>NW_003526948.1:356529-406319 GCF_000181795.1 Trichinella spiralis | reverse complement strand
ACTACTGAAAAGTGTGTGTTGAAATTTTAGAAAACACTTTATTTTAGCAGTATAAAATTATTACGATCAAAAATATTCCAAATTTGGAAATCAAATTTTTCGCCGTTTTTTGCCAAAACAACCTAGTCTGTAGCCCATGTAATTTTGCAATTTACGAGAAAAATTTTTTTCTGAAAAAATTAAGGCAATTGATTTATGTCGGTAGAGAATTATTTTCCAATTATTATGAAATTATACCGACAGATCCTGATTGGGTATTTGTTGAGATATATTGAAAAAGTGTAACAAAAATAAGATTTTAATGGAGTCGAAATACAAAGGAATGGAGAACAAAAAAGAAATAAATATGCAAATGGAATTGTTTCATTAATTTTTACATCCCAACTATGAATGTTTTCTCCAAAAATAGGAAGTCATTTAATAGGAATTATTCGTGCTTTTCATTTAAATAACATTCATTTTCAAAATTGAAAATTTTGTTCATTGAATTTTTTTCACTTATTACACTTTAGAGATATGAATTATCCAACATTATCACATCAGAAAGCTATTTTCGTGCAAGATGCGATTCTTTTCATTCTATAAATTTCAAATGCTCAAACCTTCAATTTTATCAAATTTCCCAAAAAATCATGGGTTGCGCGTTATTCAAAATTTACATACCTTTATTTGTCACAGTTTTGTTTGCACTTATCATCAAATTACTTTACAATTCTTGTAATTTCTGAGGCGCTGGGAATAATTTGCACTGTACATACTGTTGGATTCCTCAAAAGAATCGAGCAAATACCATGCATGAGCCCAATAATTAGATATAAATTGTGAATTTGTTTAATTTCATAGCAATTGTAATGAATTTCATCTCTGGGCTAGTACAAATTATGCTAATTATGCAAATCAGCATTGTATCTTTGTTACTTAGCGAAAGTGAATTCAAGTAGCCACACATGTGGTATCAATCAGGACTTCAATTAATCAGAATGATGGAAACAAGGACTGTATTCCATGAAATGTTTACTTTCAGTAAAGTAAACCTGCATATATACTGCAAGTCTGTTCCGTTTGTGTGGCTTCCAATGAAGTGTTACAGTGATTCCTTTTTTCAGATATATTCTTCCTGTAGTGTTCTCTGCATTGAAACTGCACAGTGTTTTAAAGATATTAATTAGGGGAAATGGGAATCACCCTTATGTATTAAGAAATCATCAGAAAAACAGAAAAAGGTTAAAAGAAAATATGTTTCTAATAAAATAAGAAAACAAAATAATGACCACATATCCTCGACAGTAATGCAAATTTAACGGCTTGTTCGTTTTATATTATAACATACATGAACTGTGGACACAGTGCTGCAACATCAGCTTTCAGCTGATAATGATGAATGAACTTTTTGAAGTTTTAGCATATAGACAACTTTTTTCTGGAAAATCATCGACATAAACAGGACTTATAAACAGAAAGACTACCTTCATCTACAAGAAAAACGTTATCTTGAAACTATTTCTTACTAATTATAAAATATTCAGTGAACTAATAAGGATAATACGTATCAACTGCAAAATAATTGTACATACAGTATATTTGAAAGAATTAAAGTTTACTTTCACAAAAAATTTATATAACATAAAATAAAGAATGTAAATTATTTTAATTTATTTAAAATTAATAAATATTCAATCCTTTTAAAAAATTCTCTACGAAAACAGTCTACAGTTGTCAGCGTTTAGTTCAAGCAAAATTGATATTGGCGAACTGTAACTTATGTTTTCTTATGAAGCGTAACTGTAATATATTTTGCTGATAGTTAGGTCTAATATACGCATTGCATAAGACAATTTTTAACTGGCCTTTAAAGTACCAAAACAAACCTCTCCCAGAGACATCTGGTGAGACCAACTTTTTGAAAACTCGCACAGCACAGTCATGAATCACGATACTTGTCTTTACAGAACTAAAATGACAAAACAAAGGACAAAACCAACTAAAATAGCACTACTACATTCAAAGCAGCAATAAATTTTTTTAGTTAAGTAACCGTTGTATGTTATATATTATACCATTGTGAGTAAAATATGTCATCAGTTTGCCTGTACTCAATGTCACAAGTGTCCAGTCGACGCTATATAGCATTTCCATATTCCTTAGTAATAATATTTGATCTTAAAAACCTTCCTTATTGTTCAGGTTCAAAAACTGATCTGTAGACACTTTATTTTCAAAAATCATATGTCGAAAATCAGGGTATGGCGCCTATGCTCATTCATCAATTGATAATTCTGCTAAAATAAAAGTTTAAATTTAAAGTTTTTAGTTTAAGCTTTATTTTAAAAACTTGTTTTAAACCACTTTAAACAACTCACAACGGAGTTTCATTACCTGTATTATTTGAAATCAATGTTATGTCGAAAGTTTGCAAGGTGCAAGCCAGTTTATTCGCCAAGCATGTTCAATTCCAGTAAGCATGGATGTTTGATTGAAATGAAGAAGCCGATGAAATTTATACGGATAACGCCATCCCACGATGAAATAAATGAAGAAGAGATCCGTATCTACAATCCAACGGAAAGCAGTATTGCTTTCAAAGTGGATTCCACTCGCAAACATTTGCTGATTCCAATGCCGAAATATGGAATAATTAATCCGAAAAGTGAATTTTATTTGAAAATTCAGTTTTTGAAACTAAGAACTTCGAATTTTGACTACAAAAATGATTATCTCTCCGTTTATATGATTGTTGCGCCGAAAGAAAAAACGTGGAAGAAACCAACTGAGTTATGGAAAAATGATTCAATATTAACCGAACCAATGATTACCTATGTAATCGAGGTAGGTTACAACAAGCAGATTGAAGGCAAGCTCAGTGATACAGAGTCGGGCAGCGACAACAGTGAACGTTTGGAAAGTGGCGAAACCATGGAAAAAGCAGTGAAAAACCAAACAGGTTCCTCATCAGAGACATTTCCATCGACAAACAGCACAACTTACTATTCGGCTTTGAATGGATTTGAAAGTGGTAGTAGTATTTATTATACAGCTAAAAACGAAGACTATTCTGAAAGTAAAGAAGATACGGCAAGCGTGGGAAAAAATGGGATGCAGAATGAAAGTGGAAGAAAAATCGAAGAGCAGTGCTGTGAAAAATAAAAATAACAAAAAACGTTTGATAAACAATAACATTTCATTTCTTTAGTTTAATTATACTATTCAATATGTATCATTCATTATTCTAAATTCAGAAATTGACATTTTTGGTTTATCAGATTTGGAATAACATTTTTTCTTCTAAATTAATATTTTACATTTTGAAATAATATACTATATTTATTAAATAAAAATTTCATTTTATGACTGTATCATATTCATATTGCAGCGCGCAACATTAAAGCAAAATAACCAATTGTAATTCCACTGGCTCTAATGATAAAGAATGTTTTCAAGTCTAACAAAATTTCACTTGCAGCGAAAAATGAAATGCTGCAAAACTGTTAGGGTGATTTTATTATAAAAAAAGAAATAAAAATATAATCATGATTATGGTTCAGTTGCTTCGAAATTACAAATTATATTCTTTGCAACGTTACAAATTCGTTGTTTTCATTGATTGCAACATTTGATCCCAGAACGATCAATAACAGGCTCGGTTGGTGCTACTTGGATTGTGTTCAAACTTCTATGTATTGAGGATTCATCACCAACTTGTCCACGACGTTGTGTAACGTTGCGGTAAATCTCTGAAATATGAAGCATACAGCTTAATTGACTTCTAATAAACAAAAAAACAAGCTACAAATACATAAAGTTCCAACAATCAAATATATTCGCCAGATAAACTGTGCTATTAAAATAAAAATATATGAGTAAAAAATTTGTAATTGATTTACATTCATACTTTGATCAAGTATCAAAAAAGATGGCAACAAATAAAAATCAAAAACTCGAATAAGTTTACAAATAATTAAGAAACAAAACAGTTTCTTAAGTACATATAAAGAACTCTCGATGTATAATTTAAAAAAGTTACATCTATGAAATAATTTTACCTTTTTCAATATAATAACGAACCCATTCAACCCATCTCGCTTCAGTTATCTAAGAAAAGTACTGTTGCAATGTTATTAAACTTGATTATCTTTCAAAATACTGTAGATGAGATTTGACAAACAACAGTTATGCTTAAATATACCAATGCTGTTGCTTAAACAGTTGCCAATGAAAAACTCTCCACATATGCTTCAGTCATTACTATGGCAGATATTAACGTTTTGCATTATGTTCATTGGATAAGATTTTTGATGGGTTGCATTTGCAAAAGCAAGTATTACCGACGTTACAGTTGAAAGTTGAACAAATTGAAATTAGAGCAGTTTTTCATGTCGAACGGTCGGTCACTGATGAAGTCATCCAAAAAGTATACACGAAAGAATGGAACGTTTTTTTCTTTACAAAAATAAAGCAATATTTTAGTTACTAAATTCATCACATGAAACACTGTCACACGTAAAATGTGCAAAATAAATAAATGAATGAAAATAAACAAAACACATCTGAATATAATTATTAGAAATCAATGTGAATGGTCTTTGGAAACTTTCGCTACAGCAGCAACTGAAGTGGTACAATTTGCTTTTCTCATTTCGCGTTCACTTGAATTAACAAGCTAACTAAGCAAATAGCATGCAATAAACAAAAAGGAACAATATGAATGTAGAAAAAGTACTGATGAAAGGAAAAAGTGAAAAATATCTCCAGGAGGCAGTCACGAGCAACAGAAGCGTTGTCTGTCTCCGAAGTTGGTGGTTGGCTGTATGCTGACCGTGTTGCTCGACGGCATAATCGAGCCGCTCAGGCGCCCCTCGGACAACTGCTTCGAACTGACCATTTTATAGATTTCTACACAACAAGCAAAACAACAACAACAACAACATACAAAAATGAAAAAAAAATCACATCTACATGCAGACGAAAAAACATGCTGAACAAAGTTAAACGCGCCATTGGAAGAATTCAATAAATCCTCTCCCCTTCCAGCATGGCAACAACCCAACCAACAGCATACTGTAGTCAAAGTTGGAAGTATTTTAAAAAATAAAAAAAATAAAGAAAGCTCGACAGTTCAGGCCGACTGTGAAAATTCGAATTGCAGAAAGAAACCACGGGTTATATTCGCATTGCCGTACAAACAAAAGCAGATAAAGAAAAAACAAACTGCTCCCAACGGAAATTAGGCATAAGAGCAAAGCAAATCAGTGTCTGAATGCCCTGGTCAAACAGAAATTTGTTCAGCAAAGCAAAAATAAACATAACCACATACCAGTTAAAATGTTGGTAAATGCTGCTTCGACGTTGGTCGAATCCAGAGCAGAAGTTTCAATGAAAGAGAGACAATTCTGCTCAGTATACGCTTTCGCCTCATCGCTAGGCACAGCGCGTAGGTGACGCAAATCCGACTTGTTCCCAACCAGCATAATGACAATATTTTGGTCAGCATGATCACGTAACTCTTTTAGCCATCTTTCCACGTTTTCGTACGTCACGTGCTGGATGGAAAACAAAATACAAAATAATTATCAAGATATACACATCACATTTGTTCATATTACAAAAAAACTTGATTTTATGTCATATAATCGAAAATCACAAAATATATTTATTCGAATAAAAAAAACCATACCCTCTAACCGGGGTTATTAAATATCCCTGACATATTCCCTTAAGACTCACCAGTGATACTAACTGTATCAACTTCTGTATCAATCTGTATTCAATGAATTCAATAAAGAACAGCAAATAAAAAGAAAAGCTAATAATTCCATATTTATTTCAAAATTAATCCTACGTATAATTCATCTTCTAAGTAACCTGAAGCATGAACAAAGCCCACAATGAACAATTCTGTTCAATATTTTTTTAACAATTTGCAGAAATCATTTCAGTAATTATTCATTCTATTTTCTTTATAGTTGCTAAACATTTTGAAATAGCTTATTATGAATAAAAGTAATTTAAAAAATCATTTTTATTTTTATACATCTACCGTTTATTAAAACAATTTTCAATAAGCAGTGTTCTATTTTCTTAGAAATATATCATTTCATATTTTGTAAACCATACTGTGAAAAAAAATTACAAATATTAATAACCTTCATAATTTTGTTATTGAAAATAACTTTCGTTTCATGCATAAAAGTTCAATGTATCATGACCGTGCTGACGTGTTCAGGAAACAAGCAAAGAAAGCGCACTGAAAACTAAAAATTCCATTGAAATGAATCACATTCTTTTTTATGCAATATTTTTTCTCTTAGCACTGCTCTGTTCCATGAGCCTACTGTGAGATTATCAAGATGAGAGGTCACACCCAAGAAAAACATTCGCATATGCAAAATAAAAATCAATTAATCTTCTAAATAACCTCAAAGGATTCATTATAATATTTGTTGAGTTACAAATTTAAATTAGGATTATAATACAAAAAAATGATTACTCTGCATATTTAAAATCAATAAATAAAAAAACTGTTTATGAATAAAAAATCACATAAGCTAACAAAACAACAATCAACAGTACATACTTTAGCAATGTCGTAAACCAAGAGCGCACCAACGGCTCCGCGATAATATGCAGAAGTAATAGCTCTGTAACGTTCCTGCCCAGCAGTATCCCAAATTTGAGCTTTTATCGTTTTGCCGTCGACTTGGATACTTCTAGTAGCAAATTCCACACCAATGGTCGTCTTGGATTCCAAATTGAATTCGTTTCTCGTAAATCTGGATAATAAATTACTCTTACCAACTCCTGAATCTCCAATAAGCACCACTAAAAAAACGAAATATTAGTAAATAAATAAATATAAATATATATATATATATATATATCATCGTTACCTTTAAATAAGTAATCGTATTCATCATCTTTCGTCACCATAATGTGGTTAGCTGTAAATTCGCTAAAATTAACGTAACACTCAAACAAACTATAAAGCAGAATATTTGCCCGCTCGAGGAAAACCAATACTACAGAGAATCAAATTTACACACAACGAAACTAATAATGTGGGTTAACGTTATTACCTTTAGGGAAAAATTGCAAATGATACCTGAAACGCGATATTTTTTAGTAATAAATAATAAACAGGAAAATTATCTGACATAAGTCAACATTAAATGCTTCAAAATGAAAACAAGAAATATACCGACTGCAGCTATTATAAAGTAATGTAAAACTGAATCGTCGAGCTACGGTTTTCATAGAAAGGTAGAATTACGATGACTAGCAAATTCAAAATATAACAAAAATAAAAGCGAATGGAAAAGATATCCAATATGCATAAATAATAAATTACAAGTTGTGACTGGTACGGATAGACAAAGGACAACCGCAGCCTAGTTAACCCCCCCCCCACATAAATACCAGAATCTTCTTACAGGTCAGGAAAATCAAGTACAAATATAAATTTTAAGCAAACTGGAAGCAAATAATAATATGAATTTTTAAAATACAAAAAATGATGAATTATATTCCTTGTATAAATTCTTGTGTAACAAAAAGGCCTCGACACCTGAGGGAATGTGTATACTAAAAACTTGTGTGAATTTTCAAACATTATAACATGCGCGTTTAAAATATAGTTTATGAGGCAAAAAATTTTTAAAATGAATAAAGAGTCTCATAACAAAGTAATTGAAAAGAATTAGCAAAGAAATAGAGCCTCATATAAATCAGAAAAAAACCATGATTATTAGTTGATATGCAGTATAAATTCTGTAACTGATAAATTCACTGTTATTATTATTATTATTATTATTATTATTATTATTATTATTATTATTATTATTATTCTGTAAATTTATGGAGAAAAATTATTTAGTTTTCACTTTAATCATGAAAATTAACTGTAATTACTTTATTTTCAGTTTACTGTGGAATTGCAAATTGCCCTGAAAAGAAGTTTAATAAAAATTAAACTGAACTCATGGAAGAATATTTTGCGTTAAATAGTATTTTAATCACATACTGAATATTTTCATTGTGAATTTTAGTATCAGTATTCAGCTCGTTAATTTCTCGTTTTTACTTTTTGTTTTTACTATGTAAATTTATGTTAAGTTTTTAACAGTAAATGAAATTCTGAATTACGTTCTGTTTTTAGTAATAAAATCCAATTTGTGAAATGATTTTTCTCCATCAATACTGCCAGTTATGGCGTCGTACCTTATCTTGGGCTGCTGGCAACATTGAAGTTGAACGGCTGTTTACTGCACCTGAAGTTCAGTCACTTCTAAAAAAGCTGACTGATGTAGTTCCTGAAAAGCTGTTTTCACAACGACAGATTTCTGCACTGAAACGTCCAGTTGTAAAATTAATGACTGAAAACCAATTAAATCGAGTAATAAAAGAATGAGAAATGATTATATTTGTTTTCATTAAATATCATTGTTTGCAGGCATACAGTTTTTTTGATGAGAAGTCAAGAAAGTTATTGTCCATGCCACCCATGCTGACACCAGCTACAGAAGCAGTAGCAGTTTTAGCAAAAGATGCAGACACAAGCTGCCATGATACGTCTAAATTTGTTTTTATTGATATAGAGTTCGGATTAAAAGAGAGAGTGGGAAATGAATAATTTTGAGACCGAGTCAAGTTTTGCAGTTTGTTTTTTTACAGGAGCGTACAGTTGCAGTTCGAGAACCAAACGGTGAACTGAGAACCGCTAGTAAATCTGAGAAAGACCGTATCATACGAGCATATTACCCTAAAAAATATCGGTCTGTTAAGCTTCCAAAAGTTTTTCAAACACCATATCTAGAGGTTCATGCATTGTTTATCGTACAAACATCAGCTTTTTGTTTTCATTTTTTAGGAAGCATTATCTAGGAATCAACATCTGTTTGTATTGGAATGGGCCTGTGTGCAATTTGAACCAGATGATCCGAATTTTGTTCGCGTCAGTATAATATATTTAATTACTTTTGTAGCAGTTTTATTTATGAAATCAGTTTTAGGTTTGTAAAGTTGTATATGATGATTTAAACAGTCGAGAGTTGTGGTGGGATTTGCAATCTACTAGATTTTACGGCCCTATGGTATTCTATTTGTGCTTGAATAAAATCATTGATTCTTTACTTGTGAAATTTTTGCGAGAAAAGAGGTAAAGGTTATTTTTAATGAGTGCACTGACATGACGATTAATTATTTCATATTTTGTATTATGTCGAATTTTCTATGAACAATTTTTGTAGACTTGAAGCTGCTTGCGATTTGGTAAGTTTGTATTATTTGGTCCATGCCAATGAAAGAGATGCTGTGCAAGAAAAACATATCGGAAAAGAGCTCTTGTGGGTAAAATATGCTTTCGTTATTTGAAAATTGTTCTTCACAATGATTTTTTAATAGCTTAACTTATTAAGAATTATGAGCTGTAAATTTTTGTTCCGTTAACAAGTAGCTATGTTTACCTGAATCACAGTTTTGGCTGAATGAATTTTCAGTTTTTTAACTTCAATTTCAGGTTAACCATTTTTAACACTTATTTCAGAATTACGCCGAAAAAGATTCTCTTGTTAGAACGAAGTTGGAAGATCTATTACGTCTTGTAACTAATGATGAGAAATGTGATCAGATCATTCGTTGACAAGAAGATTAAAATTGACTACAATTTTGTTTATGTATTTCATGTAAAACATGGCTGAATTATCTCGCCTGTTTGGTTCTTCACAGTCTACATAAAATAGTTAAAACGTTATTGTTTTTAGGGATCAATTTTGACTTTTTTCAGACATGCGACGTCGGAATTTAGCGCATTTTCAATCCATCACTCGCGTATGTAAAGGTGAATCATATGTAAAATTATCCTCAAGAGCATTATCATCGTTACCGATAAAAGTAATGGAAGTCTGTAAGGCTTTGATATTTTTGCGAATTTCAGCTGCGTTACTTTGTCCAATAATGGACTGTGATGAGGTTTACAACTATTGGGAACCAGTGCACATGCTTGTCTATGGTTCAGGCATGCAAACTTGGGAATATTCACCTCAGTATGCAATCCGGTCCTACGCTTTTTTATTATTCTTTTCTATTCCAGCAAAACTGATCAGCAGTGTGTTTTCATCAAAATTATTCCTGTTCACCTTGATGCGTGTATGGATTTCAGCATTCACCATTGCTTGTGATGTCTCATTTGCAGTGGTGATTTGCAAAAGGCTCTCGTCTGCAGTTGGCTTTTATTATTTAATTTTCCAATCAGTCGGATGCGGATCTTTCTTGTCCGGTGCTGCTTTGCTTCCTAGCAGTCTAGCAATGGCGTTCACCAGTTGTGCATATGCGGCTTGGCTTTCAGATAGAAATACAGTGGCAGTGTGGTCTATTGCCGCTAGCGCATTGTTGTGCTGGCCATTTGCAGCTTTGTTGGGTAAAATGGAACCATGCACAGATAAGAGGATTACTACTGTTGACAATTCATTCATTTAGGACTGCCCATAGCTCTGCACATGATTTCTTGTGGCCAGTGGAGGAAACTGTTTATCCATACACTAGCCAGTGGTTGTTTCATTTGTGCTTTTATGATACCAGTAGACAGTTACTTTTTTGGCCGACTAGTCATTGCGCCGTTGAACATTATTTTATACAATGTGTTTGGCACAGACGGACCTAATCGGTATGGTACGGAGCCGTTGAGCTTTTATGTAAAAAATTTATGGCTGAATTGGAATGTGGTATTTCTGATGTCCGTATTCTCAACGCTGGGGTTACTGTTTCTCGGATACAGACGACCGAATGATCATGTAGATATTCGAAAAGTTTGGCCACTGTACATGGGATGGACGCTTTGGATTCTTGTATTCTTTACTCAACCTCACAAAGAAGAACGATTTTTATTTCCAATGTATCCGTTACTTTGTGCGACAGCAGCAATCGGCATGGAAATGTACCATCGTCTATTGAAGCAGCTGTTTGGCGGAAAATTTCGTTCATTTTTTCAATTTATTTTCATAGCATTATTTTTTCTACTATCGATATCTCGCATTGTCAATTTGACGGTCAATTTCGATGGTCCCAGTGAAGTCTACAAACGTATTCCTGATGATTTTGTTCCAAGAAATCTGTGTGTTGGGAAGGAGTGGTATCGTTTTCCGAGCTCTTTTTATTTGCCTGCCAATGTGCAGTTGCATTTTTTGAAATCTGAATTTTCCGGACAGTTGCCAAAACCATTTGTTTTGGAACCGTTGCCAGCTCGCACACGCCTCTTACCGACAGATATGCACGACGACAATAGAGAAGAGCTGAGTCGATACGTTCAACTGAATGAATGTGATTTTTTGGTTGATTTGAGCACCAATCGTTCAACCAGGCTTGAACCTGATTATATGGCTGACAGAAATGCTTGGAAAATAATTTACAGTAAGCCGTTTTTATTGCTAGATCGTTGCAACAGGTGGTTGCGGTCTTATTATGTGCCGATTCTGCAGAAGAAGTATTGCTCATATGGAAATTATGCTATCTTGTCCAAAATCCACTGAACTAAAACTAAAAGCTTTTCTTTGATTTCTGCAATGAAAAGAATAAAGCTTGAAAAGTTTATATAATAATACTGCGTTGTAACTCCAATATTAGTTAGTGTTAACAATGTGACTATTATCGATATTTTAAGTATATATTGTATATTGAAGTGAAAATAAAATGTTGTTAAATGAAACTTATTAATAATAAGTAAGTAATGAACGTATTATGATGAAAGTAATAAAGTGTAAAAAAAGAATAACTGTATGTAATAATACAAGAGATACTTACATGCTAAGAAGAAGTTTTAATAATCCAAGTATTTAAGAATGATAATTCATTCGTTTGGATTTTTTCTGTAATGGTTGCTAATGATTTTCAATGTCATCAGTGCATCATGAACTGATGTTAAACAAATAAATACACATAAATGAGTAAGAGTAATTACTGTATGTATATGCTTAATGCGGATGGTCAAAACTGTAAGTTCGGTCAAAACACGGCACCTCTAAAACAAGTAGCTGTCTAATTTCATGTATCATCTGACTGATAATTCATTTCATATGCTTGAATTCTTGCACATTTTTGTTGATAAGATTTTCAGCAAAACTGACGAAGCCAATCGTACTTTTTTTTCATTTCAGTAATATTTTCCGCATCTCGGAAGCACCAAAAATATATTAAAAGTATTATATAATCGTTTTGAAAATGGCAAAACGTTAAGCTGCCAAGTGCCTTGGCATTTTCAAAAGAATGTTTCGCTACTGGGCATAATTTTTCATAACATTGGCAGAACAACTGATTGTGAAAAAACAGAGCCTAGATACGTCGGTCCCCTTTGATCTGACAAAATGACAGCAGCTTAACATATGACAACGTCAAGCAAAAGTAGGCTGCTACATAGAACATCAGCCGCCGTTTCATCCGATGAAAAATGGCGGGCGCTGTTTTTAGCAACTATGCAACGGAGGAGAGGAGAGTATAAGCGGTAATATAAATAAATATTGGCTATAAGCAAGCCGCCGTAGGCGTGGGTCAGCATGTGGTGATCGATGAGTCTGCAAGTAATTGCGTTTCCTAATAGTTTTCTCATGCAGCATTCAAAGAATGCTGCTTTGTTGAAGACACTTTTTTTTATGTGAGCGTGTGCGTGTGTCTATTCGTAACTTGTCGTTCGCTGTGCCACTAGTAGAATGTCGAAAGATGGGTGCAAAATAATGCAGAAGTGGAGAAATAGCAGGGTCAGAAGTCATTCGAGAAGAGTCACTATTTAGAAGGGGCTTTTGATTGTCTTCACTAAAAGCCACAACACACACACACACACACACACAATTATACGACTTGATAGGTTGAAATGGCAAAAAATGCTCTTCCGAACAAACACGGAAAGCAGATGATAAAAGAATGTTCAATTTCACAAACAAGAGAAACAGATTTCAGATTTGAAACAATGCAATCATCAGCCATGTACAATAATAAATAAGCAAGCAAACGAAAACAGCAGCTTATCATACATCGAAGCGCACTGTTTACTTATCGACCTGTGAGAGAGGATAAAATGAATGAAGATACTAAGTGATAAGACAAAAGTGCGCCACTGTTCCAGCAGAATTTCAGCCACTCTTCACTAAATACACATAACTATGCTTTACGGCAAACTAACAAGCAAACAAACCAGCTGGCACTATCAGATCATTATTATTCCTATTATTATTATTATTATTATTATTATTATCAGTGTATTTGTTCGGTGTAGAAAACAAAAAAGAAAAAGAACAAGCCAGAGAGACTGGAAAAGCTGAAGCTAAAGAATTGAGAATTCGATTGAGAATAAACGTGAGAAATCTCTTTTTTCCGCAACTGAACCCTTGCCCTGCCACACTGCTTCCAAAAGTGGATTCATTCACGCGAACAACATGGTATCTACCAAACCTCGGCAATATATATGCATATGCATATGCATGTGCATATCATCATATATAATATGCATTATTGCATATCTTGCACATATGCATATACATATAAAGAGATAATGTTGAATTGAGATTATCAATTATAACATTTAATTAAACTGCTCAAGCGTAAAATGATGAAAATAAAAAAAGCTGTAGCTACGAAAAACAAGAAAAAGAAAACTAAAAAAGATAAAAAGAAGATTAACAGCACTGCTCAGAAATCAGTGAAGTAAAAGTAGAAAATGAGCGATATGATGGCGTGTGATAGTAACCGGCATATAAAAAGACACCGTTCATGGTAAAGAAAAAAGTAAAAAAAATTAATTATAATAAATTGCAAAACTACAAAAAAGAAAATCTCACTACAAGTTATTCATTTCTGCTTGCCCTTCACGTTGATTGAGTGATTATCTTTTACTTTCGGAGAACCTTTCCGCCGTTCCTTCATGCTGGACTGGAAACGCGACGACAACGAATTGAACATGTCATCCTTGAGAAGCTTAGACGGCAACTGCTGACGCACTAGATCGTCAGGCAAACGTCCACTATGGACAAATGAACCCAACAAATACGGTGGCACTTGAACCTTCCTAAACGACTGCTTTTCAGCAGAAGCGCTCGTCGAGCCACCGGATATACCGACGCCTGAACGAACGCACGTTATATTACTGCTATCATCAACGCCAACAGTGGGAGTCGAATTAGCAACGGTGCTGTTGGATTGTTTCCCAATTGGACCACTATTATTACTATTATCACCGCCAGCAGCAGGATGATTAACCGGATTCGATGCATTAGTCGATGAATTGCAAGTCGCAATGTAAGCGGCGCAACTTGTACTCGGTGCCAATGGCGATGTCAGTGACCGGATAGGAACGCCGGAAAGTTGTAATTTTTCCCACGCTTCACGCAAGCATTGCCATTTGCTTTGCAATTCACTATCCTCACGATTCAATCGTTCCTAAAAGCACAAATCAAATAATGGAACCACAACAATAAAAATGACGACCTGTATTATAAGAATCAAATGAGAGGCAAACAAACAAACCTCTTTTTCACGAATGGCATTTTCCCTATGTTCGAAATCGGATTTTTTCTCATCGACCAACTGCTGAAATTCACTACGCCGTTTCTCAAAATCTGAATGCAACCGACGAAGCTCTTCCAAGCCAGCATTGTAAACATTTTGCGCGCTACTACTTCGAATGCTTTTCTCTTTCTCCAATTCTATCAGCAGCCTAAACATTTGCAAACACAATAAACACCAACAGATGGCTAAAATGACGAATGCTTCCAACAAGGAAACTTATCATATTTACACAAGGCGACAATAATTTGCATTAATTTTTACAATATAATAACAGAAGAGTGGCAAGTTGATGAAATTCAGGATAAAAGGAAAGATATGAAAAAGAAAGAAAAAAGAGAACTCACATTGCCTTCTCGTGCTTCATTCCATCCAATTCAATCTTGAATAAGAGAAAAAAAATTATTAATAAACAATTTGAACAACATGAGTAAGATTGAATTTTCAATCAATTTCAAGATTACTTCCGCATCTTTCAACCGGCTCATCACCGCACAAAATGCACTTTTCGAATCTGCATGAATTTCCCCGCTCATTCCATTATCTATTGCAGTTTCCTTAAACGTACATCGCATCTTATTATTATTATTACTATTAATCAGGATTCAATAAGACAAAACATAATTGAAATCTATTTCATACTATTCACACTTTTTCATAATGTGATACAAAACTTACTACAATACGATTTTCTTCACAACGTTGCGGTATGCCAGAGACAGTTACACGTTTCCGATACAATTCTAAAAATATGTGTAACAAATGTAAAAATGTTTCGAAAAAACCAACTTTTAAATAACAAATAACACAGCTAACAATAAACAAAGCATCTGTTTTGAAAACTGAAAATAATAATGAAACTACTTTTTGTGTATTATTCAAATCGATATCCATCTTTTTACCTTTTTCCTATTACTTTCACAAACTGATTTTTACAACATAAAACTTTACTGAATTTGAATATCAAATAGTAATTGCATTTTAATTGCAAAAATGCAAATGCCTACTTGACTTTTTGCTGTCGTTACGCATGCCATGGAATGTCTGGGATCGATTGATATTGGAACCATCGCTGGATGTTGTTGTCTGGGCTGTTGCAGTATCAGCCGGGCAAGCCAAATTCAACAACTGCTGCTTACAACGCTCTCTTACAAGCTGTGACATCAAATCAGCAACTGTGAAATATGGAAAAGATCATTTAGTGCAAGGGATGGAAAAAATGCAATTTTTCAAAACAGACACAAGCACTCGTTCACTTACATCTGGCAACAGCTGTAGCCGCAATCTTCGCCGGCAAGCATTCGTCAATAGTTTTCATGATCTAAAACGAACCTCGGCTATGTGTGAACATTGGAAAATTTTATAAAACAGAATAGTTGCCCACTTTCATTCGTTCCTCTTCATCCGGAATATTCATCTTGTGAACAAGTTGCTTAAAAATACAAACCAACGAATTGAATGCTCAGCAATGATCGCTTTATAAAATAGATTGATAATAATTCAAAAAAACTCACCAAAATTTCACCATACGCTTCAATTTGACAGTCTAATAATTTTTTCAACTCGTCGTTGCAGCTGTTCACTTTTCCTGAAAAGTAATTGAATAACAGAATGAATTTTATTTAATAAATTTTTTCAATAAGCAAATTCATATATTCAGATTCAATGCTGTTATGTGATGATAGAAGAAAATGAAAATTGTGTACCAAATAAAGTTTTCAACTGTTCTTCATGCTCCACGGCGAAAACAGATTCAGAAGAAGGACGCTCTTCAATAGCTTAAAATTGATCAGTAAAGTTGAGGTTGAAAAAAAAGAGAAAATTAAAAAAAAGCATAATCGTGGTATATAAATGTGGAAAATTGCTTTGGATGGTTGTGTGTACCTGCAGGCGGACAGACATCAACTGCTCGCTGAATTCGCTCGGTCCAAGAGGCGAGCATCTTCTTCGTGTGGCAAATGATCTCGTACATTTCAGCATGGGAAGGGGCAGCTGAAATGAGATACAGACCTTGCGAACCAGACCGACCAGCTTTTTCACGCACAATCAATTTTAGCAACGAAATGATGCATTCCTAATTTTGAATAGAATATTTTCAAAAAGACTGGGCAAAATGGAAAATCGACCACAAAACCACCTTGTTGTCTTGTGAAAAAAATGCATAGCTATTTCCCACTCGTTGCAAAAAAACAATAATATCAGAAAAGAGCAACATTTTCACTTCTAAAAATAATATATATATAAGAGAAGTATGGAAAAGAAAGAAGTAGTTTACCGGTAGGCTTTCTCATCGCATTTTGCCAATAAACATCACCGGCGTGCAGTAAAGTCCTCGTATTGGATAATAACTCATTTTTCTAATAATAGAAAAAATTCAGCTATTTGAAAAGCATATAAAATATCAACGAACTGTAAATGTTTTCCCCAAAAATGTTGTCGACTCTTTCGTGTCCATTTGAGCAACAATTTCTTTGCATAGCTGTTGCAACTGAATATCACCAATTCCTTGGTCCACGTTGGCCACCAGTTTTTTCACCGCTTGTTCAGCTTTAAGAATCTCATCCTTTAGCAAAGCATCTTCTGAAATGAATATTCAAAATTATCCAATGGGGCAATCAAAAATGAAATATTGGAATAAATTTCTTCATTTTACCAGTATTTTTTCTCAAACTTTCAACGAATGAATGATACTTGGACAAACGTTGCGTGACCAAAAGCAAACAATCCGGAAGACTGCGCGCTTTGAAATAAGGCAGTTTGTTCATATTCTAAATTGATAATTGATTACAAAAAAATATTATTATTATTATTAATAATTCTTACTTCCATGAAGATGCTAAAATTTGGGCTCGCCTGACAAAGTCGGTGATATTCTTGAACACTGAAATCTTTTCTTGAACAAAATGTCGTATATGCCAGTTGCATTTTCTCAGCCACTCCGCCAGTAAACTGCAAGCAAAATTCGAAATGAATACAACAAACAAAAACATCATCAGATAAGCACAATCTGTCTTATAAAGTAAACAAAATAAATAAATAAATAAATAGGCATTTAAAAAATTTGCCTGTTCGATAAAAATCTCGTGCACATTCTCCACCACTACCGACTCGTCGACTTTCTTCTTCAACAGCTGAAGAAAATGAAGATGGACTTCAAGCAACAATTCCAAGTGGGGCATCAGCATGTTCAATTCATCGTTGGTCAAAATATTCAACCCCAACAGTCCATCGAAATAAGTCTACAAAAAATGAACCGAATTTCAGAGTGGGAGTTGAAAAATTGCAACGAATAAAAATTATTAACATGTTTCAAGAGAACAAGCGTAATGCAATGATGCCGTTCAGTAGTGACCAGCTCTAAAAAACAGTTGCAGCAATGGTTTAGGATATTTTATAGCTCTAGTTTCTCTGCATAATAAACCGTGTATAATATCCTGCCGCTTCACTTCTTTGGTCGACATGTAATTCCTTGCCACTTTTCCTCGACCAGTGCTCCACCAATTTCCGTCCGCCTCTGCTGACCACAGACCCAATTCTGCCCATTTTTCATCAGGTCTGAGAAAAAAATTTTTTTTTTAATAAATTGAAAAGAGTAAGTGAAAAATGTTAAAGCTAAAAAGCTTTTTCTTTGAAAAATAACAACTCACATCGTATAAACACCTGCCCCGTCGGGCAAAACAGATATTACACAATCGGCTGATTGCGGCAGTGGGCCACTTCGATTGGATGTTTCCGCATAAATTTGCCCAATTACACTACTACTGGAATCTGAATTCATCACGGCAGAAGAATGAATTATTATTCAAAAGCAGACGGACACACATTTGCTTGGAAGAAAAAAGCAAAATGTATTATTTAAAAATAAATTACCTGAACGGAAGCTGCTGAAACGACTAACAAGACTCAGCGGCCTAGTTTGAAACATCACTGAGGAATGCTAATAAATAAATGAAAGAAATAATCACACACACATATATAAATAAATATATAAATAATTTTTTTCTTCTTCTTAATTAAATAAATTTGTGAATACTTTCGACGCAGCTTTGCCTCTAGAACAACTGGCTTTATTAGCAGCAGTTTTGCAATGAGAATGTAAAACAGCGTGACATTCTGAAATTAGACGATTGAACAATTGTATGTATACATAGACAGATAGATATAAGATGTAAGTTTCAATGCTTCTCACCAGTGCAACGAACAAACGAATAATTCCCTTCTGCTTTGTTACAAATGTCACAGTTCAGGCCGGCTTTTTCTTGGCACTGCAACCAAACGTGCTGCTTTTTCTCCTTGAATTTAAAAATTCGCAATAGTCGAATAGCAACGAATTGGAAAATATCATCTGCTCACTTTCACTTTAGCATGCTTCTTCGAAGAGCGCAACTTCAGTACTTTTTCAATAGACTTGAGATCGACTCTAAAATTGTGAACGCTAGCACAACGAATCATACCAAACACAGACGACACTGTTCCGATAAAACTAACCCACAACAACTATTCACGATTAAACTTTAAATCCACTTTAAAACTTTACACAATACTTCAACTGTGAATTTACCTACCTGCACATTTTTAAATATAAACCAATCGGACTGAAATGGTAAAAAATTTTCAAATTACCTTTCTCTTTCTTTTTTTTGGTAATTTGAAATTTTGTCGGGAAAATAATATTATAATAATTTAAAAAATATCCTTTTACACAAATCGAAAACAAAAAATAATCTGCCACCAGGTAGTGCAACCTTGCAGCATGACGAGTGCAAAATACACAGCATCGAAAAAAGAAAAAGATCGATTCAATTCCAACTTTCAAAAAATACCAACCGGTGCTTTCCTCTGGTAATAATAGTTGACATAAAAAAAGAACAGCTCAAACAATACTTTCTTAAACGAAACTATGAACAAATTTCAAAGCAACCCAACAACACAAACAGAGAACTTCCACTTCACGACAAAAACTGACTGTACGTTGTTGTATTTAAAAATGCAAGCGCTTATAAAAGGAATTTTAGAAAAAAAAACAACAATTACCAAAACATGCCAAATTACATCTGCATAATCAACAACTCAAGACAAATATGCGTATATCTATGCAAAAATTGGACAAACAAAATGGCAATGTTTCCCAAAAAACTAAATTCCTGGATAAGTGACAAGAAGTAAAATGTCAACGACGAATGATAAAAGATAAAACAAACACGCGTTGAAAGTGGAAAACCACATCCTTATCAAGAAGAAAAAAAAACTTAAAAAATATTGTGCTTGTCTATCTTTTCTGTAATACGGTATTTTTCTTCGCTGGGTAAAGAAAAGAGAGCAGTTTGCTTTGTTTACCGAACAGCAAGCGCGATTACTGGAGCACGAGTACTTTATGCTTCGTGAACGGACGAAGTTAATAAACAAAAAGAAGACACAAAAGAGAAGACTATTATTTCACGTACTTGTCGTTCGAAGCTTTGCCAACAGCTTTCGGAAGTAAGCCCATCAGTGGCAGACGAGGTGTAATTGCTGGCACCACCATCGATGAGGCTCGAATTTGTCGCAGTCGTTCTCTGGATACTTCGTTGGGTTTGTCTGAAGAAAACAAAAAGAAAATTAACAAGCAACGTAACAAGATAAGCACAAATACAGCAAATACCGCGCGGCAATACAGCGAAATAAGCAAGACTCGAGTCCACATCTATCGACGGAGTCGAGCTGAAAGATCGATCAAGGTGCACAGCATTGTCGACAAATTTCAACAGCTCCTTCTGCTGGTCCGCTGGATTAGCTGTCAGAGCAGTAGTCCCAGCAGGGTCTTCTTCGTTGCTGCTGTCGTGCAAACGTTGCGCCAACGAACTTTGGTCACCGAGTGAAAAGCGTTTTTCTGACAGTCGACTGGCAGCACTCAGTTGTGATAAATCTACTTCAGATTTTGAGCAGCCGAGATTAACTCTGACCGTACCCGGGCCGACGCATTCGACTGATTTGGAAAGCTTCACTGGCGCTCCGCGGTCGACGGCAAGCTTCATTGGCGTCCCGTCGTCACCACTACAACTTCTCCGGCTGCCGTCTGCGAAATGCTTATGCACACCATGCGAAGCAGTCGCAGCTAAATCGACTCCATTGTCAGCAAACGACAGCTGGCAGGCTTCGACACTTTGACTACTAGCAGTTAAAGAGTGGGACTTGATCAAACAGCATATTGAAAACGAAGTTGACGGCGTTCTACTACAGGAAAAAAATTACAAAAAAAAACAAAATAAATATGCACTGCATCGTTTCCAATGAAAACCGTTACAAATTCAAATCGCTTTTCAAACATTGCAAAAGCAAATTTTGAACTTTGCCCACGTTAGCTAACCGGCAAAAAATAAACATAAAATGGTCAATTATTTTGAAATCGAATCAAGCATCAAAAACAAATAGTATAAATTATGAAACAAAATGTAACAAAACAGAAAGTAACATAAAAAATACTAGGATGAAACGAAGCAGAAATTTTTTGAAAAAGATATACTCACCTGGAAATTTCTGCCAAGTTTGGCCAGCTGACACTCACATCTCGTTTCATACCTATCAGCACAGTCGTATGATACCGTTGTGCCGCCGAAATGAACTTGAACAACCTTTCGATAAAGGATAAAGTTGGAAAGCTAAGAACAGCATAAAGAAAACCTACTTATTCTTCACAATGTATTCGTGCACAACCAATAATTGTCGGTACGCACTTTACAGTATGACTAATGGGACTGTATTGGATAACTAAGTAAAGCCAAGACTTACTGTACGATTGAAAAAAATTAATTTTACAAATTGCTCATCTTCATGAGAAATAACTTTAAATATTGAAATAAGATGAAGAAATTAAATAATGTAAAAGGTGCATAATCATAAAATAATTTTTATTGTTGAACTTTACAAGGGACCCTAAAATGACTGTCAGCTAATACAAAATTTTGTTAAAATCTTTTTAAACGAAATTTTAAAAAAGTATTCGAATAAACAGAATCTGAAAAAAGTATTTTTATCGGTCACCGTTGTTTCAGTGGGATGATACTAATGCTGACTGTTTATCGTAGTGATGCGTCATTGAATGTAAGTTTTACAAAATTATTCCAGCGCGAAAGAGAAGATCAATAGTTTTAAATAATTTTCAGTATCGAGTTGTTTATTTTATGATTCAATTTAAGTTGTAATTTAATCAATGAAAAAAATTTAAAATTCTATTCCTAAACGTTTGTCGGTTGCATTGCATTTTCAACAAATTTTTAGTACGTGAATCAGTTTGCCAAATTTTGAAAGTCAGTTTTCGTAGGCTTCTGATGAGCTCAGAAACTTGCATAGTAAAATATAAACGCTTTTAGTTGTATAAGACAAAATTATTAATGAATGCAAAATGTAGAATCTAAAGTATACTTCATCAGAGTACAATTCATTTTATTTATATTTGTAATAGAACTTCTGATTCAAAACTGACAGTACCGGTGACTAATAGCAAAAAGAACATATAAAGCGGTTAAAATGATTGCATTGATCAAACAAAATACGGATAAAATCAAAATTCTGAAACGACCGTTTGTCTGGCAGACGCATTTTAAACATTGTTTAAGCTGACAATTCGCTTTTGCAAATAAATTTGTAGAACTACTGAAGTAAAAAGTTAAATGAATCACGCATCATTTAACAAGACAACTAAATGTCAAAAAAGTACTCTTTTTTACTGTGCTGTTTCTCTAATTCAAAAAAGTTTCATCGTTCCTGGTACAATTTTATTACAATGAACAAATGACTAGAATTGATTTAAATAAATAGAATGAGCAATGTTGCATAGTAGTCATGTTGTGAGATTGAAATGCATTGCAACAAATATTATTCTTTTGTCATTAAATAATTTAATATGTTGCGCATTTTATGGATAATAATTTCATTTTCATTCGAAATTATTAAGATTATCAAAAGGGAAAAGTAATGAAATTCCGTATTTTCTGATTCATCTGTACATAAACAAAAAAAGGATTTCAAAAATAGACAATTTATGTTTATAGAATTTGCATTGTTAAGAAAATGTTTAATGTTACGTTTATAATGCATTAACACTTTGTCATCTACTTGCAGAGAGCAGTTTGTCATTTCAACTGTAACAGTATATGTGATAGGGGTGGAGAAGATATGAAAAATGTTGAAGACCAGTTCAGTTCAATCTTAAACGTGCTGCAATTAGGCTCTTCAAATCAGCAAGCTCGTGTGATGGTAAAAATTAATGTTCCCATTATTTCATATTTATAAAATATCATAATTTATAATTTAAGAAGAAAAAAACAGCACGTCTAGCATCAATGCCAGTGGGGCATGCATTGCACGTTCAGCATTTGCACGAAACCAGAAAGCAATTTTACTACTGTTCGTTGCATCAGTGAAAAACTATGCAACTTTTATTTAGCAATTTCAATTCAATTGCTTATTATCATTATTATTTATTTGTCTATTTTCTGTTCACTTTAGAATATCACAATGTGGTGCATTTGCAATGCAAAACCGATGCTAACAAGAGCAAGTGTTCCAGAAACGAATCTGCACCAAAGGTTTGCACGAAATGATTTCAAGAAAAAAGAACGAAAATTATTCACATATTCTTTTTTTTATTTTAATCTCTGGCAATCAGATTATTTTTGTATTTCAGAGAATTATAACTTCAAATAATAAGTATAATTATTCAATTTGCATAAAATATTATTATGAATTTTGAATTTATTATCATAATTGTAGATGTCCGAGTTTAATTGCTATGCAGTGTTATATTGGCCAACAAGGGTTACTGCATTTTTGTATTTGAGTATCCAATGCTCCTGATGTGGCATGCATTAACGATGTAAACACTGTCATTTTGTTTAAAACGGGTTTTGATGAAAGTACAGCATAGAGTCCATCAAAGGAGACGTTTTCTTTCCCTAATTTATTCATACACTGATTGCCTGGAGTTCGACGATCATCCAATGGCGAAGGCGTTTCCCAAGGGTCATAATTTGTTTGCAATAAATACCACGAATCTGCTCTATTTTTATCCAGATTTCGAATATCCAAAGCCTCTTTCCTAGATCTGGTAATTACTGCTCCTTCACCTGTATATAAGAATGATATTAGTATTTTAAAGTAAACAATGCAACATACGCAAAATTGCACTTAAACTGATGCCAGAATAAAATTTTAAAGTAATAAAATAATACTATTGCTTTGATAAATGAAGGAAATAACTGTTAAAATGAAGTTTTTATGATATAAATTCCATTCCAAAATACAGGTGACACAAAATTATGCTTCTTGAAAATGAATCTCAATAAATGTCAATAATATGAAAAAGTGACGTTTAAAAAATAAATAATTTAAAAAACTGTTCACCAGTTTCATTTCCACTAACAATGAAATAGACCGGTGCCATTAGATGAACAACTGATAAACTGAAGACTGCTTCTTGGAAGTGATCCGCGTTTTCCATAACTTCTCTTGTTAGCCATGTCACCCATTTTGCTTGTTCAATTTTCAAAATCCATTCTAGTAATCCAATGAAACCACCATTTTTTGCAAATCGTTCGTTAATTGAAACAGTAAATTTTCCAGGTTTCACAGCAGTCAACACTCCAATGAAACCAGCAAAGCCTGCTGATTTGTACAACAATTTTCCATCACGTTCCCATTCAATATTAATGACTAATTTTCTCAAAATTTCTGTCATTGTCCAATCATGATGTATTGAGTCCCAACCTGAAAAGGCATACTTTAAACAACAGATGTAATTCATATTTAGCACGTCAAAATGATTCATTTTCCATACATTTATTGTATTGAACAATTACATCATCAACTTATAATCATTTGCAATGTTAACATTCTGGGAAATGAATCAAACTTTAATTTTTAACACTGCCTTTGTACATCATGTTTATTTAGCATAAGTTGAAAATAATAGGTAGTTGTTAATTAGGTTTCAAATTAAATACAACGAACATTACATATATCAATCAATAAAATTAAGGAAAACATAGAAATACAACATTGCTTGATCCCGAGTTAATTAAAGTAAAATAAGAATAACTACTTTTTAATCTTTTTAGCATTTTACACATATGTGGGAAAAGTTCTAGTTTTCATTAGCAATATATAATTCTACGTTTGCATCTTTTAGCAACATACCAAGCAGCATGCCGAAGTCAAGATTTCGAGCTGCATACATATTTCCATTTGCGTCCTCTGCCACAATTGAAGTGCAAAGTGTAAAAACTTCATAAAAAACATTATAAAGAACTATTTCACCAACTGGGACGTTTACAATTTGCGCAATGCCTATGATTTCTTCCCTATATGGATGAGGCAGTTTTTCAATCCATTTGCCAAAAAACTTTTGAATAAAAATTGTAAATCTTCCATTCAACACAGGTCTGGTTAAATTACGAACAGCCTGAAATGAGATGTTAAAGCTAATTTTCTATTATTTCAAAATACCTTACACTTACTTCTGTAAGTTCTGCAATTTCAAATCTATAATTGTGAGCTATCTGTGACCACCTTTTTTCAGCAGGAGCATTTAAATCAACAGCAAATGAAGGAGCGCTTGCATTTCTATACAAAGGCTGACCATTGCCAACAAGACATTCTGCAGTATAAGGTGGTGGTAGTGACTTTGCAAGAATAAAAAGGTGCAAAAAGATAAAAATGTACCAGAGTAAAGCCATATGATGTTGTTGAATAGCATAAATGCAATATTTAAGCAGAGCAGCAAGTTTATCTAACAAACAACATTCAACCAAAAGTATCAGCTGTTGATTTTTTAGAAATCATCACTCATGAGCTACTTTGAATTTGATTAGTTAAAGCAGTTGCTTTAAATAATGGATTGTTATTGCAGGTCTTTGTTGTAAAAGTTCCCTTTCTTTATTTACCTTTATCATCTCTTAAATTTTCCTTGAATTTATAATAAATTGCTGTTTTCCCTAAAATACCGTTAAAAGATTTTCATTCCTTATTGTTGTCAATCAAAATTACAAATTCTGGCATATTTTTCTTGCAACTTTTGAAAATGATGAAATCAACACAACTTTTCAAGCTACCAATCCGCAAACTTCGTCGCCAAGCATTCATCATTAGTGTTTATTACATAAAACAGACTTCGCATGACTTAGTTCATATATATTAATACTGTAAATGTATTCTGCTTTTCTGAACAAATAATCGTATTAAAATCGATCGATCAATCAATTAAAATTGAACATATAATCGAAAAACAGATTTAAAAAATTGTATCATTTTAGCGAAACGTTAGGTGCCGATTACAATCTCCTCAACCCCCGGTGAAAATCTCAAATGCAGATCGAACAATTATCAAATAAATAGTTTCAACGCTGTAAGTGATAAATTAATTGATAAAGCATCTGTAATTTGCATAACTGGAGGAAGTTCAAAAGAAGACTGAACAAATGCACCGCTTTGTAAATAAGAATGATAGTAGAATAAATGATATCTGTACAGCTAAGGCATGCTAAATGATTGACAGCCATTAATAAAATATTGCCGTAGACAGTTGTTCAATGAAATGCTTAACAAATTAGAATTTGATTTGTAAAACTTGTTATTAGCTATCTGCGCATGAAATTAGGTCATTGCAAAACAGCAGACAATAGAGTACATGATTATTTTTAATCTGCTTACATTTTCCAACTTTAATAAACGCACACAAAAAACTTATTTGTTCCTTTTGTCAATTTGTAAACAACGTACAATTCAGTTTTGTTGCTTTTAAATATTGTGAATTGCAATTTATTTTACTTATTCTATTTCTACTGTAACTAGCATTGTTATTTTTGAAACTATAATTTTTTGTCTTTTCTTATTGCAATTTAATTCATCGTTTTACATTTCTTTGTACAATTTGCTTTGTTTAGCAGAACGATGGAGGTAGAATAATGGGCGCCACAGGATAGGGCGAACATCGAGTATTAAAAATTCTTTTCAAATATGTAAGTATAAATAACATAAAAATTAATTTAAACAATTAATTAATTAATTAATTTAATTTCACATTTGAAATATATATTATTAATTGAATTTAGAATAATTTTTATTTACATGTACTGTAATGGAAATACTCATGTTGCACTTTATTTTTTTAGATTACTGTACATCTGTCAAGTTGTCACTTATTATTTACAACCGCGTTGCTGAAGATGGATGCCAGATATGAAACATTTTTGACTGACTTATTCCACCTTGGTGCTATTCAGTTTGGGGAATTTATGCTGAAGTCAAAACATACATCTCCGATTTACGTGGATATGCGCCGCCTGCTGAGCCATCCGACTCTTTTGGTTTGAAGCCAGTTGATTGAATAAATTTATTTCAACTGTTTTTTTCTTTGATTTAGAACACAGTTGAGGATTTGATGTATGATTATGCAAAAGAGTTGGAATATGATGTAATATGTGGCGTTCCGTATGGAGCCATCCCATTAACATCTGTAAGTGTAATGTTCTCGATGCTGAACTTTTTTTACACTTTACCGATTTTTTCTGTAAAATTCTGCCATTAATTTATAAAACGTATTTATATATTTTTTTTGATAAAACGAACTCGTTAATGCAAAATTTACATTTGTAGGCTCTGAGCGTGAAACGATCCATTCCCATGATAATGCAGCGTAAGGATGCGAAAGCGTACGGTACGAAAAAGATAGTAGAAGGATTGTATAAACCTGGTGACAAATGCTTGATTATTGAAGACGTAATTACATTTGGTTCAAGCATTGCAGAAACAGCTCGAGTAAGACGCATGATTTTTTAATCAGTTTCTTATTAATAATGTTTTATAATTATAAATAGGTTCTTCGAGCGCAAGGTCTCATTGTCACAGATGCACTTGTCATTCTTGACCGTTGTCAGGGAGCTTCACGTAATTTGGAAAATCTTGGTATTACGAAACGGAGGTTAGAAATGAATGATTCTTATAAAGTGATTGGAGGTCAAATTAATAAACGACGATTTTCATTCCAGTCTGTTCTGTTTGCCTGAAGTTTTGCTGTTGTACGAAGGTAGAGGTCTTATATCGAATGCGGATTGTCAACGAATTTCAAGTTATTTGTTCAATGTTACTGACAAAATAGCACCGTCAGCATTGGGAAATGGTTTTCAAGAAGGTGCTAAAGTTGACAAGGTAAATTTTTCAAACTTAGCTGAAATTTTATTGACGATAGTGATTTTTAGACGGGCGTTTTGTCGGTCAAAGCGGCGACCAATACTGCATCTTTGAGCCATAATTTGGCAAAGCACTTGTGGCAAATAGCGCTTGATAAAAAGTCGAATTTATGTGTTGCCTGCAAATCGTCTGACCCGAAGGAGATAATAGCGGTAGCTGAAGTTATATATTTTGTTAAATTTGATAATAATAATAATAATAATATGGCGAAAGTTATTCATTTTAACGTATAATTTTATTATTATTGTAATTTGATTTCATATTGATGCATTAATTTCAGCTTGCGCAGAAAGTTGGGAAGTTCATTTGCATGTTGATAATTCGCAGTGACTTGATTTGCAAAGTTCCGTTGGTCGACTTTATTTCTGAATTGAAGGCGTGTGCAAAGTCGAAGAATTTCATGATAATGGACGATCGGTGAATTATCTTTTAACCATACTTTTTTAATGCAAACGCATTTGAATATTTCTGCTTTTAGTAAATTTTGTGATGTATCATCGATTGTTGAGATGCAGCTGACCGGAGGTGAATGGTCAATAGCGAAATGGGTAGATTTTGTCACTGTTTTGCCGTTTTCTGGTCGGGGCGTGTTTTCCGCTATAAGAAAGGTATAATTTATTTTTTAAATATTGTAATTGTAATTAAATACTATGTTTAGGTAAGCGCAGAAAACAAAGTTGCTTGTTTCTCTATTTTGTCATTGCATGCGAAAGACAGTTTGATCCCAAAAGAATTTTCGGAACGTGAGTGATGCGTTATTCTTTTTGTTTTCTGTATTGCTTTTTTACAGTATGATATATTCCAAATGATGACATTTCTGTTTACAGAGTCGATGAAAACTGCTGAAAAGGACATCGACGTTATTGCTGGAGTAGTTTGTTCGAAGCCACCTGTTCTTGATTCGCGTTTCCTGTACATGACTTCCGCAGGTGCCAATTTTGAATTTTATTATGCATATGTAGAACGTTTCAATATGACTGTTTATTGAAGATGAATCCGATCAAGCACTGCTGCACTTTGAAGATTTTGATGAGATGCAGTTTCTGGATGTCGAATATTTGGAAATGAACCATGGAATTCAGTATGCCGATATTTACAAAGTGTGGGCTTGCAGTGAATGAATATTTGGATCATGGTTAGCAATATGATTTATTCACTATATCAGTCAATATTTTTTCCCTAAAAAGTGATTTAATATACACCTTATTATTTGTGGTGAAGGGAAAATATGCTTATTTTGATTTCAGGGTTACAAAGTTGAACTTATTAAAATTTTGTAAAAATAATGGCTTATTGAAATCATAATGAAAAATTGTTTGTCACGAATCAGCGTAACCTTTGTGCTTTCGTCAGTTCTTTCAGTTGGCAAAAGAGATCATCAACGAGAATAATGAAATTAAAAAAAGTTTATTAAAACGATCGAATGGCATAGCGAAAACAAGTCAAAAGAGTTGGTTATTTATTTTATGAATATGTATGACATCTTTAACAAGAAAATGCTTTTTGAGACTAAATGGTGAAATTCATTTCATTTACAATTAAAAGTCTGAAAAACGCACAGTTTGTATCTTTAAACACCTAACAGTAATTTTTGCATTGCTTAATATTATAAAATGGTAAAAGCTATTGCGTTCAACACAAAACGGATATTTTTAAGTTACGACAGTTGAAATTAAAATCTGCGTTAGTTGAGAAAAAAATATTGAATGTAAATAATATTTGGGTAATCATTTAGTGCCTACATTTTCTTATACTGTACTTCAAATTCGATGCGTACATTGCATTACTATCTCAAAAAACTAACATGTTGATATCCGGCATTTAATAATATTTTAATATAGTTTAAATTCTACAGATGATAACTAGCTGCTTATAAAAATATGACTTTTTATTGTTAAAATGAATAAGTAAACAAAACAGTTCGATTACATTACAAAGTTAAGAATAAATTTTAATTTTATAAATTTGAAGTTGAAATATTCAATACGTATACTTTTAAATTATAAATTTAAATTAATATATAAAATAACAAATATATTCGAAAAGTTTCCAATAGTAATAATAATAATAATAATAAAGTAATAATTTGTCATTAACACAAGATACAGTATACTAATGCTGTTGCAGTATTTATTGTTTTGTTGGGCAGTATAAACATCACCGCAAGTTGTTGTGAAAATGATTGATAAATGTAAAGCGCTTTTAAATAAATTATTTAACATTGGAATTTTCAAATTTGAAACAGTTGTCATGAGATCTTTGTACGAAACACCGATCTTTGTGGATTTTCAACTGGCGATCAGCTATCCGGAAATAATGGTTTGTATTTTTCTGAATGAACGTGTATGAAAATGTATAGCAAATAGTTATTTAGAATGAAATCGAAGAACTTGTACATTCTTGTCTGCTTTCGAATTTGAAGTTTCACAGCATTTGTGGTGTTCCAGAAGGCGGTTTACCACTCGCATCAGTATGCATTTTGTGCTTTTCATTTTTCAAAGTTTAACTTGTATATTTAGATAATCTCTGTCAAGCGCAATATTCCACTTCTGTTGTATCACAAAACAAAAGAAACTACCGTTACTGGAAAAGTTATTGATGGGGTCTGGAAGAAGTACGATAACTGTTTGATTGTGGACGACGTTTTGATGTTTGGTCACTCGCTTGCTGATGCGGCTGATGTATAATTTTGATTTTAATGTTTAATGGTTTACAGTTGTTTTTTAACAGGTCCTTCGTCAGCATGAATTAGAAGTTACCGATGCCATCGTGCTTTTGGATAGATGCCAGGGACCTGAAAATTTTTTAAAAAGCAATGATATCCGACGACATTAGTAAAATAGATAAGCATCGATGCGTGATGGAATTGTTATTTATTTCAAAAATGTTTTGTTTCAGTCTTTTTAATTTAACAGATGTTCTGTCATATTTGAATGAACAAGCCCTTTTGACAGACTTCGAATGTTTAAAAATTTCGAATCATTTGCTTGCATTCAGTGATTTGGCCGGAAAATTTGTCGATCAGTGCACCATTGAAGAAGTACTGTTTTATCTGGCTTTGTTTTAATTTTTAAGATGATTAATTTTAGCGGATGGAGCCGTTGTTTTTCAGTCCAGATCGTCTTTCAATGATTCTTCATCCGAAAGCAAGAAAACTGTGGGAAATTGCTCTTTCGAAACACTCAAACTTATGTTTTGCGTGTGATTTGTGTAGTCCACGTGAAATACTTAGAGTATATTTTTAAGTTATTCCGCTTAATAGCTGGATTAATAACGACACTAATAATTCATAGAATATTACATTAATTTTTAAAAAATTTCTTTGTGATCCTGAAATTTTTGAACAGTTAGGTATATTATATGATTATTTTATTTTTAGTACAGACCAGCATCCCAAATTAATAATTCAGGAAACTTAGACGATGATTACTTTTATTTTTATGCTGGAAATTTTTTTAAATTATAGCTGCTGGTAATTTGACATCAGGTTAATTGAAATATTAGATGGTGGCAATATTACTTTCTTAATACGTTTATTCTTTTTGAAATGCAGGTACAAATGTGATATTGTGAATGTTACATTCAGTTAAAGGATCTCATTAAATAAGATGTGTACTTTCGTGCATTCCAAATTCATAAAATTAACACAGTTGTTTGGTTTTGTTGATTATTTTTCCAGTCTGTGAAAATGCATAATAACTAAGTGAAAAATAGTATTTTTAAATAATTGGATGTGGAATGTAATTTTGCTATATTTTTGGTTCTTATGATAGAGTTGGTTTTTTGTAACTTGTTTGATCTTTTTTTTGCTTTTTATTTTCAGCTTGTGGAAGCTGTTGCTGTGAACATATGTTCATTGAAACTGCATGCGGATCTGATTGCCATCAAAGAAATGCCTGACTTTTTTTCCAGATTGAAACGATTAGCACAATCAAAGAAATTTATGCTAATCAATGATGGGTAATTTTTTATCTTTTTGTTATAATTACTTTCGTTTAATTTATACTTATTTTGCCTCTTTCAATTAGAAATTATTGCGATGATTCTGACGTTGTAGTGGAGTTGATGTTGAATAGTGCAACTAAACCTGCCTCATGGGCGGATTTTGTTACTGTACAATGTCTGAATGGCTCGAGTGTATTTGAAGCTATAAAAAGAGTAGCTGTTGATTTAATAGCATAATATTTGGTTTTCATAGATTTTTTATAAAATTTTTTGATTTCAGGTCAACTCGGATTACAGTGTCGCTTGTCTTCCAGTGGTTGAAATGTCGACTTCGGGAAATTTTTTTACTGAGGAATACAAGAAAAGTATTTAATAAAAAGTTTAGTTTTTTGACAAAAAGAAATGCAATTTTTGTTCTGCTTTAAGGAGCACTGAGCTTGGCGCAACAGTATCGGCAAATTGTTGCCGGATTCATTTGTCAGAAGCGGCCTATAAATGATCCGTCGTTTTTGTACATATCACCAGGTTTGTCGATTAGAATTTTTCTGTATCTGGTGAAAATGCAAATTTTTTTCTACATTGCCAATTTCTGTTTTCAGGTGTACATTACAAGCGCCGCTTGGATGATCAAAATTGGCGTACCCCGGATAAGGCAGTGCGTTTCAATCGGGACGACATAGTTGTTGTTGGTCGAGGAATAACGAAAGAGAAATACAGCAGAGTTTGGGCGTACACGTATCAACAGATTTCTTGGGATGCATTTATTATAATGAACAATGCTGCCGCGAATGTAGAATAAGATTCAAAAGAGATGTTTTATTCAGAAATTGAGCCGTTCTGTTTTTCATTGCATCGCATATGCCATGCATTTGCATTTACTTAAATTTTTCTGTGAATTCAGAAAAATGCATTAATTTTAATTGCAAAATTACACTCTCGTTTTATAAGCATGGTATTTTGGAACGTTTTTATATTCTGTTGATGTTTCTGTTGGCTTTTTAAGCACATCCTGTTTGTCCATGTTTTAGCTATTTTAATCGAGCATTTGTGCTGAAAAAAGTTGCATATTTTGTTATGGGTGTGGGTTATTTTTAATTTTTTGTCAGATTTTTAAATAGCAGAAATGAAATTGTCGTTTACGTCTGCTGAGATTTATAGATAGCATTTGATGAATTTGAAAAAGGTTCAGGATGTTTTGTTTTTAAAGTCACAAATGCGAAGCGAAATAAAATAACGGCAACTCTCAAAGTTCATTGATGAATTGCAATTCATTGGTTGATCGATTAGAAAATTCTTTGGAGATAATATTCATGACAAGATGATAATGATAATTTATTTTTTTGTTTTGAAGTTCCATCAGATTTGACAGATTTGTGCCTTGTGGAAAATATAATTGTGGTCATTTGGTGAACTGCTTTTGAACAGCTTGCATTTTTCTGAATAACAACTTGCTTCTTTTGACGACACCGGAATATCAATTTCGTCTTTATGACTAAACTGTCTCTATTTTTACGCAGTTGTTGAAAAATATTTTCAACTCTATTTATAGCAAGCATATGTTATAAATTGGAAATATTTTATTATTATCATTTATTTATAATGTACATTTTAATCATATGAACTGTTTCTTGCATTGATAATATTAACAATATACGAACAACACGATCTATTCAGAAAGTATTCAACAGTAGTCATTGGTATATTATATTATATTATATTATATTATGCGTGTATATATTTTTTTCTCAACTTTCAATTTGCATTGCAAACATTAGTTTATGCAAAATTTTGCAAATAATTTTCACAGAAGTGATTATTATTGGGGTCGATTGTTGTTCTGAAGAATGCCTGGTTGATTTGTTGAACATGATTTTAAACAACAAGCAGCTATAAAATGAAATGCAATACAATGGATCAGCCGCTGATTCAGCTTGTACACGTATGAAGTGACGAAAAAAGTTCAAAAAAGTGATTTCATTGACATTTGCAAAAAAAAAGAATTCAACTTGTTGATTCATTGTTACGTAATTTGGAAATTTGTTCACTTCAAAAATAAGTTGTCTATATTTAGTTCTTTAAACTGGCAGTTGAACATCTAGACGTTCGTTATAAATAATTACTTCAGAAAATGAGCATATATAATTGTATGATCGACGATGGCAGAAATAAAAAGACAAAAATAGCTTTTTCTTAATATACAGAAATTATTAAATGGAAAAGATGAGAATATTTTTCATGTTTAACAATGCAAAAAGCAAACATTGCGTACATTTTGCTGAAGAAGCATTTTCAGAGAAGCGTGTTTTTCAATTTTCATTGAACAGTGAGTGCAAAATTGTAAAACTGCCATACGACAGAAGCTTGTTTTCGTGAATCATGGTCATGCAACAACTGCAACAAGTAATAGTAACGTTTGCAGACAGTTGTGCAAAACAAATTCATTAAAAGTACATATTATTACTTAAACAACGGATTTCAATTGTATAATGGAACAATGGTAAATTTTGTCAAATGACTATTTATTAAAAAGGGAATAAAAAATAGATTTCCCTTTTGCATTGTTGGGTGTGTAAAACTGTAATATTCTGTGTATTAAGAAAAGTAGCGTTGAAACGGATTGCCAATTTTGCGACGATCTTCTCAAAACACTGGTTTTCATAACAGCACGCTTTATGTAATAGAAGCCAAATGAAAGCCAGTTTTTATTGTAATAATAATAAGTAAAATTATGAACTTCGGTGCAGATGAACAACAACAGACGCTTCTTGGAACTGTTTTTACTTTTTTACTTGAAATGATCTTAAATTGAAAACGATTATTTTGCTTTTTATTAATTCAAACAAATATGACTTGTCTACTTTTGAAATTGTTGTAAAATTTGTGAATGTTCTTTTTTCTTTTAACAAGTTTTACAATTGTAAAATTCAATAAAATTATTGTTCAATTTGATAAGAAAAGAAAGAATCGGTTTGAAGTGGAATGATGGAAAGTTGAAATGAAATGCATTGTATTATGTTGAGGACATCGACATCGAGCACTGACCACTGAACACGAATCTAAAGCAACAATTTCAGAATAATTTGGCAAAGTTGAGACGGTTGTTGAGCATAAATTTGCCCGTTGACAGCATTTTGGGTGTGGCTGAATTGAAACGGAAAAACTGTTCTAGTAGTGTAAAGCAGAATTTCACCCGACGGCATATAGCGACAAGCGTCAACGTTTGGTTGCACGCAATTTCGCCAAAGCTGCTTCCAATTTACTGCCAAAGTGCTGCAAAGGTCCACCGAATCGATCGTCAACAAAAACCACATTAGCCGGCTTTTTGATTCAACAAATGGATTTGGTGATTTTGCATCGCATCGCAAGCGGAATTCGTTTTCCAACTGTTACCGCTGCAAAAGTGCACAACAACAAAAATGCACAAAAATCAACTGACGACATTGAAACACAATATCACATGACTCATTTGTTGAACGGAAGTAGGCGAATTGTAGGGGGCGGGATTGGAAAATTTTTTCTAGAAATTTCCATTGCTCAAACATGTGACTCAGCGGTGAATCTGATTGGTCGAATTGTGCGTTTGTTTACTCTGCATTGCCTATAAAATCGAAATGCTCACACTGTTAGCCGCTTATCTTCGCACCATGGGCACCGAGTTCAAGGTGACTGCTCTGCTTCTATTCTCTCTTCTTTTTGCATCGTGCAACGGCACATGCTTGTTCGGATGTTCAGATCGTGAATATTGGTTTGAATTCAATTCCTGGTGGACTGGGTAAATTGATACAAAATTTAAAAAAACTATATATATATATATATATATATATTTATTTATTTTATTGGTTTCATTTAATATTATTTATTCAGACCGAATGTATGCAAAGAAGAGTCTGTCAAAGAAAAGCCCGCAACGAATGAAACAAATTTTCATCCATCGATCACATCGACTTGCATTTCTACGTACAACGTGCACAGTTGTGAAAGCAGTAAAATAATCAATGGCAAAGAAATTATCAACACTACAACATACCAGTGTTGTCACGGCTTTGCTAGAAATTTCAAAAAAGGTTGCTTAGTGGGTAAGTTGTTTGATTTAAAAGAAAAAAAAAGAAATTACTGAGCGAACAATAATTTGGATATTTGCATATTTGATTTGCCTTCATGATTTATTTCTGTCAACAATGTCCGCAGGGCTTGGGATTGGGACAGGCATAGGCATAGGCAAACGCATTCGCATACGCACGCATTTGTTCGCATTTCACCATTTGACAGCAACTTTTCGAAAAGCGAATTGATCGATTATAGCTGTGCTTTCTTGACATTTGGCAAATTTTTCTTCCACTTTTTCAAAACGATCGAACCAAGTGCTTTTCATGACATATTTATATCTTTTCAATTTTATAAATAAAATTCCCATTTGGTATCTTTTTTGAAAACCAATCAACTGACGTTTCTGTAAAAATAATTGCAACACTTGCTGCTCGTTGCTGATGTTGAACAATGATAATTGATATTGCTCATAACTGAAAAGCAATCAGTTAAGTTCACTATTTTTTGCTTGTTCACGTTGACCGTAATCGAATAATGAAGCGTGACGTCCTGCGTGACTTCAGCATATTTATTGATATGTAAATTTTCTCTGCTATTTACATTTAGCGTAATGCACTCAATGCTGATCATGCTTTAGCTTGGTTCGTGCACACATGTTCAACAATGAAAGAAAAACGGCTTTTCATTCTCTTTTTTATTATTTAACAACGAGCACAAAGTCATCACTTATCCAGTTGTGCACAAGTTAGCTAGCAAGGCAGTTTTTGAAATTTCAATTGCATCATCTTGAGAATTTTATTCAAAATTCATTTTGCGCTGTTTGCTATAACTGAATTTTCACTACTGTTGCCATTTCACTTAGTGGAACAACTGAAAGCAATTCATTGAAGTGTGTGATCAAGTGCCACGCTTGCGGCTTGAATAATCCAAAGCTTCGCTTCGGTCAAATGTTGACTCGATTCATCAAATAATGCAAAACGATTTATCAGTTTGCTCACAGCAAATAATATTTCGATTGTGTTAACTCTTCATAGTGCCCTTGTTTGAAGAAGATTCTAATCCAAGCTATAACCAGCAAAACCAGTGCAAAAATGTCACTTCCAGCAATTGTTAATCTAATTTTCTGTCTTAAAATGGGCACATTTTTAAAGTTGGTATAATTTTTGTTTAACTATAAGAATAATTTTGGGTTGCTGTAATCAAAGAACACTTTCACTGTTTTTTATACTATTTCCAAACAAACATGCATTTGATGATTAAACAATTTCTTAGAATTGGAACTGGAAGATTTGGCCACAACTCTGAAAAATTTGAATTTAACATTGCTGGAAGAATCGTTGGAGAAATCTGGATTGCTGACACAACTGGATAAGCGAAATATTACATTGTTCGCACCAACAAATGAAGCGTTTTCACAGTCATCTTCTGATGGAAGTGAAATTGCCCAAGTTATTGTATTTGAAACAGGAGATACAATGCGCCCTGTTAAAGACATTCTCCTTGGGTACATCTCTCCTGGATTTCATTATAGTTTCAATTTGAAAGATGGAAATGAACTGCAAACTTTGAGAACTGGTGGAAAATTGACTGTCAGCGTTAATAAAAATAATGCGGTATGTAATATGCGAGATTATTCATATTACGTGAGCAGCAGGTATGTAGGTTTAATATGCTTTTTTCACTTCAGGCATTATCTGTAAATTGTGCAGAAATTAAGAATGCTAATGTTCAATTCAAAAACGGCGTTCTGCATGTGGTGAATAAGCCATTGTTTCCTGCAACTGAAACTATTTGGGAAATGTTGAATTCCAATCCAGAATTTTCCATTTTCCTTTCATGTAAGTATGCTTTATGTAATTTTGGGAATATTATATTTCAATTTATTACATTTGCTTTTGATGTAAAAAGAATTCTGTTCATTATGAAACAATTTTTCTAATAAAATACATTTCAGTGATGAATGATTCGACAAAAGAAATGCTAAACAACAAAGACTTGACATTGACTGTGTTTGCTTTTAATGATGAAGCTTTTCAAAAACTTCCCCAGCAAGTTCAGAGTGACATCAGAAGCAAACGAAGCTGCTTTGCCGGTAAACATATCTTATTGACAGTGAAATTTTATTTTCTACTGCAGCATACGTTTAGATTTTATGCATTATTATATAATGGAGAAGATGATGTGCAAAAATATGCTTTCCCATGATTTGAACATTCTTGACATATTCTTTCTTTCTCATAAAAGGAATGAGGATTCTATAATTGAAAATCTAAATCTCACTGGAGAAGGTCGTGTTGGTCTTAACGGCATTTTGCATACTATAACGGAAGTTTATATTCCCCAGAAAGGTATTTATTTATTTGCTTTGCTGACGTGTAACAAGGAAATAATTTATTTTCGAAGCACATTTGATCACCTTATATTTACTCTCATTTTGTGCAGTTTGATAATTGTAATTTGAAAAAATCGTCATTTTATCTTATCTTATTAATTGAATCTAAAAATATTTGTTTTTTTTATTAATCAACTTTTATTGCAGCAAGGACATTGTATTCAGCTATACAAGAATCCATTTCTGAAGAAATGGCATCTCTTTTCGAAAAGTCAGGCATTACAAAAATACTTTCCACCGAATCTGCAACAGTACTTTTGCCACCAACCTCTGCTGTTACAGTATGCTATACTTGAATGATGAAAATATTATTTGTAATTGATCGAATTCTAATTTTATAGGAAATTGGAAACATGGAAGCCAACTCCTTACAAAACGAAATATCACGTTATGTTGTCATTGGTGAAAAATATAATTTCGAAGAACCATCAAAACAGTTATCATCCTTGGCTAAGCAAAATCTGAAATTCTCGCGGGAAATGAAAAATATGGCATATTCTCTAATTTTTGAATCGAAGCAAAAGAAGTATGTCAATTGCGTTGCTGTGGAAAAGTCAAACATTCCCAGTTGCAATGCCGTTTTGCATAAACTGTCTGAGGTAAATTTATCATTTGTAAAACAAATATTGTATAAAAATTGTTGTTTGTTTTGATCTGTGTTTTTAGCCTTTGCCTAAATATGGAAAAACTTTGATGGATGTACTGCGTGGTATGGATAATGTGAAGCAGTTTGTGATGTTGATGGAAACTTCAGGATTAGACAAAAGTCTCAGCGACCCAGAGTTTTCTGCCACCGTACTTGCTTTCGAAGATGATGCATTTGACAATATTTATAAAGATACCGATAAGGAAAATTTGTTAGCTAATAAAAGCGATGTAGAATTATTAATGAAGCGACACATTATTCCAGGTATGATACTTGTCAATGCTAATTGTTTTTGTTTGGAAAGGGAAAACAAAGTTTATTATTTTTCAGTTTCGCTCTGCTGCTATAAACTTTGCGAAAATACGTTGTTTGGAAATTCTTTCAGAGCAATGGACGGTTTGGTGTATCAGTCGAAAGGATTTTCAGGACACTGTAGTCATTTTGGAAATTCAGGAATGAAACAGTGCGACGCTGCTGTTTCTGATAATGGAGTTGTTCACATCCTGCAAAGTCCATTGTATCCAGCTAGGGCGTACAATTTCATCAATTTCCCATTTATTGATTCATTGGCAATTGGTCGCCCTGTTCAAGAATTCTTTTCAAACGTACCCTTTTTCAATTAGTTTTCGTCAAGTACACGAATGATGAATGCCTTGCCCCAGCATGCAGCAGTAGTTTCTAAAGTCCGGAAATTTAAATGTAGTAAAAAAATTTTCTATGCATTATGCTTCATAAATTTATTACATCTACCCCTTTTTTTAAAGCTAGTTTCAAACACTATTCGCTGCTTGCGCTACTTATATAGACTGAAATTGCCTCTTTTATCAATAAACACAACTAACTAACTGTCTTGATTAAATTTAGAAGCTTGTTGAAAATGAACTCACAATTTCACGTAAGCGTAAAATTAATTGTTCCTAAAAAGTAGCTTATTTTGAAAATTGTACGCTTTTAGAGAATCGTCATGAAATTGTGGATTAATTTCAAATATCAATTGCCAAGCATATGAATAAAACTGTGTGTGTTGTTTCTTGTTCTGTCTTCCGGTGTAACTGAGCATCATTGCCCCATTCCCACCGGTTTCTCTCTGCTTTCAGGCTTTCTTCATTTACGTTAAGCCTCGATTCATCGTGCTTGCATTTCCACTGCGAAGATTGGTCTTAAACTGTGGCTGTGTACTAGCAAAAATTATGAGGTAAATGCTGAACCGCCAAAGTTTGCAGTGCAAAAGTGTGGTCAGCAAACAACAGCATGCTGACGACTGCGAACGGTTATAGACTGCCTCAACAAACAAGAATATTTTACACACATCTTCCGCTGTAATATCTACAAAATTGAGGCATGTTTAAAATACAGTATCGCCGGCATTTGCAGTTCGTTTAGGTATCAGTTATCTTCATGAAATGAAAACAACATAACTAAGTAGCATGGTCACTGAGATGAATGTAATTTGAAAACTTTAAATTACAACTAATAAATAAATTTAAAATGCTTATCTAAAAAAACAATAAACAAACAAAACACGAATATCCATTCGTTCAACAACTGATAAACAGCAGCAATTCACATGATAAAAAAGAAAATATATGAAGTTTATTGTTGAATAGTGTATTTCTAAATAACAACAACAAACACTGATCATGTTAAGAACTGTTCTATCAAAAATTCATATAATTCTTTCATTTTCAACCTTCTCGCTTCTTCCAAAGCGTTTCGAATAAGCTTTTTTAGTACGTCTGGCTCTTGATTATTCAAAAAATCTAACAATCTTTGAAAATCCCTGACAGGTTCTCGAACGATCAATCGCAAACGCTCGTTTATTTGAAAAAAAGTATTATCCACTGCCAGGTTTTGTTTTTCTGTAAAATCATAAAAAACATGAGATGTAGCTTTACGCTTTGCTTGTGATGAGGGTGAAACAAACTGTTCTTCTTCTTCTTTGTCGTCTTCTTCGTCATCGTCCTCCTCATCATCATCTTCTTCCACTTGTTCTTCTTTTCTTTCTTCTTCGACAATTTCGGAAATAACAACTTCTGTTTCTGGCTTCAATTTTGCCGCTTGCTTTATCTGACAACTGGTGCAAAATCCAATTGTATTAATCAATGTGGAACAGCCACTGCATTCGTGCTTTCCGAAAGGCAATGTAACTGGCCCACCTCGAGGTATCCAACGATACGTTTTCGACAGTGGACCTTTTTCTCTAATTTCTGCGTCACGTCTGAAAAAACGATCGCCAGTCTGTGGATTGGCGCTAATATCCGCTTCGTCAACGCTGATCCGTTTGTCCACTTTGAATGGATTTCCAAAAGCATGCAGTCTAGGAGGAGTTGGCTCCACTTCCCTCAATGGCGGAGGCATGCGCTTTAAATATTCTTGATAATTGCCCATCATCATCACCGGTACCGTATGCTGATTATCCAGCATGAAGCTTTCATTCAAGGGTTGCATGCTGCTGTTCTCACCAAAATCCATATTTTCAGATATAAGGTCGAAAAGCAAAACTACTCCTTCTAGGAGATTATCCCTTGTCAGCCTGTCCGGATAACGTAGCACCTGTTCAGCTGTTAACTGTGCAGGCTTGGTTTCTGTTAAGGATTGAAGCAAAATCGGTGGTTCTAAATATCTCTCTGTAACATTGTCCAATGTTGGATGCAAATAAACAGGTCTTTGAAAATTATTATTAATAACTGCAACATAATCTTCGGTGATCATTTTTTGACCCACCTGTTGACACAGTGCTATGTATTCTTCTTTAGCATAAGTCTTAATTTTGCTCAAGTAGACATTAATATTCGGCGGAAGCCAATTTTCGAAAAACATTTCACAGACTGGACGAAGTACACTGATACGCAGCAAAGCCTTTTTCAACGGTAAAAAGTAATAAGCAGGTATATTTCGTAAATAGTTATCAAAATGGCAACGCCAATTTTGAGTCATAATAGCGGGAGGATTGCGTCGTGCTTCTTCGATTAAAGGAAACAAAGAAGGGAAGTCATATGGCAAAACGTACAGATTTACGCAATTCATTGAGCTGGACACTTTCAAATAACCAAAAGGTGCACCTATGTCATTTGTTTTTGAACTATTCATAACAAATGCATACCAACAAATTGCTGGCGTTGTTACTTCAAGCATGTGCTTGGTAAGTGCTGTCGGTTCTAATTCGTATTTGTCAAACGGAAACTCTTCTAAAAGCATAGGCATATACTGATAGCACTGAAATCTGATCATAGGATGCGCAGTACGTGGTGGCAAATAAGTCATTGTTGAATCAGGCCAAAATGCTTCGGGTATAGGCCAGTGACTTGCCATATAGCCTCTATTAGGTAATCGAGGTACATAAATCATTCCTTTGGTTTTATGCCAAATTGGATCAGGAGTAAACAATGGACTTGCTGGACAGGAATCTGGACTGCGAATAACTGTTCCCGGTTCAGACGCTATTAAAGCCATGAGCGCGCTTCCAGAACTTTTGGGCATTTCAAAACGTGTTGGCATCACTTCATATCTCTCAAAACTCATCACAACGCCTGTATGCATTTTCATCATCAACGATTCAATGCATGGATTGATCATTTTGTGATCCGTGATGCAATACGATCGACCGCCAGTCCGTTCGCATATTGCTTCAATTGGACCATGACATGGAGGAACTGGACCACCCATGTATTGCTTTCTTGGCAAAATTCCAGGAATGCGCAGTACGACAGCATAAATCCGTTGATCCCAGCGATATGCATCATAGTATAATTCACTTCCATAAGAGGACAAACGAATTTTGTCAATATCGAACAACGTTCCATCATCATCGACGAATGAATGTCCGTCAGTAAATAAAATAACAAACGCTTGTTCCAACCACTGTGGATATCGACCATATCCAAAATTGTCAATTCCACTTTGCAGACGATTCACATTCAACAGATGAAAAGCGCTAGAAAGTGGAGCGGTAATAGAAGAAGAATTTTCAGCTTTGAGATTTCTTAACTCTTCCATGAAAACTGTTTGGCTTTCTTTCCAACCTGCTTTGATATTTTTCGGTGGACGATCAAACGTCAACAACATATAGCGGTCAAATCCACGAGCATTGGGGTCGCGAGAACGATATTTCAAAATAGTTTCGATCGCATGTTGAGCATAACCCAAGAAAGAAATTCTCTGATAGGATACTTGATTCATTGAAACGCTGTTGTCAACCAAAAATAAAATTATTGTCATGATTCAAATTTCTTCTATGTTATCTAAAAAAGAGATCGTTGAAAAAATCCACAAAACCATAAAATATCAAGAACAGGCAACTGCTTAACCGATTACAAAATGTAAATAGCAGATAAAGCATTTGGTAACAGAAGGTTAATTTTCACAAATATTAGAAAAAAAAGTTCTCATAATTTTATATAAATAAAATAAAATTAAAAAGAGACATGTCAAAAAGAAATCTAACAAAAAATGACTATTTTTATTGTTACAGTGTAAGCTACAGTTTGTTCAAGTATATTAAATTGCAACAAGATATCATCGTACATAAAAATATTTTTTTTCTGTGGATAATGCTTTTCTTTTATCAAAGTGATGCAAAAAATCATTAATTAGCTATTTTTATCAAGCGTAAAGACTGCTTATCAAAATATCCGTTATTTTGAGACAACTCTTATTTAATGAAATTTTGTTTGAAAATCAAATTTTATACATAAATAAATTATGGTCATTTTATTTTTCATATTTATTCATTTTTTACGAAAGAATTCTAAAATTCTTTTCTACAGTATCCATAAGATTACTACAGTAAATAATAGTATGAATTTACAGTTGGAAAATTTTTTTACTTCTTAAAAATATTAGCACTTTATGCAGTAATTAATAAAAATATATCAATCTAAGTAAAATTAAAAAATAAACATGAATTATTGTATTTATGATTTTTAATCTGACTTTGTTTATTCAATTTCTTGTAAAATAACTAAAGTGTTCGATAGTGCAGATTTAAAAAAATAATTTTGCACTTAATTAGCTACATTTATTAATTCTAAAGTTTTTTTAAATTTTAAAATTCATGCAGTAAATGTTTTAATATTTCATCGAATAATAAATAAGCACTACGGCAAACTACATTCATGCATTTTGAATCGTAAATAATTGCTGGATTTCTCTTAAAAAATTTAAATTTTATATTTATTACATTTTACATTTATATATGACAATCATTAAAATAATAATGAGTTTTTCAATAGTTCAGAATTCTTTGTGTAGCTGCAAATTATGTACCTGAAAATCTGATAAATAACAGCTATAGTAACTACACGTAAACAAGTTATTCAGTATTGGCGTTGTGTTCAGCGTTGAGAAATATTTGTTCTTTGTCTCGCTCGTGTGAAGTTCTGATCAAGATGTCTATTTTGGATATTCATGCTAGACAGATTTTCGATTCACGTGGCAATCCAACTGTTGAAGTAGATTTGCGTACAAATAGAGGCATTTTTCGCGCTGCGGTTCCTAGCGGTGCTAGCACTGGCATTCATGAAGCTTTGGAATTGCGTGATGGGGACAAATCTCAGTACATGGGAAAAGGTTTGTGTAGTTAATATTTTGTTAATATGTGTTTATTAAGTTATTTATCATTTTATTTCAGGAGTCAGCAAAGCGGTTAAGAATATCAACGAAGTCATCGCACCATCTCTGATAGCGAAGGTACCAAAAAATTGTTAATTTTTTTTTGTTTTTCTACTTAATAATGCTTTTGTTTAGAATTTTGAAGTTACAGAACAAAGTCTAATCGACAACTTTATGCTTTCTCTGGACGGAACTGAGAACAAATGTTTGTTTGTTGTTCATTGATTATTTTTGTGTTTTATGTTATTTGTTCTAGCCGTCCTCGGAGCGAACGCTATTCTTGGTGTTTCGTTGGCCGTTTGCAAAGCTGGAGCGGTGCACAAAGTGATTTGGTCTAATTACTTTTTATTATTGTAAGTTGTTTTGAAATTTTCCTTTTTTAGGGAGTTTCGCTGTACCGTTACATTGCTGACTTGGCTGGTGTAGACAAGGTGATCATGCCAGTGCCTGCGTTCAATGTTATAAACGGCGGTTCTCACGCAGGAAATAAGTTAGCTATGCAGGAATTCATGTTGCTTCCCATTGGTAAATAATTTTCTTTGTCATTATTGACGTACATGTTTGTTCATCGTTTATTGGATTGCTGTTTTAGGAGCATCCAACTTTAAGGAAGCGATGCGTATGGGAAGTGAAGTGTATCATCATTTGAAGAACTGCATTAAAGCACGCTATGGTTTGGACGCGACAGCTGTCGGGGACGAAGGTGGATTTGCGCCGAATATCCAAGACAACAAGGAAGCACTCGAGTTGCTGAAAGAGGCTATTGGTAAAGCTGGTTACGAAGGCAAAGTGAAAATTGGCATGGATATTGCAGCGTCCGAATTTTATAAATCGAAAGAAAAATTGTACGATTTGGATTTCAAAAATCCAGAATCGAATGCAAAAGATTGGGTAAGTAAAAATGATCAGTATTTTTTCTGTTAGCTTATTTGTTTGTTTTAAATTGAACTTGCCCGTGTTCAGTCAGGCAGGTTAGACAGGTTTGCTTCGTTCAAAAAGCAGTACAGGTTTCTTCATAATGATAATGATGATGATGAGAGTTGTTGTTCTAAAGAAATTTAAATTGAATTTACTGTTTAGAAAAATGGCGAGCAAATGCTTGAATTATACAAGGATTTTGTTACGAACTATCCAATTGTGTCTATCGAGGATGGTTACGACCAGGATGATTGGGATAATTGGGCCAAAATGTGCAGTGAGTTGAAAATACAAATAGTTGGGTAAGTGGGATAACTTGTGAGCGCTTCTGTTTTGCTTCATATGCAAAAGTAATGTTTTGAAATGTTGTTCTAGAGATGATTTGACCTGCACAAATCCGAAGCGTATTCAGCAGGCAATAGATAAGAAGGCGTGCAACACGTTGTTGCTGAAAGTCAACCAAATTGGTTCAGTGACTGAAAGTATTCAAGCGTAAGTTTTGATTTTTAATTAAAGAAGGTTATAAGTAAAAGTAGATGTGCGCATTAGGGATTTTAAAGTTTTTAAATGATTGTCTTTTTTTTCAGATGTCAGCTGTCTCGTAAAAATGGCTGGGGTGTTATGGTTTCTCATCGTAGTGGAGAAACTGAAGACACGTTTATCGCTGATCTTGTTGTCGGTTTGGCTACTGGACAGGTGGAACTTTTAATTTGAAAAATCGAAAATGGAAGCAGTAGGTGATAGGTATTTTATTTCAGATTAAAACTGGCGCACCATGTCGTTCTGAGCGTTTGGCGAAATATAACCAACTGTTGCGTATTGAAGAAGAACTGGAACGTCAGGGCATTGCGAAATATGCTGGCGAAAACTTTCATAATCCACAGTGAAATGCAATAGGCGATATGATGAACTTATTTTAGATTTACTTGGTTGGATAAATCGCATTATTCGTAGTTAGTTTTTTGCAAGCATATACATATGTATATATGCTTGTTTCTTTTTCATTTATTCTAGTTCGTGACAGCAGCAGTTTTCTATTTATTTTTTTCCCTTTTAGAATAGAATGTGTTTACTATAGTTTTTGAAAATCGAGCGCATTCAGTAAACAACGGTCGGCATCACTATGCAAAATATTTATTGTTTTGCGTATGTTTGATACTCATTATTATTTTGAATATTGCGACGCAATATTAATAATCAAAACAAGTTTTATTGGCAGTTGAGATGCGGGCGCAACATTTTCATATGTCTAGGTAATTTGAATCGTAATAACGTGAACAAATTGATCCATGGTGTAATATTCTGAAGCAACTTCTAGACTTGCTGTGTTTATTGATTTTCTTTGTCAGAAGTTTCAGAATATTTTTCAAAATCTAACATTAAATTGTTCGTGTACATTGTGAAGGCTATATTTTCGAATCGGGTGGTATAATCATATGAAATTCACATATAAACTGATAGAAATTACAGTTGTCCCTTATCAGTTATTGTCTTTTATTATTATTTTAAATGAAGATAAAATAGCTTTTCGCATCTAGATATGTTGATTTTATTGAAAAATAGAACTTTCCTAGCCAAGCACTGATTTATAAATATAATTATGTAAGATTTGGAAATAATACTTTCCACCAATAATTTACGTACAGGTTGATGAACAAGCAGTACTGTGTTTTGCAGTTTTTATTATTATTTAGCCAAACTATAATATAAGCACTGTCGAAACAGATGCAGTTAAATTTCTTCATTTTAAGATTCGGATTTACTGAAATATTCGAGCGTAACAAGATACAACTGATGTAAATAACAAAGGTAAGAGCTATAACTGTCAAATCATGTGCTTGGCATGTGTGTGAAATATAAGCCGCTTGAAAGTTGAAATTGAGCAACGCGAACATAATTTGTATATATAAGTTTTATTTTAAGCATTGTAAATAAATTTTCAAATTACAACAAAATTAATTCTTATATTGTAAGGGAAATTTTAATCATTGCATATTTATAAGAAAAAAGAGAATAGGAGACTAATATATTTCATTTTCAAAGAAATATTGAACAAAATTAACTTTTATAATTAAGATAATTAAGTCAGAAATATCCGAAGAATAATATTTGCCACGAAGCAGCTGTTGCAAATATGAAACCAATACAATGCCGTCAAAGTTTGCCATTTGCATTCGATAACATTTTGCAGCTGCTTTTACTCATGCTAATAATGCAAGAGGAATAATCCAAAATATTTGAACATATTAATCTTTTCAATTCAGGCATCAAATAGAATAATAAACAAAAATCGGACAAGGTTTCCAATCGATTGAGAAAAAAAATTCAAACTTTTCCAACCTTCAAAGTGGCAAATTTTTCGAAACATTGTCGAATAAAAAGCGAACAAAATGGAATTTCAACAGCCATGAAAGATAGCAAAATAAAATGTAAAATTAAAAAAAGATATACATGAAAAACCAGTCTATTAACTTTTAATACATAATTTAAAATTTTACCGAGAAGCGAAAGCTTCATATTGCAATAACAATTGTTCCTGATTTTCTTTAACGTTACAGCAACCAACAACTTCAAATTCCTTGTTAACGCAATTTATTTAATAGTAATTTTACTCAATAATAACGGTTCAGAAATGGGACCCATTTTATTAAAAATTTGAAATTACTTTTTCTTCTACGGAAAGCATCAAAGTTTCTAACATGAAATTTTTGCAAATTCATCATTACATAACTATCCATATCATCCAATCCATACATTTTTTCAATTTTTTTGGTTTTGTTTTTTAAAAGTTGTTTTTTGTTGATTTATTAGAAAATTTTTCATTAATGTGGGTATGCTCAACCATGCCATTCCACGATCTTGTCGACTGCATCTATACTCTTTATAAACATTGGCCAGCTTCTCAAGCTCGAAGACCAGTTGCTACGGTCCTTATTTCCGTTCAACTCGATCAGCCCATGATTCAGTGGGCAACAATTACATTATATATCTTACAAGCATAATAACTGTTGACATCATTGTTTCAGAAGTACACAAACTGATTATAAACTAAACGAAATTATTATTTTAGAAACAACGCAAATTACACTGTTGAGAAATCTTTTCTCAATACCTGCTCATCACTATCTAAAAATCCCCGTGGCAACAAAGCATTGCTCCTGGTATAAAAACAACGATTGCGCAACGCCAGTTGCACCCCTTGTTTTTCTCAATGGAAAACAATGGAATAGCAATTAAGCGGTGAAAAGGTCAGCGTCCTGTCATATATCTGCCACAACTCCGGTGGCCAGCTGTTGAAATAGCGTCAAAGTCAAATGTGGCTGACAGCACGCCTGTTCAGACCCCGGCTAAGCTGCACAGTCTAAGGGATTGCGCAACCAAGCCGATTTTCTAATTACCCTTCGGTAATCTAGGTCGCCAGACGCGGAGTGAGGTCAAGAAAGAGATATAAATACGAGTGCGGAGGGAGGAGGGAACAACACAAAACAAAACACGGATATACACGAACACGGAACCGTCTGAACGATTTTCTCTCGCTATATTATTGTTATTACTGTTTATTCTGAATAAACCGATTCTTGATCACACCCGCTGTCACTGATAATTCTATAATTAACATATACAGTCCACTATAAAAGATCTTCAAGTTTGAACAAAAGATTTTTCAACATACACTTTTAAAATAATAAATTGTTTAGTATGAATGTTTATTATTTACTATCAATAATTATTGTTTTTTCATTAAAATCCCAAAACTAAAGAAAGGTGCAACGCCAAATGAACCACTTTCATGATCACAGCAACTGGCTTTCCATTATCAGTCTTTAACGGAGAACATTACAGGGAAAAATTTTGAACCTGAAAACAACGTTCTTCGCCTTTGGATTAAACACCAACTAATGCTTCATTGCATTAAACTTAATTCTCACATCTGTATCAGAAACAGATCAATACGATTTCTTCGAGATGCTAATATGAAGATGGACTTCAATGTCCCTTACGCATTCTCAATAGACAGGGAATTGTCGTCAGCAGTATGATTGAAAGGAACGGGCACTTCAGAGTTAAGCTTATCAAGAGAAGTTTGGATAACATCTAAACAGTCAACAATATATTCAAAAAGTTACCCAAACAACAAGTACAACAAACTTATTCCCGTCGTTCCTACTTGCACAGTTCTCGAAATATCCCAACACAAGTGGCTCGCTTAACAATGTATTAGCGTAGGCAAAGTGCAAACTTTAGAAGCCCATTATTCCACAACAACAGGACAGATTTCGCCCAAACCCTGCATTTCTTTTTGCCGATCAATGAAAAATGTACAGTAGCCATATTTATCAGCAGAAATGAATAAAATAAAAATTTGCATGCGAGGTCGTTTGCTTTATTGACATAATAGAAATCATTTCAGTTTGAGGCCCTCCGTGGATGGTAGGTCAGCGTTTTGATTGGAAAATTGACTGAAGGCAA
>NW_003526948.1:336706-337772 GCF_000181795.1 Trichinella spiralis | reverse complement strand
TCATTTGAATGAGTTTCTAGGCAACTAATAGTAGCCTCAGGAAAATTTACATAAAGTTCATTTCTATTGATTAACAAGTATGAAACGTATTTCTCATTTCGTTGAACAAATAATATGCAGGCCACGCATAAGCTCAAAAACAAACAATTTGAAATTACACTCAAATTTGCATTCAAACTAGACAACGCCCATGTTTGATAAGATAACATTCTTCTATATCTAATAACACACCTTACTCAGTATTTAAAGCAGAAGTAGATCGAGCAAACATCACTGTCGATGCTTCTGCTAGTCAACAAAGTCAATTCAACTGGTGCACTGTTAATATGAAGTTAATTCTCAAACGGCCCAATTTGCATAAAAGACAGACATTTCGCACGTAGCGTTAAACACCGGCTTACGTAAGTTGGATATGCTACTCAATCAAATATGAATTACAACATAATATGAACAAAAAATAAACAATAATTGAGCACAATTGTTGCGCCCTATGACAAGCAAAATTAACTAGATGAAAATTTTGATTTATCTAATGTCTTTATGGTGAAAAATTTAGAAAAATATATAAAGTGAAAATAAAATTAAATTGAAACAGATTTCTGTATGAAAACGGTATTTTTCTGTCCTGGTACGATAATAGATAACACTATACGCTTAGTGATATTCGACCTGCTAAGTTGAGAATGAAACTGAATGCCATAAACAAGTGTAAATTGAAAATTTTATCTTCTTCTCCAATCAAATCTAGACGATTACCTAAAATAGCAATTGAAATATGGAATTTGTTCAAAACCGTCCACGTTCAACTATATGTAAATTGAAAATTTCTGCTTTAAAAGTAATATTTCCAGTTTTACGCATCCTCAAATTGAAAAGTGCCTTAATTACTTAAAATATACATGGATTCCTAGCAAAACATCAGGAAAATAAGTTTTCAGTATTAATTTTTCACCCTGAATGTAGCATCCTTGTACTTTGCCCCCTGGGTTACCCATCGCCACCGTTTATCCGAACAGCACGGTAATAAAAATAATAAGCTAACATGGTGTATTTGCTCAATTAAACC
>NW_003526948.1:332391-334084 GCF_000181795.1 Trichinella spiralis | reverse complement strand
AGCAGATCGAGACGACACGAAAGCAGAACAAGAGAAGACAAAGTTCCTGGGACCCCAATTCTGTAGGTCTGGGATTGGGATACTTCGAAAGGGCGAAGTTATCCCATAGTTGTAATTAAGTTAACGACCAACCTACATGGCTGAGTTTTGAATTAATGCAGTACTTGGTCTTTCACGCAGCAAAATTTATGTATGCAACTGCTTTCATGTGTCGAAATAATTTTTGATTTTTGTTCATTTTGCAATTTTTGTTTTTTCTTTTTTTACATAGTTTAATTTTGTACCATTTCCATAGCAAATTCTTTTTTTTATTTTCATTTTTCAAACTGTTAAACTTCAAACATACATTCAATCTTTATTTTCCCCTACTTTATTTTATACATTTCATTCATTTTTTAATATCTCCTATTATTTATTTTGATTTCTTTGATTTTCACTTTTTTTCTTCTTATATTGTACATTTGCATGTTTTTCTCAATTTATTTCTCCAAATATTTTTTCTCTGATTCTTTTATTTTGAGTTTGACTTTGTAAAACCTCTGACACATGAAAAGCATTGCATACAAATAAGTAAACACGTAACAAACCATGGAAAAATAATGCACATGGACAAGAAAGAAGACAAGTGGAGAAAGCCAAGATCGGTGAAAGGTTGTGGATAGGTTGGATCGAATCGTTTGTTGGTCAGTTGCGTTCGTTGGTCAATTGCGTTCGTTGGTCAAGTGAGGTAAGTATTGGCACGTTGGAGAAGATACGATTTGACGATGTCGAGTGTGGAAAGCTTCTTCATTACAAAAAAAATACAAAGACACAATACACAGACGTAACAAAAGACCAATACTGCGTTATTTCTTAGCGATGATGCTCATGTAGGATTAGTTAAAAAGGGGAAAATCATGTTTGCCATTACTAGTTGCCAGCCAGCAATATTAATTAGTTTATAGGAACAAAAACAAAACAGTTAAAATGGGGGAAAAATCAAATAATACACGTAATACATGTAAATTAATAATCTATTTAAAAGTAAGAAAAAAAATTTTTTTCTTTTAATATAAACCAAGAACAATGCAACAACAACAACAACATTTCTTTATTAATGAAAAATTTTATTTTTCAAAAAAACGATAAATGTGCAATGTAATACAAACAAACAGATAAAGTCTGGCATAAATGAGTTCTGCGAAATGGCAAACATGCCGGAAATGGGACTTGAAATATTTAATGCAGGCGGAGGATGGAGAGACCAAAAATGGGCCCCCATCCTCGGAGCGTGAAGCTCCCCTTCCCTTATACAAGGGAAAGTGGAAACTCTTTCCTTGCTCTTTGGGGAGGCAGAACGCACGGCTCCTCCTTTCCTTTTAGTGGGGAAAGCCTAAGCTTTTCCCCGCTGAAAAAAGGGGGGGAGAATTTAATTTGTTTCCCCCCGGCCTCCAATGGGGGGGGGAGTTTTAATGGTTTTTCCCCCCCTCCCAAGGGGAGGGGGAGAATGTGCGGTTTTGTCCTGCCCCACCAGAGAGGGGGGGAAAATTTTGCATTTTTTCCTTTGTCTACAAAGGAAGGGGAAAAATTTCCCCTTTTCCCTGAAAAAAACCTGAAGGGGGGGGGGGAGAATATTTTCGTTTTTCCTTCCAATCCTCGGGGGGGGAAAGGTGGCCTTTTTTTTTTTGGAATTTTTTTTTTAAAAAAAAATTTT
>NW_003526948.1:293846-332381 GCF_000181795.1 Trichinella spiralis | reverse complement strand
AGGGAGGGAGGGAGGGAGGGAGGGAGGGAGGGAGGGAGGGAGAGGATGTGTTAACAGCATGTCCTTCCTCCTATTGCTTTTTCAAACGGCGAAAAAGACTGACTGTATTTCATTTCATTTCTTTTCAACAAGAAAAATTTGCAAATTGAATTCGATGTTCAAAAGCAGAAAACGTCACCAGTAATTTAGCAAAAACGTCGAGATTCTAAATAGTGAAAGTTCGTCGAAACAAACAAAGATGCCCGTAGAGAAGAATTTAACCAATATTTTTAAAAAAATAATCAATAAACACATTCATTCATTAATATAACTTAATTTGAATATAAGAAACAATAAAATATATAATTCAGATCCAAATCAATTCAATTTGACCATTCTCAGCATTGGAGCAATAATGAAAAGTATAGAAGAGAATACTTTTGAAAAGAAGATTTCTCTACCTTTGAAATACAAAACCATCACATGAGTAATAATAATAATAATAATAATAATAATAATGATGATGATGATGAATTAAATTTATAAAAGTAATAACTGAAAAGTGAAACAACTATTACAATCACCTATTGCGGTAAAAATAACTTCAAATAATAAGATTATTTCAATTTATATTGATGAAAGCACCAACAACACAATGCAAGAAGGATTAATATAGAATTGGTGAATATGCAATTCATTAATTTTGTTGAAATTAATATTATTTTACAAAATCTAAAAGTTTCGAATAAAATTAAAGAATCAAAAAACACAATGCAGCAGATGCGTGTATGCTATGAAGACGGTGCTCACCTGCCGTTTTTGCAGCAAAAGCAGAGGTGTTGGTATGGCACCCATTTTTTCAATCAACCTAGTGCCGGTAAAAGCTTTCCTGTTGTGCGCTGCTAGGTCGCCGCTATTGTTCATCATCATCGACGTCAGATTATTGTTGTGCATTTTATGATACTGCTGAGATTGGCAGAAGCAACAGTAGTGAAGAAATAAATGAAAGTGAAAGCAAAGAAAAAACAATAATCTTCAAAGTTGAAATAATAATGAAGGCAACAATATAATATAGTAGATTTTATATAGTTCAGATGATGGAGATGTTGGTGAAATTTACTCAACTCAGCCTGAAGAGAAAACCTGGGTCAAATTTAGCCGACTTGGAGGCGGATTTCTTTGAGCGTTCAATTAAGTGAAGCAGAAAATCTTCAATACTCACGGCACTCATCAAATACACCAAACTTATACACATAAACATACACATCCACGCACACAGGCACACGCATGCACAGTGAAACAGCGCTAGTGTGCACTTTATATATATTATTGGTTCTGGTTTTCGCGCAACGCCGCAGCACTGGCCAATGGATCGATAAAACTGAGTGCCGACAAGCTTTGGCAAAGTTGCTCAGCTAAAGAGCAAAAGCGTCGCTGCCGGAACGTCGTCACACGATCGGTCAGTCAGGATACGAATCACCATCAAAAGCCCACATTTTATCCACTGCAAAGCCAACAACAACGTCAACAGAATGCCGTCTGCCAAAAGCTGGCAATTGTGGAAAATAAAACTTCCCACCAATCGCGCGACAAGCATTTTTGCAAACATTGCAGCAATGCACACACACACACACGGCTAACAATAAATAACGTCAAAGATCCTCTCACAACTGGCAACCGGCAACAACCGACCGGCTTGCTAAAAGCTAGTCTGTTCATTCATTCTCTGTAAATTATTTATAAATTTGCTTTCAATTTTAATTACTTTTTTGTTTTCTTTCAAAAATATCCATTTCACCCATCTTGGATCATTTATTTAAAAAAAAACCTTTTAAATTTCCCATTCATTCAACAGCTGCCACAATAGGAATAATCATATTGATTTCTTCTTTTTTTACTTTTTTCTTCTCTGTTGCTCGTATAAATAAGTGAATCGAACAATCAATAATAAAATTTCCATGAAAGCCCTCTGTCACTATAAAATCATCTTTTCGCAATGAAAATATTCATTGCATAATTATTACAATTATTGCAAAATTTCCATACACACACGCGCGCCCTCTCCTCTCTCTATCTCTCTCATTGGTCACGTATTGATAATTTCAGTTGGTGCAGTGCAATTGATGAAAGAAAAAGAATAATATGAATTAGCTAATTTGTTGTGCAATTCAAACTGGCTTAAATTGTTAAACGGTGCTACTGTACAATCAGAAAATGATAATAATAATCCTTTCCAACAAGTATCTCACGCTTGAACTGAACATATCAAGCAAATAGTGGAAATTTGCACTTTGTGCTTTTCTGTTCGAGGCAATGCTTTCGGATGGAAAATGTTCCACATTAGCTGAGACTAATTGTCAATGTCTAATGGAACATTTGTCAATTAATTTGCAATTTTAAATATGCTAACTAATATCAAGACAATAAACATGTTAATGCAATTTTCTTATCACTTTCTCATTTAAAAATTTTTAAAATGTTTCGGTAAATCGACAACAAGGGGGAGCAAAAATGCACATTTCCCTTGATAAAATAAAAGTAAGAACATCACCCATTTGATAAAACATTCCAATTGAAACGATGAAACGAAATTATACATTTCAGTGCAGATTAAGCAAAAATTATCTCACTCTCCGTCATCCATCCAACTCAGTAGCAAATAACAGATGAAAGCTGATCAACAATTAATTCTCTTGCCAACTGATATATTATTATCATTATTATTCGCTTTATTCTTTCGAAAATGTTTCTCCTTTTGGGTTAGAAATGTACATTCTCCTTCATTACTCAAATATGCAAATTTACAATTTAATTAAATTATCCTTCAACAATGTATGCAAATAAAAAGTAACTATTATGCAAATTGTACGAAGTTAATGAATAAAAATGAGTGCATATCTACTTACTGGAATGTCGAATAAACTGTCTCCGCTGAAGTGAACAGCCCATGATCCGGATGAAGTAGGCTGAATTAGCAACTGTCCAAAGCCTAAAAAAATCAAACAAAATAATAATATATAATTTGGATAAGCATTCACAACTTCCACTGAGGAAATGAATTCAATTGCAAGAAAAAAAATTCAACAAAGAAGATCAACAATCAGTCAACATTTTTCATACCCAATACATTTCAAACAATTACAAATGAAATACAAATAAAATATTGTTTATCAATAAATGAATATTGACATTTATTCAAAAAAAATAAAATAAAATAAAAATTGTGACATTTCAATTACAATTACATATATGAAAGATTGAACAAAGTATACAAAATAAAATACATTACAGAATATATATTACGTAAAATGAAAAGTTTCCTTATTTTTATTAACATTTCATTACTGTTATCAATTTGAATATGAAAAAATGAATAATGAAATAGAAAGTGAAAGTGCAAATTTGACCCAAGCACGTACCTCGTTGAGCAAGACTGTTGGCAAAGTCTTGCAAACCTGCCGGAATGCCACGCACCATTTCAGGAGAATAACCGTCGTCTGGTATCAGAAATGGCAAGAGCAAGTCAATTTCCTCTTCCAGCTGCAATGGTACATGCTCGTAGCTTTGGCATCGATCAACCTCACGTTCGGCAAACTTAAAATTGAAATTCACAATAAAATAGTTTAAACCAATAACGAATAAACAAAAACAACAAAATAAAAAATAATAGTGATTCTCTCTTTTTCCACGCTAAAATTTCACAAGAAGAAAGGAACCGTCGTCGTCAGATGACGACAGAAGAAAGAAGCAATAAGAAGAAGAAGAAGAAGAAGTCGTCAGCATCCTCAACGTCAGAAAATCAATCATGTTCCACTGGGAGGGCAATTTTCCACTCCTAGTCAACTTATATTTCCATCTATTTATTTGAACAGCTTGGTTGCTTGTCAGTTTTGATAGCCGCCAAGTTGACCGAAACCAGGCAAGTAATAAATTTGAAATTAACCAACTACCTGAATCAGGGCCGTAACCGTTTCACGGTCCAACGGAGGTTCATCAGCTTCGGGTATGTAGCGTTCGAGAAGAGATGCCGTTTGCAAGCTGTTCAATTTCGTAAAGCCACGTTTGAAATCCAATTGCAAAAGTTGCGAAGCCTGCAAAAGTGAATCATTCACTCATTGATCTTGACGAAATAATAAAAATAGAATAAAACAAAGACCTCCAATATTCGAACTAGACGACATTCGGCTGCTAATTCCAAGCCTTGCTTTTCAGCCCAGGCAAGTACATAGGACAGACGGCTTCGCAATTTGATACCCCAACGACGACAGCAATATACACTACCTTCGGAACTGATCAACCAGTTGAACAAATACATGTTAATATAGTGGAAGAGTTGTGAAAATAATTGTATTGTTAAAGCGGCGTTGACACGATTCACTCGCAACAAATTCATCACACAGTTCAGCACATGTAAACATGGCTCTGAAGATTAAAAAAAATCATCATTAAAACAATGATATCAACAACAATGACAATATTTTACCAGTGGCTGCTTGATCTAACGCTTGTGGATCCAAAATTGGTGGCATCGCAGTGTGCAGATCTTGTTTCAAACACACGGTCAAATGATCGAATGCTTTTTGAATCAAATCCGCCATTGATCCTTGCGGTTCTGGAGATGAACAAGCTGCTAAATCGACGTCCAATTTCAAAAAATTCAACGCTTCAGCCAAGTTCGACATCCAAAATGCCAACGCACCAGCATCTTGGCAATGAGCCTGGAAATTGTTGTTTTTTTTGTCAAATTTTATTCTTTATTCAAAAAATATCACACATCTCATTTTTCATACCTGCACAGTTTCGCTGATCATTCTGGAAGTTTTGGTTAAAAAGCAGTTCAACGATGAAGAACAAGCGTTCCACGATCGACCAACATCCAAATGTCTCACAATTCGGTACCGACAGCACATGTACAGCATGTAAGCTGGCGTGAGCTTGAATGAAACGTTCGACGGAATCAGCTCGCCAATGATCGCTTTGAGTAAATCATCTTCAACTGAAAATTCAACAGCAAAAATACAATCAGAAAAAATAATAAGGAGCAATAACAACGATCGAGAAAACAAACCAACATACTGTTGTTGGAAAATTCAAACAAAGCTGGAATCACATCTTCCAAGTTGGAAGAAGTACGGGCGAGAAATTTCGCGTTGGTCGCCAGTTCTTGTGCTCTTGGCGACATGCCACCGGCGGCATGTAAAATTCGTTCCATGCCGTTAATGTTGGAATCAGCAGCGCTAAAAAGTGTTCTCAGTTTCATCTCATCACCCGCACACACACACACACAGTACTATTACAATTTGCCAAATCAATAAAAACAAAACAAAAAACAACAGCAAAGCAAAAATCCTCCTGTTGAAGCAGTATGCGCAATGCTGAACAGCTGAAAAATTGCAACCCGAGTAGAGAATTTCAAGGTAAACAGTAATTTTCCCTTCTCTCAGCTCAATTTACAATGCGCATACAAAGCGGCAGTTTGTGAAGCGAATTCGTTTTTAATGCACCAGCCCACTTTTACAAATTATTTTACTCCTCCTCCTCCTCCTCCAACCCCTCCTCGGCACTCTGCTGAACAACTACCACGCACGACAACAGTATATTTATAATAAAAATATGATTTCACCATTATCAATTCACAGTTGAATCTAATAATAACTTGATAGGATCTGTTACGTCATTTTAGTACGAAATTCGTTATGATAATTTACAGTTCAAAAAAATTGTACTTGACAATCATTAAAAAAGAAAAGAAAAACATTTCGTTTCTGTACAATATTTGGTCGTGGACATTATCCTTTTCAACGACCACTTTCAAAGCAATGATTTGAAAAAAAAATGCACAATGGCCAATTGAAATGCTTGATCAGTTGAGAAACAGCAGGTGAAATCGAACGACTGAACAATAATCATTACTGAATGGTAACAATGGAAAAGTCGGCAATTTGAGATGCCACAGCATAAATAAAATGCCATCATCTATATGTTCAGACTATCTCACCCGGAGGACAAATGCCAGTAACAATAGAAGAGGAGTGGAAAAAAAAGGCCTTGGTGAAGCATTAAAAATTACAGTCCTCTCCAGTTGGCTTACTGCCAGAGGTCAAAAGGTCATCACCACTGTGGATGACAACCTTACCGTTGGCAGCTTTAAATAATGCACAGCGAATAATTTTTGGCGTCATAATTAAACACCGCAGTGGATCTGCTTTTGTGAAATGAGAATAAAATTTATTTCTACAAAAATTCACATTATTAATTTCAATTTAATCATAGAAGTTATTTGAAAGATGAAACACGTCGTAATTTTCAATTTTAGCTAAAAATTTACGCAAAAATGGGCAGCAATATTTCAATTTTTCAGCTAAATCACCACTGACTAACTAATCTTATCTCAAGGGAATAGTCAAAGAGAAATTATTAATCAATAAATTAAATGATGAAGACAATTACTTTGGCACAGATGACGTAAATCACAGAGGAAATGGCAGTTTGAAATGGCGAAAGTAAAAGATAAAAAGAAGAGTCTTCAATTGAATTATTTATAACTTCTTGTTTTCACTAGATTTTCGAAAACCAAATTGAACATATGCAGATCAAAAAAAAGAATTAATAAACAAAACTTACCGACCAGATCCAATTACAGAACCGTAAGAAGCATTATTATCATTAATACTGTTGTTGTTGTTGTTCGGTTTCATGAAAGCTTCTGCATGAACGCTATTCATATTCTAAAAAATAAACAAGCACAAACATGAAATATAATATGAATAGCATAGCATTGCACATACTTCACCACCAGTTTCATAAAATCGAAAAAGATGAATTCCACCGATTCGTATCAAATTGTTTTGCTTTAAAATGGTCGTTTCAGTTATGGATACATCGTCGACAGTAATTTCGGCCGTCGCATCGCACGGCGTCAGCGTGGTCAAACCATCCATGAAAGCAATGACACAGTGCCTGGGATGCACATGCGGTCCGTAAAGCTGAAAAGCAGCAAAAAACAAAAAAAAATTCTTCACACATGATGATGAATGAACATTTTTAAATAGAAGAGAATTTCTCTTTTATTTACGCATAGTGCTTGGACGCCTGGCTTGGTGAAAGTGCGGTCCGAGCCAACTTCAGTAACGTTGGGCCTGATGACAAATATCCGACTAGCCCCAGCTGGTTCACTTCCGTCTGACACAAAAAAGAAAGAAATAAAATAATAAAAACCATATGCCTTCATAAAGCATTTGTGCAAATATTAGCTTTTTGGTCGTCGATGGTGGTCGTTTTACCTGGATTGATTTCAAGCAAGTAAGGCAACGTATCCAGCTTGTTGTTGTGCTGCTCCGGCTGTGCTGGTGGACGTGGACCGTCGGCAATTCGACCGGCTGCACCAGTGAAGCCAACAGTTGAACGGGACAAAGTCGACGGCTTTCTTCGCACGTGAAACGTCACACAATTGCCTAATGTATGGAAAAAAAATTTTTTAATAATAAAAAACAATCACCACCAACAACATATTCATTGGCCCGTACATCCCATGGGCTATTTTCTTTTCTTGCTTATTTAATAGAATTACTAGTGAAAAGTAAATATATGCAAATAAATATATGACTGGAATTGGAAAAATAAATTACGTTAACTTTGAACAGTTTGAAGAAGAACAGAACAATGCAGCCGTGGGCAACGGCTGAAAATGATCCCATTGATAAATAATGAATGCTATTAGTTCATCTTAAGTTGAAGAAAAGCTGAATTGCAGTCATGTCATGCGCAATTGAACTTCAATAAATAAAAATAAAAAGAACAATTTGAAAGAAAAATTGGAGAAATGAAACCGTCATTGGAGAAGGAGAATCAATGGAAAGAGAACGATAAAAGAGTATAATTTTCAAAAGAACAAACTTGCATATTATAATCCTTGGTCTTTGAATTTCAAAAGAGCCTAGCAAACTCTTCAACGAGTATCCCACCAACGAGAAAAATGTATAAGCAGAATAATTAACAACTGCTTTCAAATGCTTACTTTCATTTCCTTCTTGGGCAAGGATCAACAACGGACAGTCATCTTTGTCAAGGATACGCTCAAAAATGTCCCCCTGCTCATTGGTACAAAGCTGAACCAGGCAAAATTCATCCGAACAATGCCTGTCCAATCCGTACTTTTCCAACGTCTCTCTGACAACTTTGTCAGCACGATCACGCAACGACAGCAACAACGTTACGTAAGGTTTTGTTTCGCTCAAGTCTTCACCATAAATTTTCAAACTTCCACCTGGATCACACAACAAACAAACAAATAAACAAACAAACAAGCTCAGCATTATTGGCATACCTTCGCCGAGATCTTTCAATTTTTGTTCAAGCTTCCTTTCTCGACGCTTTTTCATCACAATTTCTGGATTCGAAATTGTCCGGGTAAAATTTGTATTCGGCACAGCCGAGTACAGTAATTTTGTCACATCTTCAGCTTCTCGAATTTGGTTCATTTTTTGCTGCTTTTCCAACTTTTTCGATTCACGTTTCGACAATTTTCTCCTCATGCTGGTGGTACCATTTTCAATCGCCTCCACTGGAAGCATGTTGGGCTGTTGGTCAGCTTTGTCCATCTGCAACAAAAACCGACCCTCACGATCATCCTTGTGCCAATTCAGTTGAACAAGAAGCGGCTTTTCGTCGGCAAGCAATTTCCGCTTTTCACCGTTCTCGTGCACTTCCCAAAGTGAATAGCTCGGCGTGGACAGAAGCCGCAGATCGGCGTGGAATTTTTCAATCAAAGCCTCTATAACTGCCCTGGTGGTGGCCGTACTGGAAACTCGGATGCATTTCGTGGCCATTTTTTGGCCCGAATCTTGAAAATAGAATCTCATCACACCATGAAATTCCAATTCCTGAAACAAACCAACGTACAGAATATATTCAAATCACTGCACCGATGATATATATATATATATATATATATATATATATATATATATATATATATATATATAAGCGAATCAATACTTCGATGTTCATTGTTCAATTGCAAAGTTGAACATTGTCCACTTATCCACATCATAACAACAGTAAGCTTAGACAAAGTTTCAACAAACATTCATAATTATAATAGTAAAATAAGATAATGTCAAAATCAAAAATGTAATTCAGATCGAAAGCGCAAATCAAAATTGAAATCCAAAATGCAATCAGCTGCAAGTGTAGAAAAAATTACAATTCTTATAATAATAATTTATAAAAATGCATCGTCAGAACAAATAGCCTGTTGTAAAATTAAAAAAAATTATGAACAATTTTAAAAATGGCTCTTCTAGTTCAGACTTTTATTAAGGAAGGTTCAAAAAAATTACAACTAGATTATGCAAAATGATGGAGAATCCTTTTGGAGAAGTCTGGAAAAAAATCTTCATTAGAAATTTAATTGTTAAATAATTGCCTCTATACACAAAAATGTCAGACAAAAAGTAGTTCGCAGAAAATTTTCTTTTCGGTTAACAACACGACACGTTAATTATTACATGCACACACACGCACATGTACGTATTTATAATAGTGAATTGAAAAAATGCATTGCCATTGATTAGTGAAATAATCATAATTGCATTATCAAATTGTTGGTCAGTAAAACTGAATTTTCATTTTTCATAAACTGATTTCATGAAACTTTTTTCTTCAAATGAATTCTGTTATTTTATTTTTTTACAATGCAGACAATGTTTTTCACTTCAATGCCCATCATGATACTAAGAAGGTCATAGCAGACATGTTTGAAGGTCACATTTGGATTGTAACAGTGCAAAGAAGTGCAATACAAGCGACACAAATTTTTCTCCATCCTTTCTGTAGCGAAATTTACAAAATTTTCATCGACGCATTTGATCATAATTTTATAAGTGAAAAAATTCAAGCAGACAGTTTTAATTTTTTGATTATTTTCAAAGCATTAACTACTACTACTACTACTACTACTACTACTACTAATAATAATAATAATAATAATAATAATAATAATAGTGAAAAGAAAATCAAAATTATTGGCAAAATTGTCGGATGATACAGTCAAATTACGCTGTCTGTTTGCAAAAAGAAAATATTTCATCAAAAGCAGCTTGCCTGTAGGCAAACACTGGTTGACAGCAAGCTGATTCAAATAAATGCAACTGATGTTAGCAGTGCACTTTGCTTCTGATAACAAAAGTTGCATCAAGAAAAGCTGAACTTTTCTTATTCATCTTCTGCTTTGCACGAGCAATTTTCACAAACGTACGTCCGTCAAATGTTAAGCAAACAGATGGTCAGCATGAAAAGTAGCTATTCTTCAGTGAATCATCGACAAAATTGAAAATTTTATTTCTTAATCTTGTTTCTTTACACCTACCCAAGTGTTTTCTAAGTTGACTTAAAAATTGCAAACAATTAAACGAAGAAAAAAAATAAATATACATATAAAACCTGAATCACCATCAGAAAAGAAATAAATTGATTGGTATGCGTTACAAAGCAAGTCGAGTAGGCGCGGTCAAGTGCTCTTAAAGAAAACACTCACGAGCGCGTGTAGAAAATTACACAAAGCGACCGACGCTGAATCAGCAAAATTCTCAACATTCAAGCAAACTCAAACATAAACAACATTAGCTTCTAATTCTTCTACTTATAAATAACAAACAAAATTTTCAACTCGCACAAAAATAACACACTGCATTTATCATTTTCCAACAATTCTGAAACTGCCTATAACTCAAGCAGTCATGCAAACTGCATTTTACGTGTGAAATCTTCCGTAAAATATCAATATGAGCAAAAAAAGATCACCATAAATTTAAACAAAATTTCACACACACAAACATCCTTGCGCAATTCAAAGCTAATTTTAATTTACGAACAAAAACAACAAATGCAATGCTTACTTCATTCGGTTCACAAAGAGCGAACAAGTCAAGCCGGCTGGCATTCCAGTCTTCGATCAGCTTCGTTAATTGAACACGCATTGCGTGCTTTTCATCCAAATTGCTGTACTCCATCGGACCGGAGAAATTGCGTAAATAAGGCACACAAGCAAATCACTGAATCATAGTTACCTGTACAAAATTGCTACCTTGTACAAAAGTATTGTACTGTCAAGCTTGATTAATGATCTACAGGTTAAACTATTTCAAATTTTTCTTACTGTATTTTTGCGAGTATTCCAAATTTTATTTTTATTCAAATATATTGCACTAAAAATAAAATTAAATTAATCCAATGAAAGCGGTTGAATTTTTTTTATATTAAGGAAAAATAATTTTTCTTAACAAAATATTAATGTTTCACTATGTATAATGAAAAAGCGAATAAACCATTTCTTTCTTTTTTCCAACCAGCAACTGTTGATTTTGAACGTTATAGAAAAACTATTTTTTGTTTAATTCAAGGCGATTTAAAAAAAATATAGCGCGTTTCTGTTCAAAAGCAGAGGAAAAAAGTTCATTTCAAGGAAGTTAAAAGTTCGAAGCTGAAAACTATTGAAGAATGAAAGCTTTTGAAATATGTAAGGGGAGAAGAGAATTATAAAGTTGCTTCCATTCAATGAAATTTAATAATCCAAACTTCCCTTGACTGATGTTGCTTTTGATACTGATGTGAAGTACATTTTTTATGCGTTGATCAAATAAAGTGGCAGTTTTTAAATTGAACTTTAATCTCAATATCCTGTTTATCAGACTGACCACGTTCCACATCCTGCCTGCATTGGTGCAATATTCAATTCATGCTATTATTTTTCTTCTAAAAAAATATAAAAACAAGCATCGCTAACATCTGCAGCAAATATGATACTTTTAACACTGGTTTGCAAGCGTATGGATGCACTCAATGACAATGCATCATTACTGTAATGATGATCATCAGCCGAAGAAAGAAAATGAAGAAAAACAACGTTAAATTTTCTTTTCAACTCACATTTACTTTTCAAATCAGTTGTTCCAAATGAAAATTTAAATTTAAACTGACATTTGTTCTAAAAAGTTCAATACGAGGAAAGTTTATTTTATCTACTTTCATCAAAAATATTTTTTTCATTTTACAACAGTAAACATGTAAAAAATATTTTTTACACAAATTTTAACATCAAACTGCAACACTTTAGCTTCACATCAAACTTGTGTTTGTACTTACGTGCTCAAACTTGTATCTAAGTCGCTTAGTGCTGTGCTTTTCATGTGCAATATACCTACAACAACAAATATACCTGTTAACAGATTGGAAAACAGAACCAACTCAAAGTGATCTGAATGATATTACAAATACCGATTAATCATAAGTTAAATGTGACACTGCTATAAGAAGGAGCTATGACATAAAGTTTTTTGTAGCAATTTGTCATTCATGCATATGAAAGGCGTTATTGTGAGAACAACAGTTGTTTGCAACAGCTAACATTGCAAGTAAGCTGTGACGTCTGATAAGTCATCAATCAAGCAATTTTGTTTTGCTTTACTATAATAGTAAATAAATTCATTCCAAAAGCCTTTTTTAATAAAAAAAGAAAAAACAAAGCAGCAACAGCAAGAGCAATTGAATAAATATTGAAATTATTTTGCAACTTTTTCATTTATTGTTCTAGTGATTGAGCAAACACAATATTTATTATTAAAAAAATACCAAATAACAATTAGAAGCGATAAAAAAAATTTCATAAGAAAGAAACTTTTGTTCAATGTTGAAATAACAATTTATTTATTTACTTATTTACTGCTAGTCGCAAAGAGCAAAATGCAAATCCAGTTTCTGCTAATCAAACGGTACACAATAATAAACAACGCTTGTATTGCTGCTGTTCAAGCTTGCAGAATGGGAAGAAATTGAAATTCAACAATAGCTTACTTGTGTTTAGTGATGGAAAATTTGCATTATATTTAGCAAAAGTATGTGTGTTGCCAATGAAATCCAGTTGCAATGCTTTAGGGGCTAAGAGAAGAGAAGCAGCAACGCGTGAACGGTTTTAAGCCGGCAGCTGCGCTTTGGGGGTTGGTGACCAAAAGCCGGACAAATGTGAGTGTTGATTTTCAAGCGAGCTAAATCGTAAACAAAAAAAATAAAATGCTTTATTGACAATGTGGAATTTGTTTTGCTTTTTTATGTTTTTGCTTCCTGGAATGGCAGTAGTGAAATTTAAGTTTAGAGAATGTTCTAAACCGTGCGCATCCGTATGAAATTGACAATGGTAATGAATAATAGAAGAATGATAAGCTGAATAATTGAAAATTAAAATAGAAAAAAAATATGCTGAGATTGATTGCTATTTTAAATACGTCGTTCAACTTTAGTGACTAAGAGCAATTTTTGCAAAAACAATTTAGATTGTTGAATGAAGTTGAGCATGGATGCCGGTTTCGATTGTTTCGATAAGTATGTGAAGAAGAAAGCATAGACTGGCAAGCCGGTGAGCATGATTGCCAGAGAGATTGCCGCGTCAATAGGTTGCTGGGCCAACGGGAATATGAGCAAAAATATGCAACCAATCAGAAGAACTACCGGAAAAATCAAATTGACCACCAACGGTCTGCGGTATGTACGCTGCGGCATGGTTCGCCGTAGCTTCAACAAGGCTAAAGTGACCGTCGCAATGGCTACCCAGTTGGCAAATTGCACATAGTTGATCAGTGTGTAGATGTTGCTGCTGAATGCCAAATAGAACAAGCTCAACAGGCCGGTCAAAATGACCGCCGGCATCGGTGTCCGTCTGTACAAGTTGGTCATGGACAACAGTTCGGGCATGTGGTTTTGACGTGCTGCCATCAGAAACAATCTAGATGTAGTTAGCAAGATACCGTTCAGCGCATCGAAACAGGACAAAGTGACGAATATGGACAACATCCAAGCCATGCTATTGTAATAGCGATTGGCGAAAACGGCCGCTATGGCAGGGCTTCCGAGAATTTCATCAACAGACAAGCTGGCGTATAAAATGACATTGGTGATCAAGTAGACCGCGGTGCACAGGGCCAGACTGACCGCGATGACGATTGGTAACTTTTTTGCCGGCTCTTCCAGTTCTTTGCTGATGAAGTTCATCACATGGTTCCAACCGCTGAACGCCCACAAACTTGAATAAAACGCCAGAGCGATCTTGCTGACGTCGGTGCTAGTTCCGAGCCAGAGATGACGCAACGCGATTGCCCGTTGTTGAGGATTCCCTTCTTTGTGGTCCACGTCGAACAGTCGAACTATTCCAGTGATGATAATCAACGCCAACGCGATCAGCTTGGCCATGTTGAATGTGTTCTGCAGGTGAGTTATCCAGCGAGCACTGAAACTGTTCAATGCCGTCAGCAACAAGATGCAAACGGCGGCTATTAGCTGAGCCGCTGGATTCAGAGGATCGCAGTTGACATCCGGAAAAATTGGCTTCAATGTGTAAATGGCCAACGTCATCGCTACGACGGCAATGGTGCAGGGACGGATGAGAATTACCTCGGCCCAGAGTCGCAAAAAGCCGACCCAGCCACCGAACGCAGCAAACGCGTAAGCGTAGTCGCCGCTACTGTGTCTGATCAGTGTGCATAGTTCGGCGTAACAGTAAGCGCCGACGGCACTGAACGCACCGCTCAGCGCCCAGATAATCAACGACAAGCCCACACTGCCGGCATTCTCATACACGCCCTTCGGGGCGACGAATATCCCACTTCCGACGATCGTGCTCACCAGAATCATCACGCCAACACCAAACGACGCTTGCCCCTGCGAGCTTCGCTCCCAACTCGCCACACCCCGTAACACTGCGCTTTCTTCTTCGTCAGCTTCTTGGTTAAAAATCATCTTTTCCGTGGTCGGTGACATGTAAACCGGATCCTCAATCTCCATTTCCCTTTCTTCCATCATTTTTTTATTTTTTACAATTTTAAAACAAAGCAAAACAACAAAAACCAGAAATTTCAGCAAAAACCACTACCAACAGTTGCGGACAATTTACTATTTTCATACTGTACTTTTGAAGCAAAAAAAAATCAAACATGCTTTTCAGTATTCTTACTGTACCTCAATAGTTATCAGTTCATTTTTATCAAATTATGCAATTTAGTGGCGAATTGAAAAATGATTTTTTTCATTTTTACAATTATAAAAGCATAACAGTTTTAGAATTTACTTTTAAAAATATTCAGTCGAGCGCTGAACAAAATTATGACGTTCCATCTTCATTTTGCCCAACTGAAACGTGCAAAATTGTTAAATTAGAAACAAACTGAACTGTTTTTTATTTTTTTAAATATTTAACCACAATTTTCAACGTAGAATATGCAAAATGTATGCAGATCAAATTTGAATGAAGTGAAATTAATAGACTTTTAAAATTTATCGTCTTTTTGGTATTGTTTTTCAGAATATTCATTTTATTAATAAATGTATTTTTTTAAATTAATAACTGTTCGTTTACTTTTTCAATATTGCTGTTTAAAGGTAATTCTTGTTTAAAATTTGATAAAAAGAACAACTGCTTTACAGTTTCAAATTTCAAATCCCAAAAAAATAGAAAGAAATGCAACTGCAACTTGAAAATTTCATATGAATAGTTAGATGTCGATCGTTTTCTGCAAAACTTTTGCACAAATAAAAGCAAAAACTTAAAATGTTCATCATCAAGTCGGAATAGCTGAAATCGTATCATCATCATCCACGATCATGCCAGCTTCGGTAATAAAATCGCTCAGCGGTGTGTAAAATAATTAACAATGTAAAAAATTGCTTTTAAATTGAAAAAAAATTCAATTACACTACCATATTAGTTTTTCATATCGAATTTCAAATGACAAATCATCCGTCATCGAATCTCTACGATGACTGTGGAATAAATTTATCGCACTGCTACTGGTAAAATTCGAAAAAATAATAGGAAAAATTAAAAAAAACAGATAATAATGAAATAGAATCGAATTAAATTTTAAAATTCGCAAAACTCAAGCGGGCCATTTGCAACTGCTGACAACGGAATTTGACAAATATCGTCGTCATTGTGTATGCAAAATTGAAATGATCAGCAAATTTTTACGTTTACAAATGAATCATCCAAATTGAAAGCATCATACAAGTTTAACAATAAAGAGTAATCTCTCATAATAATGCACAATAAAAATTTCCCATTTTGCTGTTTAATAGAACAGATGTGTATACAAGCAAACACAAGCCTGCTTGACAAAATTACCTTTTCAATTATTTTGCAAAGTAGCGAGATTAAAAAAATAAAAAGAGTTTAAAGTGATAAAATTAAAAAAAATAAATCTTCAGAACTGCTGTATGAATTCAATAATGCAAAATTAGGAACAGCTGAAGATAGCTTTGAATTTTTCATAACATCAGTAGAAAGAAGCTCAACTTTCTCAAACAGCAATCCACTGAGATGGCGTGCTGAGGGGAAAGAAGCAAAAACAAAGCACAATTTCCTCTTACCGGAAGTGAATTATTCAAGGCAATTGGCAAAAATGTCAGTCATTCGGTGAGTCAATGCAAAACGTAGTATCAACATTGCAATGCAAAGGGGATTGATCAACCTGAAATAATGATGGCAAATTTGCAAAATGTCATCAATTAATTCACTTTGGAAAAACTCCCAAATGAAAAGTAGCATGTAAATTCATTTCTGCCAGCTTCACTTCCAATAACAACGCTCTTGAACGCGCTCAATTGAAATAAATCATCTGAAAATCAATGTTCATGCTTAAGTGAAAACAACAACAACAACAACAACAGGGGCAACGGCAATAATAATAATTATTATTATTATTTATGAAAAATAAGCATTACTTATAATATTCATTCAAATGTATATAGGCACAACAGCTGACCAGTAAATAATTATTCAAACTTACTGATCGAAATCCTACATCGCCAACCGCAATTACGTAATACAAACGTGTACAAACATCTAGAAAGAAATACGTGCAACACATTGATCAATCCATATCGATCAACTCAATTTCTGCATTGCAGCAATATTTATTTACTGGATAGCATATGGGATAACAAGAAAATAGCAATTTATACGACCGCAGTGACGAGGAATGTTCAACTTGCACAGAAAAGCACAAAGTAACCGACTGATAAAAACAAGCAACATATGCAATTTCTCCTCATTCTACATAATTTGTCAAAAGATAAAAAAATTTTTCTTTTCAATAATTAAAACAATGATGCTGTAAAACATGGCAATGGTTTCACTTTAAAAAATAAAAAAATAATAATCATGATGATGATAATAACAGTGTAACCAACAGTCGGGTCGTTTTATGAGAATAGGTCAATAGTAGTAGTAGTTGCAGTTGGTCAACGGGTGTTTTTGCTATCAGCTGCAAACAGTCTGTCGAGTTCTCTTTTCCTAATTTCTCGTAAAGAACTGAAATCAAAAAAAATATTATTTTAAAAATTTAAGAAAATAAAACAATCAATCAATCAGCTCTACATCTGCGTGTTTGCATACCATTCTGAAGAATCATCTTTGGACAACGATGGCAATTCAGATATTGATCTATCGACATCGAATGCCGATTTATCTTCAGAAAATGAGGCTTCAAGTAACGTTGGCACAATGTCTGGCTTGGAAGCTAAATTGAATTTAATCATATCAGAGTGCTTTAAAATATTACAACCCCATTGCTCTCTACTTGACTCGGATGCAAAGGCAGACGGTGAAACATGTCCGTAATGAAGTGTTTGCTGACTATCCTCTGCAATGACGTTTGTACTCTTCTTTTGCATTTTTTTCTTCGATGAAGAATGCTTCACAGCTAAATAAAAATTCCTATTCTAATTAAGGTTTATTCTATTCTGACTTTGCAAAATTTTCCCAAAACACATACGAAACGTATCACGTTTGAAAACATTGTTGGCCATGAAATCTTTGAAACGATTAGCATAAAAGTTTGGATGATGCACAGATATTGAATCCTAAAATCGATCGATATACATAAATATACATTCACCAAATAACAAGCACGACAAATATTCACGTACACCATCGTGCATTAGACTTTTCCACGAATGCTCTATTTTTTTAAATAAACGATAATTCTGCAAAATATCAATTATGCCTAAAAATATCAACACACGATCGCCTTTTGCATTCAAACCGAATATTCCTCCCGCACTGCAAAAAAGACAAAATTCAAATTATCACACGAATTGAACTGTTTGTTCAATATAGAAAAAACTTCTTACGGATATTCATCACCCAAATCAACCGGTACAGTGTCTGCCTGTATGGATTCCCAAGTACTGAATACCGTTTTCTGACGAACGACCCTCCGTTCCCCTAAAAAAAGTTTAATTAAACCAATTTTTATTAATTTAATCAACAATGCTTTCAACAGATTCTCTTATTTAAACATTTCAACTTTCAAAAGAATTCTTTTTCAAAATAAGCTCACAATTCACGTAAACTTGCAATTTAAATGACCATAAAATTACTTGGCTCTATGAATTTGTTGCTATAAGATTGTGACTCGTCTGTATTGGATTCAACCTGGCTAGATGGGACATCAACCTAAAAAAATTAAGCATTTTAAAATTAACTGCATATCATCAGTACTACTAGTTCATTTACCCCTTTATCTCTTAACGATTGATCAATATTATGGATACCCATCAATAAACTGTAATCCATAATTTTAAAACTTTTCAAAACCTGTAATGCATAAATTGAAAAAGAAATACCATCATGAAATAGAAGTAACAACATAAATTTAAAATTGGCATAAGCTTGAATACACTTTTGCAAGGTGTTAAGCAATAACCAACATTTTAAAATATACTCATCAAAAACAACAGTTGAAAATAAAATAAAATAAAAAAATAATTAAAATATAAAGTACTTTAACAGTGTTCGTTAATTTTGAAACGACAAAATACACTGACAAGCTAGATAAAACCAGCTTGCGGAATGTAAGCTTAAATTGATGGAAATTCTGACTGCATGCCTTCTTGTCTTACTTATCGCAGCACATGCTGATGCTGAAAAAGAGGTGCCTGCCAAAGCATAAATAAATACAAACTATACTTTGGAAAAACATAAAATGTAAATCAAATTAATTCAAATCTACTGAACATGAAAATCATTTACAGTATCCTGAATAATGCCTCCTCTTCAATAAACGATATGCAATAAAGAATAAACATTTAAAACTAAATTTGAACCACTGTTGGATTACTGGAAAAAGTTCTTCAATATTTTAAATCCTAGAAAACTATTCAATAATTGTTCGAACCTGTCAAAAGAAAGCATTTCAACCACAATACAAAAAAAATATAATAAATACGCTACCAACTTACAAGGCAATCTCGGCTTATTGTTTTCATCAAGGCGTCGTATGTGTTAACATCAAGCGATATAGGAGAAGCGCTATCTAAGAAATCTAAATCTTTCAACGTTGGGGTTAATTTCGTTCTCTCATATCTGCTGGCACGTCGTTTATAAGTAGATCCTTTTAGATCGTATTTTAGGTGTAGTTTAATTGTAGACGGGAGAAGATTGTTCATAACCACTAAGCGAACATTCTTCCCTAAGGACTAGATAGTAAAACATGCAATGAAAGTTTACGTCAACTAAATCTCTGCCTAATACCTGAAAACAGTAAAAACCAAAGAACTTCGGCAGCAAAGTTTTTGGATTCTGATTCAAATTCTAAAATGAAATTTTTTTTTAATATACTAACAAAATCTTTGTAAATAAATACCATATAATAGCCTGGCAAAAGTTTTTGCAAAAATTCAGCTTCTCTGTGCTGCACTGTTTTCACGATAAATTTATCATCACTCGATATGTAAAATATGCTTCCACTGGCGCCTGGATTAGAAAGTTCCCGAAGTGGAACTCCACAAAGGGATGCCTGAAAAATAATTTTCCAATCTGAGTGATGATTAACACAATACCACAAAGTAAATACCATAAAATCTTCGGGTTTAATATTAAATAATTCTCTAAAATAGCGAAAGGCAATCGGTGCATAGGTTTTAAAACGAAAATCGCTGTAAGGATGCGACGGGGTTACATGCGTGCCAGCACTGAAATAACGTGCAAATCTTCAAATGGCAATGAATAAATTAAAAAACAGCTCTACCTTGGAAAGTAGACTTGCTCAACGTATTCAAAATCTTGTAAAAGAACATCACGCTCGGGTTCTCTTACTAAAGATCCTATGGAATTCGCAATGCCCAGCTGTATAGCACCCATAATTTGCGTTGTAGGTACCTTAAATTTCAATTTACCAATAATGAAAGCAAAATAACGAGATATTCAATTTCAAATACCTTCTTGTATGTGACTTCACCAGTTTCAAGGTCAACCCGACGATGTCCAATTTTTTTTCTTTCATGTTTAGAGTCACCAGTTCCTTCTGCGTTACCAACCTTGCCTGAGCTGTCCGCATCACAGCTGGTCTGAAGCTCCAGCACATTGTCAAAACCTGAACCACTCATTTCTGCAATACAGAAACAGTTATTTTCACAAGGGTGATAATGCGAAAAAAAATTAACACCTAAAGCCGATAAGTAGATGGTTAAACGGTAAATAATTTCAAAATGACAATAAGCAAATTTCTTATAAATATGACAACAAAATGAATACAATTTTCAATTGAATTTCCACTGATCAAAACAATGAAAATGATCACTTAAAAATAATAAGATTTACTATAATAAATAACCAGACAACAACGCTTTCAAAAGTTCAACTGCACATCGACAAAGTGAAAATAAACAAATCGACTGATTCATATTGACTAATGGCTAACCGATGGCATTTTATGAATGCAAAAACGTACGCCGCTTTGTGCCATCAGCAGATAAATATGTTAGAAAAAAGGAAAACAAAAAACAACTATTGTTCACAGAAATTAAGATTACATTTTTAATAATTTTTAAAAATTATAATTTTATTAATTAAAATATAACGCCTTATTACCAACGTAGAAGATGTAGAACTTGGAGATGAATTTTGCTCAGGAATGAAACTAGCAAAAGGACGTAATCGAAAATCGATGAAAAGCTGATTGCATGCTCGCAGGAAATTTTCCCTTTCACATAAACGGCAGCCGTACTGCGCTCAAGATGAAAAGTAGATCATACTATAAAGCAACGTTAATAATAAAAGCAAACTGATAAAATCATCAACTGAACTAGATAATATGAACATTATTCCATTACAGTATTTTCATTAATGAACAAAGGTTACAATAATAATATTAATAATATTACATGATAAATTATTGCAAAAATATAACTGAAATTTGATATTAATTTTAATTTGTAAGCAACTTACTCGTTATTATTAAATATTATTGTTAAAAAACTTTTTTTTTAATTTCACGACTGCAACAATGTTCATAACTGCATCAGTATTTTCAAAAAAAATCAACAACTATTTTATGCATAAATTAATTGATTTTATTGTAAATAATTCAAAAATTAATAAATTATTCAAAAAATTTAAATCAACACTTTACATAGTAAATTTACATGAACAAAATTAATATATTCTGGCTGTCGTTTCAGTAAACTGCAGAGATAAATTTAAATATTTATTTATAAACGTAAGCTTTAATAAGATTGCTCTTATAATTCAAAATATAATTATTATAACTGTAAAAAAATTAATGAAAACAAGAAAAAAAATCTGTTTCATTTTACACGATTTTTAGTGGTAAGTATGCAAGTCACGCTGTTTAGCTGAGACAAACAAATGCTTAAGATTGTTATGTAAATTTAATGCCACTGTCTGCTTAAAAGTATTTGCTTGAAATGACAATAGTTTAAAAGTTGGGAAATTTCATTTTTAAGTTACACGTACAATCAGGTGAAATATCATCTCCCTATTAATGATTGAACAATTAATAAATGCATAATAGATGAAAAAATGAAAATTCATGTGGAATTAAATTAACTTATTGTTATTTATGATTTCAACAAAATAAAGAACAACTATCAAAAACTTATTCCTAAAAATCAAAACAACCATTGATACAGTATAACATATATGAAAAGTAGGATATTTAATAATTTATATAAATTTGAAAGTAATCACTGAATTCTGCTCACTCACTGTAACAATTTTTTCTGGCCATTAAAAAGTTAAAATTGAAGTTGATTTAAAATTGAAGTTGTGTTCACTTTATGCAGAATGTTAAAAATATTTAAGTCAATCCACAGTTCAGCGCAAAAAAAACAATAAAACAGGGTGAATATTGTTCTGACTGATATTGTTCTAGAATGAGTGAACTAGGTTCAGAGCCAGTATTTAAGACGAAATTTGGAAAATTTGCGTAAATGTTCTTCTTACGTGTTATTCGGACAAAATGATTAAGCATTGCAATATTTTCAGTCAATCTGGAAGAAAGTTTCTTCTTGTCTTCTTCCAAAATTTTTGGATTTTGTACGACAAGTTTAAAATTAGCAGAAGTTTTTTTTATGTAGAAAACCACCCTTTTGAGAAAAAATCAACTATTTTTCGTTTTAAAGAAAATAAGAATATTGATATAATGATAAAGCCGCTTTTAGTTGTGAAAAAAATATTCAGACAACTCTGAGTTTGCCACTAATGCAGTCTCTATTTGCATTAATGTACGCATTAAAAGTGAGATATGAGCTTTCAAAATTGTTTCACTCATTCAGTTTGGATTCTGGCTTCTCGTTCTAGATTTTTTAGAAGAATAGCGCATTGGAGGGTAGTTGAAGAATTTTCTGCAGCTGCAATCCATTAAACTGGGCTAAGGGAAACGCTATTATTACCGAGTTGAACATTCTTGTACACTTTATTAATTTAGAATATTATCTATTTGCAATACATACTCATAAAGTAGTTCAGTAATTAATATGAAATTTTAAGAACCAAAATTTTACAATGGAAAAATCTGATGCTTATTAGCGATGCATATATATATATCTTCATCAGTTGAATGTTGTTTTGCTTGTTCTTTCGGAAATGCAATAAACCAAGGCATAAGCTGATGTTTATGAAATAAATAATGCTTTCGAAGAGCTAATTCTTATATATTCTTATAATGAACTATGAAGAGTACATTTTATGAATGTTGTGATTCATTTTTTTAAATTTATTTATTCATGTGCTGTCAGTGCAGGCCTAGATTTTCTGTCGAATGTGACTGTAAAGAAGCCATCTTGTTTCATAACAATGTTTTCAATGGATTGTGCTTTTCTTAATTGGTTAAATTTGATAAAAAATGACAATTTTTCTCCAGTTTTTTTTGCAGAGGCGTTGATGAATCATTGGTCAAACCGGGTGGTGTAATTCGGTCAAGCATTGACTGTGTTAGCAAAGAAATTGTAGAAAATTATGTTTACAGTTACGGCCAGCTAATTTTAATGTAAGCATGTTGAGTGTGATTATTGGAAAAAGATTTTAATTTCATTTAACTTACCGCAAACAAAAACCATCGACCATCGATGTGAACGCATGGCTAAATTCTGCACATGTGGTGGATAATGAATGAAGACCCATCGTCGTTTCTGATCAACTTCCGGTTGAGCTTTCTTTCACCTAGGTGGCGTTGCTTTCATTTCACCAGAATGAGGAGCTGCAAGACTTGAAATCAGTTGCCAGTTTGCATCCATCTGCCTCTTATCTTCCCGTCTTTTTCTTATTTTTGAACTTACACCAAACACTACACATACAGATATTTTTTGTCTCAGTTTTTGTGTAGCATGGCATCGCTGACAATCAAAGAGGATACATTGCTTGTTAGCATTGTCAAATCGGATTCATCGTCAATTTCAAAAGTAAGTTATCCGTTCACTGAATTCCTTAAATTAACATGCTTAATTTTATTTGGCCTCTTCAAATATATAAATTTGAATTCTGTTGACTTTGAGGGTGGGTCAGTTTACTTTTCTTCTTGATGAAACTAGCACATTTAAGCTGCTTCGTTTATCAGAAGAAATAATAACAGAGAGAGGGATTAGCGAGCGTTGTTTGTTGAAACGTATTAAAATTTATAATTTCAAACAAACACAAACTTTAATTTAACTTGACAATAAAACGTAACATTATTTCACCAGTTGCAATAAATCAAATTTACAACTGGAGTTTTATTTTATAAATTTACTCATTGTATATCACATTTGTACCATTTATTATTTCTTTTTTATTTATTATGTTAAAAATTTCTTTTTCATTTCTCTTTATTCAAATAGATTGAATTTTTTTATGTTACAATAAAGACAACACTTTTCTTCATCATAAATCAAAAAATGTAATAATCAAATGATAAGTTTATATGTGAATAAGGTATATGAATAAGGCAATGGATCAAAAGCGGCTTGATGGGGATTCAGAAAAAGAAAAAAAGCTGTTCAAATATCTTTTCAACTGCGCATCATCACAGACAGCATCAGTTGTCAAATCAGAGGTGTGTTGTTCTTGTTGCTGCTATTGCTGTTGGTGATGCTGATGCTGTTGCTGTTGATGACGAAATAATGCCATTAGGACGTGCGAGGCCGGAGTGATGCGTCGGCCTGGTTCTACGGAACGATGATTAATTTTTTCAATCCGTTCAACAATTTAACACAATTAAAATTTTCAAATCTTTTTGGGTAAAAGTGAAAAGTCGTATATAAATTTTGCAAGGTCAGATAATTTGTTTTGCAAAATTGTAATTTTTCATCTTTCAAGTCTACTTTTGGCTAATTTTTGACAGTTCTGTTCGAAGAAGTGTATACGTTTGACGGACGGAGTTGGGGGAACAATTTCACGTCACCTTCACTACACACAATTGCAATCAACTGAGAGTAGTCGATTTTTTAAACTCTTGCCTGCGTGTTTGGAGTTTGTTTTATTCATGATTTATTCAATAATCACAATTTGACTACAAACAGCTGCCACAAAGCGGAAGCTATAAACATTGGAATGCTTATCCAGTGTCACGTTAGCTGTTCCTTTTCAAACGCTGCGCCGTTTGGGAAACTTTTAAATTTTGTTCAACACGTGCAATAATTGTTTTATGTGTTTCTTAAAAAAAGTGAAATTGCTCGTCATTAAGAAAACTCTCTCCTACCGGATAATCGCTAACTGCGTGCTCACAGCCTTGGGCTATAGTGGAACAACGATCACCTTTTAGTGTGTTTAAGAATTGCCATTTTGATTGAATATTTTGCCAACTTCTCAAAGCTGGCTATTAGCCGTCGGCAATAGCATTGATCGTTTTCACTGCTTCACTGTTGTTCATGACCGTTTGGCGTCAATATGAAAATTCAGGAAATTATTAGTTAGAAATATAAATAATTTCAGCATTTCATTTCCACTGCTTATGGTGAGTGAATAAGAAAAACAAAAATGCTTTTGAGATGATCACTTCCTCGTCCTCTCTGTGAAATAGATGATGGAAGTTGTTGCAAAAAAATGCCCCGTTAACATGAAATGAAATGTGTCTTTTTTTAATTCGGCAAATGTTCATCTCAAATTAAAGTCTTTAAAAAAGCAAACGTAAATTTCAATGTGCACGTGCAGCCGTGTTCTTAGATGAAAACTGAGCATAAACGTCAAATTAGCATGGTGTCAAGAAAGTTTACAACTCTTCTTTCGTTAGTTAAACAATGAAGCTTCTTTCTTAGTCAACAATAAATAGCCTTTGCAGCAGTGCATTTGTTCTTCTTTTTCTTTCTTTCCAATTATGACAACAATGACTTTTCATGGTCACTCATCAGTTTGTCGCAGTTGTATGAATTGTTCACAATAAAAGTGGAAAAAGTTGTCATTCAGTTGAAATTTCACATTTTTCGAATGTTAAGTGATTATTGATTGCAAAATATGAAAAACTGTTAAAGTTACTTTCATCTAAGCTGATGATACGACGCATAAGTGATAAGAATTTCCAACTTTCTTAAATGGTATCAGGCACGAATGAATAATGTTAGCAGTAATTCTAAAGAATTTGAAGCATTCAAGAAGGAATAAATATTGCACATCAACATTTGCAAAAGTGACAATATCTGCACTTTTCAGTATGTTAACCTTGTAAAAATTAATTTGCTTCGACAGAGCACGCAAATGACAATATCATCATCTCCATTTCACCTGAAGTTGTTTAATGTAACTTTTGTAGTCTCAAAGTAAAAGAAAAAAGGACTGTCTTGCTGAAAAATTGAAAAGTGTAATATATATATATATTCTTTATCAACCATGAAATTTTACGTGAAAGCGCAAAGTTGTCGTTTTAGGCGCAGTCGATGAAGAGGCGACACGTTCGACTGAGCTTGATGTCACGCCAACAAGCCGCAACACTGACCATCAGTTTGGTGGTTTTGGACTGCCATTGTCAAGTTTTGCAAATTCAACTGAAAGATGTGAAATCGGTGCGCCTTGTAGAGGCGGATTTGAAAAAATCTCGCATACTGCTCAATACAGATTTCTCTGACGTCTTGATCGAAGCCAAAGACGAAGCGGAGACGAATCAGTGGTTGAATGCAATAAGTCGTATAATAGCACTGATTGCTGAACGTTTCATCAATTCATTTTTTCATCTAATCGTCGTCGGCAGGAAAGATGCCGAGGCGATAGGCTTGTTCGGCAATCAGTATCTGTTGGCAATCAGTTATAATGGATGGCTTGTCTTTTACGACTATGACACTTTTGAACCGGACTTGGATGTTACCATTTGTGCCTTGCAAGGTGTCTCAACCCATACTCAACGTAGTCGTGCTTTCATAAAACGTCAAATTGTCACTTTGCTTTTTCGTTCTGGATTTGAGCTCTTCAAAAGGTAAAAAATATTTCCAATATTACCTCATTTGCATGCAAGCAATCAAACAGTAGCAATTTCAACATATGTGTAATAGAAAATCTTCTTCTTTAAAATATTCAATTATTATTTTTCACTTTGTTCACAAATCGGATTGCAATTCTGTGGAAGTTAAAAATAGAATTGCCTCCGGCTTGTACAAATGGTTATAATTTTAGCTGCTCATTTCGGGGGGCTACACTTGGCACAACGAGATCTGAAAACAGGTTCGCCGGTTTTCAACCAGTCTCAGAGATATTTCAGTATCAGCGATGGCCTTTCTGGATAAGCATATTTTAAATCAAACATCAAATAATTATCTATAATAAAATATAAATAACTGCACTTACCTCTTCAGTTGATGAAAACATCAGATACGACTTTTCATTTACTGAAAATGATAAATTTTCAATAAGTAATTTATAATAATATGCAATTGAAAAAAGATATATATATATATATAGAAAGCTTTTAATATAGATTAGTTGAAATTAATTTTAATTGAGCATTTAAGCGTGAAAAAACTGGAATAGGCGTCCAGAAGGTAGCAATGTTGCCCTTGATTTTTCTACAGCTTGTGCAATTCACAGCCAGTCGTGGATGGGTGGGGTAGATGGTTATGGGTCAAAATGGGAAAAAAATTAGGTTAACTCTTAGCAGGGGGAGGGAAGGTGCTATTGGATGACAACATTTTAAACAGAAACCGTTTTTCTTGCAGTTCGAAAGTGACCACTGCCGTGTCTTTCCAAGCGGCTGATGCGGTTGGCTTAGAAAGCTGCCTAACAGAGCTAATTCAAACACTTCATCGAAATCAAATTGAAAAAGTTGTCGAACAGCGGCACAGTACTGGGTAAGTGTGGACAATTTAAATTTTATAAAACCAATATCAAAAAGACCATCAAAAACGTTGCACTGCAATGCAATTTTCAGATCCCGAATGAAAGACACATCTGCTGGAGTTGCTTTGCGTGGAAGTTTGAAAAGTATCCGTGAATTTGGCAGCTATATACGAAAAAATTTCAATTCAATATTTGAATCATCATCGTCAAATTTGAAATCCAACGGCATTCAATCTTATGGCCGCTGTCCACCACCACTTCCTAGCAAACAACAGCTCGAAGCAATGGAAGTGCAAGCAAGACTTAGCCCAGATTCATTGTCCGCAAACAATTCCACTGTGAACACGGTTATGCTAACTCTGCCGTCACCAATGACATCACCACCTCCAAGTTTCAGTAATCCTGATTATAAATTAATAACACTAGATACGCCGGTATCTCAATCGGTGCGCAATTTGACCACTGGACGACCGAAATCACCACTGAAAAATACGTACGTCAATTTTACAGAACCATCTGCATTGCGAACACACACTAGACCAACAGGTGACCAGTCACAGCAAGCTGTCGACGAAAATTACAAAATGGTACCTTGCAATGTGCCATTAATATGCGGTCGACCACCGAAATATTTGCCAGACCGTGAATTACCTTCATTAGATGTTTCTTTCACCAATTAATACCTATTAATATTTTCCACACGAGCTTATCAGCAACTTCTCTTTGCTTAATAAACTATTTTTTCATCTTCTTAAAAATTTCAAACTGATCTGTTCAAGTTTTGTTCCATATCCGTACACACACATATATAATATATATATATATATATATGAATGCTGATGTATGGTGATACATCATAACAACATGCTTTCAAATCATAAAAAATAAAAGCTGTAGCTTTTGCCATCATTTCATGACCATTTACAACAATATATATATATATATATTTATATTTATATATTTATAGATTTCTACTATCAGTTACCGTTATAATTTAATTTATATCAGTGCTCTCCAATTTTCGAAATCTTCATTAAAAGTGAAAAAATTTCCATACCTTTTACCATAATTGCATAAAGCGTAAGTGTTTTTCTTGCTAAATCTTATGTCGAATAATCGATTTATTTGGAATGTATGATCTAGCAGGCACGAGGATAAAGCAAACAGCAAGTCGGTAGATATATTTGTAAAACGATTGCAATTATGAATTAAGCGACATGTTTAGCGACCACTATTGAAATTGTTTGTCCAATTTTCTGAACAGGTATTTCGAAAACGAATACAATGGTCTCTGCGTAAAACAAAGCAAGCATATAAGATACAACGATAGATACAGAATATTAAAGAAAAGAATAATTGCCATTTTCAATTCTTACACGCAAATAAGTAAATTACAGACAGAGAAGAGTAGAAAGAAAAAGATAGAACCAATAAAAATTGATTGATTAAAAAATTCTATGTGAATGATCAAGCAGAAACATCGCCGAAACTAACTTCTTATTCACACAGCAATTAAACAAATTGGCAGTGATAGGAAAAATAAACATAAAACAAAATAAACAAATAAAACTGAATTGATTGTAAAATGGCAAAACAAGCAAAGAAAAAAAAATTAAACATTACTGCAAAGCATTAAGGAAAGAAAGAAAGAAAGCAGTGCAATTTCACCCGGATGTAGAAGCGTATAATAAAATGTAGACCAGACCAAGCTGGACGTACTTGCTTGTCGTTGAGAAAAAGCAAAAGATTTTCTCGATCGATATTTTTTTGCATTTGTGATTAATTTTCATTATTATTCATTACCTTAGTAGAACTTTATCACTGTGACAGTGTCTGTCCATTTTCTATCAAATCACAAATGCCGTTGGTCAATTTCAATTCAGCCATACCGTTGCCGGTTGAATGAGAATCCCCTTCGGACAGTTTCAATCCAATTGAATGCACAATGAAGCCGATACTTTGCAAACGCTGATGGTCCAATATGACGCGACCGTCGAAAATAAAAGCCGGCTTCATCATCAATCCATATATCACCTCGTAATCAAGTGACTAAAATTATGCAAATTCAGAAAAAAAATACACACACACACGCATACATGTTTCGCTTGTTCAACAATATTCGTTATGAATAATTTCATTCATTGTACTAGTGTACAACTGAATTACCCGCACATCTGTATTATTTGCCAAATGCAAACACGAAATACGAATATATCGAACAAAGAAAATATACTTACTTATTCATTATTGAATATAACAAAAAAAAATGTTACCTTAAATTCATCCCATTCAGTTAAGATGACCAAAGCATGCGCTCCTTCAGCAGCTGAATAAGCATTATCATGAATTTGTACCTGAATTTGACTTTCTGAAATAGACCACATTCTACAGTAACAAACAAGAGAACAATAACAACAACACTTGTATAATAAGCAGTAGTCATGATTGAAAATTACCATTATTAGATTCGTCAGAATATTCTGAACAACGTAAATCTCTGGAATAAGAAAAGGAAAAATTAAATTTAAAATAAAAGAAAATATAAAATAACAAGTGTACCTGAATATGGCCGACTTTGGAACTTTAGGATCGTAAATATTGAGCTTCGCTCCTTCATCCAACAAATAACGACAGATGTAACTAGCTGAAGATTCACTTTAAAAAAAATACACGATAAAGAACATTTTAATAATAAAAAGAAAATAAAAACAATTACCGTGCATCCCCTGTATTTTTTTTGAACGAAAATCCAAGTATGGCGACCGATTTGTCATGTACGGTGTTGAACAATTTTTCGATTATATTTTTGGCGAATCGCCTGCGTTGCCAATCGTTCAGTAAAATTATCTTCAGGAAAACAAAAGCATGCAATAATCGAAAATTGGCCTATAGGCAAAATGCAAATTTTTGCTTATTACTTGATTCCAATATTCGGCACATTCTTCCAAATTCAACGATTCGCACAGATAAACCAAATTCAGTATGTCTTTTTGAAAACAGCTACCACCAAAACCTGAACAATTATTATTATTATTATTATTATTATTATTATTACTATTGTTGCTGTAAATAATTGCACAATGAGATAATGATAAATATTTTACCAACGCTAGCTTCGAGAAATTTGGAACCGATTCGAGAATCGGAGCCAATGGCCATTGCCACTTCGCGAATATCTGCACCGGTCAGCTCGCAGATTGAACTGATAGCGTTGACATTGGATATACGTTGTGCAAGAAAAGCATTTGCAGCCTGAAAATCAATTACAATTGCAAACAACTACAGGAAGAAAAAAGACACACCAAACACAACACAGACATACAACAGAACAGTAAAAACATACATACAAGTTTTGAAAGTTCCGACGACCACGTGTTTATGGTGAGTATACGATCTCGAGGAACCCATCGCAGGTAAATGTCGACCAGCTTGCTAGCGGCTTCTTGACCCTCGACAGTCTGCTCTCCTCCAATCAATATGCGATCCGGTTCCAACAAATTTTCAATAGCAGTGCCTTCTGCTAAAAACTCTGGATTCGACAAAACCTGGTGACAAAAACAACAATTGATACAAGCACATACAGATCTCGACTGGACAAATCAATCGACCATGAGAATAAATTCAAAAAATTTTCAACAATACTTGAAATGTGACACCGTCGGGTCTTGGATTAGACAGGAGAATTTTTGATATGCTTTCCGCAGCTCTGACTGGAACGGTGCTTTTTTCGACGACAATTTTCGATTCTGTCGAAACGCTAGCAATCAAACGCGCAGCCGCTTCTAGATGTGTCAAATCAGCCGCCTTGCCCTGAAATAAAAGAATTAATTAAATTTAATTAATTAATTAATTAATCAATCAAAAATCATCACCTTTCCAAAGCCGTACGTTTTTGTAGGTGTGTTGACGGAAATGAAAATCAGTTGCGCTTGTTGAATCGCGCTTTCAGCATTTGTTGTGAAAAACAAATTTCTCCCACGACACTGCTTCACCAATTTATCCAAACCAGGCTAAATTGAATTTTGCATATTCAGAAATGAAATCAGCTGCTGCTATATGATTTTCACTTCTTCTTGCTACTGTTGAACAAGAAGAAGAAAACAACATCGAGCAAAACAAAATTTCCAACAAAGTCATGCTGTCAACAAAAATTATAATCAAATAAATAGCTGGGAAAAATGACAAATTTTAAAATAAAAAAAAATTTTTTTTAAGTTACAAAAAACTTTGAAATTTCGTCAGCGACTGAAAATAGATAGAAACATCCTAATCTCATGAACATGTTTCAGTTGTCGAAGATTATTTTTATCCGTTAAAAATATTATTAAAACCACATTCATTTCATTATTTATTACAAGTTTGCCTGTTGTGTTTTTTCTTACAGTTGTCAGTATATTGTTTTCCATTAGCAAAAATCAAAAATATTATCCAATTCAGCAACAGGCAATAATACAATTTTGCAACCATACTTATAATTTATCCGTGCAAGTTTTGCATACCTCTTTCTCGTATTACTGTACGTACCACTCGCATATTAACAACAAATTCCTGCAAAAGTGAATGAACTTCAACCTGAAATCCAAACTTGACACTTCTCAGAATACAACAATAGAAAAAACAAACATATAGTATATGAATACAAGAAAAAGTGAAGAAATTTGCATTCACCCAACGAAAAAAATATCCTTAACCTTATTTTCATCAAAGCTGATTCAAAAAGAAAAAAGCATAGAAATAAATTCCTATTTTTTATAGATTAAAGTACAATAAATATTTTTCGAACGTGCCATTTCCTCATAATCGAATGCCTAACAATATGACCTTAATTAAGTTGAACTTGCATTCTTTTGTACTATGAAATTCAGTGTGAAAACTGTTTTCAAAGATGTGAATAAGAAGCTTCAACTGAAGCATTCTGCTTGTCAGAAAAAAGAAAGCATGCTGTTCAAAACTCTACCTCAAGCATATATAGAAAAAAAACGCAAAATCCAGAAAAAAATTTCCACTAGAGATTCTTTAAGTAACAGAACGATGCCACATGTGAAGCATGCTGAATCGTCTTTGAAAAATTCTTAAAAAACTGTATGAATCTGAAATTGATAAAATGGAAGCCAGAATAAAAAAATAAATAATGAGAAAAATGTTTCAATTAAAATAAGTAGAAAAATCTGACGAAGGGCATGAATGGAATTCAGACAAAACAATGGGTTGCTGAGTTCGTTTTGAATAATATACAACGCATCAGAACTTCAGCAATCATACTGGAATATACACAAACTCAATATATACCACATACACAGACATGCATACAGATGTATATACATATACATTTATTTACATACACACACATATATATACATATATATACAATTACTTCATATATCGGCAGATTGTTTGAATTCCATTCTTGAATCTTTATTTCAGAACGATCAACAACTGTAACACGAATATCTGGACACTTGTATGCGATAACGCAACTGGTAGGACCGCCTACATATCCAGCACCAATGCAACATATATCTTTAATAGACATGTATCAAATCTAAAACGAACATAATTTAACATCCCATCAAACATGCAGTGAAAGCTTCAAAAGACTGATAAAGGTTAACTGAATTGATATTGGACTGAGTTGCAATATGCTTCTATATCGTTGAAGCCAAATAAGGAAGAGCAGTGAACTGTTCTTATGACAATCACAATTAATGTACAAAAGCCACCGACCCAGGAAATACAGAGAAAGGCCGCAACGATGTCGACAGAGTTCGCAAATGTCATTTAACACACAATCGACAGGTTTTTTCAAGGTCGTAAGTCGTCCAACGATAACAGTTCTTCAGAGATTCTTCGCTATCTCATTCTTGTTATTTTGCAAATGTGTACTGTATATGCATAAAACAAATATGCAGAACATACTTCAAAATGCAAAATACGATTCAACTTAAATATACAGTAATGAACACGAATCATTATTGATTTTTAAGTATTAATGCAATTAATAAACTAAATCATTAAAAAGCAACAATCATTTTTATACTTTATTGCATCATACTAAACATTCATGACTAGACTCTAATATAATTAAATCTTTTATACTTATAGTATAATATTTTACGTTCCACTGCTGCTTAACATTCACCAAATTCTCAAGGATATATGTAGCTGTTGATTCTAAATATAGCTTCGCTTTCACTTCCTAAGACCACGTTTACCAATTTGACATACACTTGTATCAGTTCAATTACATTTATACTGGTGTTTATTTAATAATTTCCTTGATATTTCCTATGCAAATATGAAAATAACTACAAAAATAAATGCTGAGCGACTATTTTCTGGTAATTCTTGCAAATGATTACAAAATATGATTCAACTGATCTAATTTTGTGTAAATGTTAGTTTCAGAACTTTATCATAATGTATTTTTTATTTAAAAATGTCAATGATATTACCTGCACACAATGCCATATACGATACGCACTGTAACATATTGTCTGTTAAGCATTTTCAGTTCAATTTGTTTGAAAATTATTGTGATATTTGGAATCTGTGAATTTAATTTAATTTAATTTTACTATATTCTATTTGTTTTAGAATCTGCGCCCTCTTCTCCAAGATTCAAAATGTTAGACTTGACAGAAATTTTATCTGATGGAGTCTTAGTCAAAGATTGTTTCACCGGTGTGCTTGTACGCAGAATGAAAGTGAAAACTATTTATGGTAAATTTCTGGCAGATCATCGAGATTTGAACTCAGAATCGCGAAAGATTGACTGTGAAACAGCTAATGCCATCCAGAAACGTTCTTTAAGCCAACTGTGTTTGATATATGGATACTGGTCGGCTCAAAGTGACTGTTTTGAAATGTTGATGAAGTTATTGGTGTATTATTTGCAAAGCATTTGTAAAAAATATTATTGTTATTTATTAATCAGCAGTGATTACTCATCGAAGGAATCCGTGGTTCGTTTTGCTCATATTATAAATTTTCATAAATTATCTGATTTGAAAAATTACATTGAAAAAGGCTTTGTAAACTTTCCACGTTCAAAAAGAATGTACTTTGCAAACACAAATAAGACACAACCAATTTCAACAAGGGAATATGTATTTTTGAGGAGGAAATCCTTACGTTTGTATTCAGTTTAAGGCTAGTTTACTTGTTTAACTTGCAACTGATTACTGCATATTGCTCTAACATAACTTTTTCGACTTATACATTACAGTTGAAGCGATAACTCAGGACGACTGGACTACAATAAAGATCAAACCACTAATTTAAATTACCACATTTCACTGTCCTCATAATTCAGGATGCGACATCAACGCTGCAATTTGCTGATATTCTTTAACTACGTATGCTGTTGCATAAGCTGCTGCTGTTGAATGATATCATGCTTTATTCGATTGAAAAAAGATTCAAATACCATGATATGGTAACTTGTAATTCAGCTAATGCTTTCTGTTGCTTTAATACTGATATTATTATTATTTTAACTGATTTTACACTGATATTGTTACTTCTTTCAATGAAAATGAACTGACAGTCATCAATCAAAGTGAAACAAAACATTATTACCAAATGGTAAATTATTTCTATCGTAATTCAAAATTATACTAATAATTTTCAATATTCAGCACATTTCTTCATTTAAAACAACAAATTTAAACTGTGAAACAAGTGCAGGTTAAAAAAAGCATAAAGTACAGTATAATCTTCCCAACAAGCACCAATATTTCGTACTGCTGTTCAATTTATTATTAGTAATTATGGCCCTATTAAATTCATCTATTCAAAAAATAAATATCGTTTGAATTTTTCGCATATATGAAATATTTTAAATCGTTTTTACACAATTTGGACGCTTTTTAAAAAAGCTTATAAAAATTACAAAAATACAATCAAGATTAAGGTATATGGTAACCCAGATTTAAAATGTGCTAATTTCAAATCTCTACGCTATGCATAGTGAAGTTTTGTGATTGCTTTACTCCAGGTAGGTGAAAGTTGTATTTGTTTCCTTTTACCTGTTTATTCGCTTGCATGCACAGAGTACATTTTAATAAATATATCTTTGGTGACTTATTTTCTGACTGACAGTTATCAGTAAAATTCGGCTGTCAAAAATTTATTGTGCCTAATGAGAAAAAACTACTTTATTTTGATGATTTTTTTTATAGAAGGCAGTTTATATAATATTTTTTATAAATTTTTGGCAATTGAGACAATAGGTAGAAGAAGTAAATGATAGACGTTTTTGACTTTTATGGAATTATGGAAATGCTAACGAGTGATTTGGTTTTGAATTTCAGTTTGTTGCCTTGTGATACTGGTAATCAAATTATGCTGAAAAAAGAGAGTTCTGCAGAAGAAAGATTTACGAATGAAAATTCTGGTATGATTTATTTTTAAAGTGAATTAAATCATGATTTCGCTACAAACAGTTTATAGTCTGCAGTTCGCTGAGTTTTAGCATTGAGAAGTTTTGCTTTTAGTCTTGTTCAAATTTGCACATCTGTTTGGATAATTATTATATTTATACGAGTTGTTTTATTGTTCGTTGCACCGGTAGCCGACCGGTGTCATAATTTATTTATAATTCGATTCATTATTTCTATTGTTAAAAGTCTAGCGAAATTACTGTTATTTTGTTAACTGAGTGTGATGAATACTTTGGACGCTTGTGGTTAATATCTAGCTAACCATGTGAGACGTACACTGCTGCTATGCTTTACTATATTAACACGGTTAAATTATAATTTATTTTAAACTGTAGATGCTCGTTGAATTTTAAACTATCAGTGTAGTTTAAAAGTTTATGTTTAGTTTGTTAGTTTAAAATTTAAACAATGGCCTTTTTTCTAGAAAATTAGAATTCAATAAAATTATTTCCTTTTTAGAAACTGTCGATCAAACTGCTGAAAGTTCTAGGCGTTTATCGTTTCTCTTTCAAAGAGCAATGAATGATAATGGCAATGCATCGTGGCTTAAAGACATTCAACGGGCAAATGAATCATGTCAGGTAATAAGATAATATTTCTCGCCTTTTGTATATCGAATGTTCAATTTTAATGTTTTATGAATTTTGAATGAAAAATGATTTTTCAATTACATTGAATGTTCATTTATAGCGTTGTCGATTTTTTTCAGATTTCAGAAAGCTTTTTAAATGCAACTGATATCAATTCGGAGAATTCTGAAAGATTTGAAAATGACACTAGTCTGTGTTCTGAAGTTCCATTATCAACGCAGTACGATAAAGTGGACACTGAGTCGAGTAAATCATAAATGCAAAAGTTTTTGTTTTTTTTTTAATAATTAAAACTCAATTTTAGATCGTCGACAAAGTGAATTCAATCGTACAACAAGAAGATTGTCTGATAGGTTTCAACAGGCACTGACTAATAAGCGCCATATGGTAGTATTTTGAAATTGAAAATGTATAATTATTTTTAAATTGAAAATTGTTTTCCCAAGGTATCAGGAAACGTGTCCAAACTTCCAACGATAATCGATGCAGACGAAGCAGCTTGTGTAAATTTTTATTTCAAAATATCCATGCATATCATTATTATAAAATTTTAATTTGGTACTTGAGATGTGTTTTTTTTGTTTCAGAAATCTTACGACGATTCCAACTTAGAAACGTCATTCCAGAGTTGTAATGTAACCACTAGAAGCAGTGCGGTTGGGGTGGAAGAAGAGAAAAAAGGTAGCGCTTTAATGTTGACAATACTTTATTCACTATTTTCTTGAAAATAGAAAATTGATCTCGCTAAGATGCTACAAGAAAGAACAAAGAATCTAATTCATTTCTAATTCTAATTAATTTTCATTTCAATATAGCTAGCTTATGATAAATTAATTAGTTGGTTGCGGTGATCATTCATTGTTGCTATCTGAGAATGCAAGTAAATTTGAATGAAAATATAGTTGAAGGGGATCGAGGATTTTGAGTCTTGCTAATGTTTAAATATTAAAATATGTTTTGAGTATGCAAAATTTCAGTGAAAAGAATATTATTATCATTTACAGAGAATTCAATGAAAAATGAAGTTCCACATTCAGAACATCCTTTTTCAGAAATTGACGAAAAATCTACAGAAACTGATGTAAGAATAAAGTGTTTGTTGAACTTGCTAAAAAAGATGAAAATGTTTGCAAATTTAGATAACACTAACCGCATTCGAGTATGATAAGTTAGCTGATTTTGAATTTACTGCAGTTCGGGATGATCAAGTAAGTTTTCTGTTTTTTTAATGCTTCAACATTATTTAAAATTAACCCTCTATACAGTATTGCCAATGCTATGTAATTTGTACTTTTTTCTGGATTGTAAATATTTTTTTGAAAATTTTAGGAATCATCAGAAAAAGATGCAGTTTCAAGTTTGGAAGTTCCAGGAAACTTACAAAAAGAGTTCTCACATTTTGAAACAGTTAAAGGTAAAATATTAATATCTACTTTTACTCTAAAGTTTACACAGAATGGAATGCATCTGATTGAAAGAGTAATTTTTTATTTTAATGCAATAATAATAAGATGTTTTCTAGAGGAAGATTGCACCTTCAGTTTAAAAAATGAGGCTATTGATGACAAATCAGAAAGTATGGCAGGTAAATATAACTATTTTCTACCAATTAGTTCATTATTATTATTATTATTATTATTTGTATTTTGTTGAATTATTAAAAGATATGTATGCTCTTTTATTATTTATGTGATTTACAAAGATGTGCAGAAATAAGCTTGTAAACATTTTGTAGGAAAGCCAGAGAAACGTTTTCAACGGAGTCGCCTTTCACAAATGTTTGTTGTGGCTGTAAATTCACAACCTCCCCTGGTATGTTTTAGCTATTTGATTGAATATTATGAAACAAGTATAATTTCAGATTTCTCAATTTTCAAAATCTCCTTTAAAATGTGAAGATACAAAAGAAAATGTTAATGAAAAAACTGAAATGGTACGTAAT
>NW_003526948.1:228846-291346 GCF_000181795.1 Trichinella spiralis | reverse complement strand
AAGTGGTGAAATAGAGCGAATTTTGCATAATGCAATTTTTCTCCGTAGTTATCAGTTGGATTTATTGTCGCGAGACAAAAAGATAAGAAGCAGTTGTTGAACAAATACAATGCAATTAATTGAAAAGCGTGTAAAATTTTCAAAACACAATTGTGCATTAATTTGACAAAATGTAAAACAAAATTGAAAACTGTTTTCATCAAGTATCAACCGTTGATTTATCAATTGTATTATGTTTGTTCAAGGATTGAATTTTTGCATAAAACTTCAACTAGCAAATCTCTCTGAGAAGGGCGGATTTTTCACACAATGTCACAAGTTCAGAGGTAAAAATTAAATTATCACACGCAACATTTGCACGCAGCCTTTGCAATATGGCCAAGTTGACATTTTCCTGATATCAAACAAGTCAAGTGATACTATTCTTTACACAAAGGCTGTTAATACCGTTTAAAGAAGATCAACCAAAGTAAAAAAGTCGAATATGGATCATATTTGAAATGTTCTATTAGGAAGATTTGTTTGGAATTTTCCCTTCTCTTTTGGAGCAATTACGGAAAATATAAATCGATTTCAGATAAAAATTTGAAAATCAGTCGTCAGAGTTTAAAATACCATCTATTCATACTGTAGAATAAATAAACATTTCAACAGCACTGAAAAATTGCAACATGTTTCGAATGAAACTTGAAAACAACAACAACAACAACAACAACAACAGACTTGAAAACATGAAAGAAAAATATTTTTTTTCACTTACCGCATAACAGGATGTGCTTCGATGAACAGTAGATGATCGTATCAGGCAAAGTGAAAAGATGCCATCCGTACGTAATTGATGAAAAGTTGATTTGCATAATTTGCATAAAAATCTGTCGACCAATGCGACAGTGGAAAAGGAACAACAACAACAACTCGCCATGTTCATATATTTAATTGACCGTTTAATAAATAAGTAATAATAATTTTATTTATTTGCCGTCGTGAAATCAAAATCAAAGTGTAAAAAAATAGTTTTTCTTGTTTTTTTTATTCACAAATAAAATCGATGATATTCAAGGACATAATTTGCATTATTCATCAGTAGAAGAGAAAGAGAAAGAGAGAAAAAAATTTTCAGGAAAGAACAAAAATAGACAACGCAAAACAGTGCAGAGCAAGATTGTTTTGACTGGAATAAATGCAAATGCGGAAAACCGGTTTTCTCAGTTTCCAATTTCAACAGATTTGCCTGTTAGATCAGCGTTAAGGCAGTGGGCGAGTGGCGTTTCTTCTTCTTCTTCTTCTTCTTCTTCACTCTTTTTTTCTTTGTCAACGCAATTTTTGCCAACTCATCAAAATCATCCTTCTCCTCTCTCTCCCTTTCTAGAATTTTCCACCTTCTACATTCACCGACCTTGTTTGCGAGGAATAAGTACTGTATGTCTACTTTATTCAAAATAACAGATCTCTTCATTATCATATTTTTCAATAATAATAATAATAATAATAATAATAATATTGCTTCTCTTCTATAATAATTGTTATTGTTGCTCTTCAATAAAATATTTAATTTTAATTAAATTTAATTTTTTTATAAAAGATCAACAAATAATTCTATTCTATCATCTAAAACCATACTGTATCGTACAGATTAATTGGTGTGTAAAATGAAACTTTAAAACTTTTTTCAAAAAAAACCATACGATAAAATAAAAATTTTATCATTTATTGACAATACTTCAACAATTTTTAAACTCTCGTACTGCTGAACACAGCAACGACTATATTCTATGCATGGACGTTGCATCATTTGGTGTAATTTTTGCATTGAGCTAAAATGACATTTTAAAATTTAATAACACCATTGTATTATTTCTTAAACTCGCCATTTTACAAAGGGATAGTAATATTTTATGAACAAAATTAATAATACATAAATATCTTTCTTGATGTGAAAATCACATTTAGTATGTTTTATGATGACATAAAAATGAACTTTTCTTTTTCAACTATCCATTATTCACACAAATCTTACATTAATTTTTTACATTGAAAATGAAAAACAAACAAATTAATTAATTAATTAATTAATTAATCTATTTATTTATTTATTTATATAATAAACAATAAAATGCTCATGCATATACACAACCGTTAAACATGAAAACTGTTTTCATTCTATTAGTAAACAGCTTATGAGTGGAAATATTAAAATCATATATAATTACTTATTTCTGTAATTTCCAATCGCATTTAATCCTTCGACTCGACCGATTGTTTGTTTTATTTCAATTTTATGCAACTCTACTGTTGCTCATTCATTTATTCATATTCCATTGAAACACATTGAAAGACAAAGTAAATATTTTTCATTAAATAATCATCCACGAGTGAAATAAAATCCTATAATATTGAACCGTTCACCTGAAAACAGTTTAGCACGTTTCAATGTTAAATAATTTACCTTCATATATAAATATAGATATGTATGCATATGGCTTGCTGATGTGACGGCACGCCAAACAGTTTGCGCAAACATGCTAATTAATCCACTAGTCGAACTGCGCAAAACTTGAACTAACTGTTGTGTAACAAGCGTTTTATTTGCTTAATTTGGTTACCGGTGGTCTGCACCAGTGTCGTGCGAATAAAGCAGCAATATATTATTTATCATTTGATGAAAACTGACGAACTCTTTCTTACCATACTGCCACCGCTTGTTTGTTTGCAAAACGCGCACACCGCTCGCTTACTTGGCTGATAAACAACAAATGAATGCAAAAAGCTCTACTAGGAAGCTAATATTTGCACTTGGTGGTTTGTTCATTTCGAAATCGAGTATCAAACGCCATTTGTGAAATGCAACATTGACCATTTTCTGCAGTTGTTTTGCGGTTTTCAAAACACAATGATGTATTCTACTAAATGGTCAATTTTGTCCAAACAGTTCCTATAAATTAATGTTTTATAACGTATTCACAGTTGATGATTCTGTCCAGTCAATCAGCGTTCTCCAGGTCAGGGCGAATTATAGCTGAAGTTTTGATTGGTGCATGGCCAATCAAAGGGTGGTTTTGCTAGTCTTTGACCAATCATTGTTCATCGAGTTGTTTGAGCAAACGTTCTCGAAACGATGTGCTGCAGTTTACTTTTTATATTCTAGTAGTCATGCTGCCGTGTCCTTTCAACACCATGCACCCAGCTGCTGCTGCTGCTTTTGGCCTGCAAACAACCAAGCCTCCCAATTCGAGCTTTTTCAATTTGGACCGATTACAGTTCACAACTGTCAATGCTGCGTCACCGAATTTCAGTTTGGCCAACTTTTCCCCGTACACAATCCCGGCTGCTTATCCACCTTGGGATCACATGGCCGCAGTTACGGTTAAAGCACTCGGATTTGGGATGTTCGATCCCAGACAAGCAAGACTTATCCAAGAAGAGCCGAAACCTCAGCACAGTTACATTGGTCTGATTGCCATGGCTATACTGAGCAGCGCTGAACGGAAAATGGTACTCTGTGATATTTACCAATGGATTCTTGATCATTATCCTTATTTCCGAACTCGTGGACCAGGCTGGCGGAACAGTATTCGACATAATTTATCCTTGAACGACTGCTTTATTAAAGCTGGTCGAAGTGCCAATGGGAAAGGACATTATTGGGCAATTCATCCCGCGAATGTTGATGATTTCAAACGAGGTGACTTCAGACGTAGAAGAGCGCAAAGAAAAGTTAGAAAACACATGGGCTTAACCAGTATTGGTGATGGTGATGATTCCGAAGATGAAAGTTTATGCCCGTCTCCAGCAACGGCCAGCAGCAGTTCTGTGGAACCAAAGTTGGCTTCTGAATCCGCTACACCGACAAAACCAAATGGAAATGAATCGACTCGAAAAAAGAGGCTTTTCGATGTTGAAAGTCTCTTAGCACCCGAAGCAGATGAAGGCTCGTCCGAGTCAGCCAATGGATCGCCGACTGCTTCGTCGTCCACTGCTAGCCACGCACTGCTGGAACCTTCTTCTACCTTGTTCAGCCAAGCATTATCGGCTTGGTCGATGAATCATTCTTCTTTGGGAGGTTGGCCAGCGCCACCTGCCCCAGCCACAATTACCATGCAACCTGGTACGGCTTGGCCGGACGCAGATCCGAGATCTACGGATAATCGTCAAACGCCAAGTCCATATTCAGCAGCAAAATGGCAACAGACGTTTGCAAAAATTATGGCCCGTTCTTATCACTGGAGAAACGGTTCAGTAAAACCAACCGCATCGAACAGTGAAGCAAATCTCTAGTCAGTTCGTTCATGTTCGCAATTGTGTATTTTCTTTTTTCAAGTATTAAAATTGTTTTCCTGTTAAAAAGTGTTGCACTGAGAAATATTTCCTATCTTTGTTTTGCCAACTTTCTAATCTTAGTTTATCTTACATTGCATTGTGTAATGAAGAGGATTGAGAGGAAAAATTGACCGGAGCAATGAATGCTCGAAAGAGTCGCTTAAGCGAGCCGATGCTTGTGGTGAGTGAAAAGCGTTTGATGAACAACTTTCAAGATGACTTCATCTGGTAATTGGGCTCGTTAATCTAATTGATGTCGGCTGCGGTGTCCGCACAGGCTGTATAGAGTCGACCGGCCAGCGGACAATTCGATAGCGACGCGTTGAAAGGCGAAGCATCAATCAAAGCGGCTGTAATCAGCTCTGGCTACAAATTGTTTTATAAATAATTTCCATCGCCCGTCGTGCGATCGATGCAACAATTCCAAAGTGGCCGAACACTGTGCACAATTTTCCGCGGCGCCTAAGTGGCCACCGGGGCCGCTTCAACCGCATATACCTCTAACTTCAACTGACAAGCTTGTTTAGCGAAAGTTAGCGTAAGAAATTCAATTTTCCCTCCTGATCTTCTTCAGCTGACAACAATTTCACAAACATTTTACAAATTATTAATGAAAAATGGCACTGAATCTTTGTACAATTGTGAAAGTTGATAATTGGTGGAAAGCTCATTTTAATATGCCTTCATCAATGTTTTTTGCAGCATTTTTACAGCATTACAGCAGTACATAATTGTTGCTTATGTACAATAAATAGAGTCAATCGAAATAATTAAAACTGTCAAATTTAAATGCACTACTAATTTCTGTAAATTGCAATTTTATTGTTTATCCATTATTATTCATGCAAATGCTATTTGAAATCAGTGATAAAAGATGTATATCTTCATTTATTAATAATTAAAAAAGTTGTCGCACTTTTAATTAGATTTCATACGGCAAAACCTGACGCATCTTCCAATGTAATTAAAAGAATAACATACAAGGATTATTATCTGATCAACATATATATATATATATATACAATATGTATGTATATGCATATGTATACGTATGTATATAATTGTAAACAGGAACATTAATGACTGGATTATAATTAATAAGATGAAAACTGAAAAGTTGAACTGGATATAAAAGTTCTGTTTATACAAAATTTGTACATTGTAATTAAGAATAACATTTGCATTTGCTGACTGAATTTTTGTAAAGCAAAAATATTTATAGAAGTGCAATAGTCTATTGAAAAGAACAATACGTTTTGAAAAGTTGAAATTTTATCAGCAATTATTTCCAGCAAGATGTGATTACACAAACAGAATGTCAAAACTGGACACTGTGAATTGGTCTCTGATTATCGACATGCTTTATGCGGAATGGCACCTAGTAGAATAGCTTGCAGAAAGTGTAAATGACGCAAGCGACCAACTGCAGCCGCAAAGAGGTTTCTAGATAAAAAAAACAACTTTTCCAAAAAAAAAATCATCGCCCCTTTTTCATTTCTATATTTAGTGATGAGTTTTGCCAACTTTTTGAATTATTAACAGTTTCATTTGAAATTAGTCATCGTTTGAAAGTGAACAAACTAGCTAGGAAGTGGATGAAACTTATTGCTGTCCCCCGCTAATGCTGCTTTGTTAAATGTTTTCTAAGATTAAGAAATCGATCAGTTTTATCATATTTTCACGCAATAAAATGGCCCCTTATTACCAATGAAAGCTATTTCAAATTGAGTGCATTATCTTCATGGTTGACAATATATTGATACATTTAATGTTCAGGTAGGAAAATAACAGATAAGCATAATAAAGTAAACTTTATTATTTCAAATGCTTTAAATATTTCATCACACATTTATGTGACGTTGGAATTATTTTCATATTACAAGTTTAAGAATGAAAGTGCAAACAAGGAAATATTTCATAAAGATTTCCAAAGTCAAATATCATAAATTAATAATAACTTCTGCCCCAATAATGCTTCATTTAAAGGTATTGTTTAAAAGGGACAATTTATTTGTTAAGGGATTATTTTTATGCTATATAATGTGTTTGTTTCCGGTTAATTGACTTCATTATACCTGTTGCGCAAAGTCCTTGTTTCATACTTCAGAAAGACAGTAATAACAACTTTCATTGAAAAAAAAATTCCTTATTTGAGAGGTTTTGATTATATTTTTGACAATCTTGATGCGGCATTTGATGAAGAAGAGCTGTGAAGCGTAGAATTTGTCAGATATATAAAAGAATCACAGCGGTGCTTGATTCACAGCTTAAGTGCTTTTGTTGAAGTTAATTGTTACTAAAGCATGCTGACCCACAGCAGTGTTGACAGAAACACAGCAGCATTACACTGAAGCCTGAATTAGAATGAAAACGGCCTACATTTGTGTGAATGCAAAATGATTGCGTACGATAATTGGCACACAAGCAAGTCTAGTGAATTTTCCATACATGCCGTACGCTACAGTGCAATTGTCTGCCTGTGCGTGTGTGTGTGTGTGTGTGTGTGTGTGTGTGTGGAGGGGGGGAGGGTTGGGAAGACGATTTTCAGATTGGGAAGGTTGGCGCTTATTTTCGATCGCTGCACGAGTGTCCATTGTTACTGAAACAATCGCCGTCACTAATAACATTGACAACGGGCGTCAAATATTTATTGTCGGCACTGGATACTGAAATCAACAACACCCTGATCTATACACTAACGGTTGCTTATTTAGGCAAAAAACATCAAATCATCATCTCACTTCCGATTTTCCCTGTAAATTATTTATCAGCAAAAGACTTGCATCCAATAAATAGTTACAATATTGCATATTTACACTAAATGTGAAGCATATTCAAATCATAATCACTGTTTGCTTAATTTCACAATCACAACAAATTACACTTATGATCTATAATCCAACATAATCTAATAATCTAAATTAATATGCATTATAACATATTCTGTTGAACATGGTAAAGTGACATTTGTTTACCAAGTAGATTGATTAATATTTCATTTGCATAAATTTTCAAAAACAAAATTGCTACATTTCAATTATAAGCGTAACGAACGAATTGTGTCAATCGATTCATCATATTACTATACGAATGTTTCGCATCTGCTAGCAGCATGAGATGAACATGTATATGCAAATTTTTTGTGAAACGAATGCAATTTATTAACCTACTAATAGATTAATTTTATAAACTGCAACTGGTTAGTTATTAAATAGATGAAATAGGAGCATTGAATGAAACACAACAATTAGCAATTTTAACATTTTTTATGTGGTATTTTTATTTCATTGCATCTTCTATAGATGATTGCCAATTTTGTTGCAGTGAAAATTTCAAGTCAAATTTAAAAGAAAATTTTGCTCCATTAACATTGTGCAGAAAAAAGCAGTTGAATGACGAATGAATTAGATGGATGGATAGAAGAAGAGGGGAATGGTAAGTGCGTAGCAGTGCACAATGGACCGCCAGCTACCGCAGAAATAATCTTCCTGGTGAATAGCCTCGTCGGCAGAATAAATTGAGTGCAACTTGTTACAAATATTGGTAACAATAGAGCACACGTCGAACGCTGACCATATAATGCCGTTGTAAATAAACAAACCTAATTCGGCCTGAAAAACAGGCAAAACCTGACCTGCTTCAAGTGCACAGATGCTATTATTTTGGCTCTCAACATCATGTTCCCTACGACTATTTTCCAATCAACCGCCCATAAGGGTCCTTTCATGAAGTTGGAAAATCCAACTTCAAACCGACGCACTGAAAGCGGTCCACAACTCAGCTTACAGTAATCGTGATCAGGTTAGAAAAGTCAATACTTTCCAAAACGCTGCAACGTGCCATTTTAAAACCAAAAGTCAAAACCAGCATTCTCGAATGCTCTGCTCTGGTCATTGCAAAGCTTGCAAATATTGAACAAACTTATCTGAAATACTCTTTGCATGAAGAGAAAATTATTATGCAAATTTTGAATTCTTCTTCATTTATTGTTTCATGATAAATCATTCATGCGTGCCATTTGCTAATGTTAACTATTGCATTTGTATTATTTCAGAAAATGATTCGGATAAACAATTTTCCTTAAGAAGCCAGTTTATAAATGTCGATTTCTTGCTAAAGATGTTTTGATAAACTGAAGAAGTCTGTTATTCGCTTGTTGGGAAACGTAATGCACATCATCGGAACTTCACTTCCCGTAGTGGTCGTCGACAATCAATTGAAGTAGCGGTTGAAAAGTTTCAATAAAATTACCTCACCAAGCAAAATTGAACGCCTTGTTTGGCTGATTTTATTCCTCAAAAATAGAATTAAACTGTAACCAATTTTCTCATTTTCAAAGTTGGCAATTTGGACTCGTCTATTGAAACATCCAATTAAGCTTGAGATACTTCTCTTTAATAGCAAATTGCCGTTCAAATAGACTGCAAACATTTATTTACACGTGCTTAACGTCAGTTTCAATGCACTAATTATTGGCAAAAGTTACTTTTTCACTTGGCCACAGATGCACTGCTATAGGCTTGAAAAAGTCAAGTAACTTCATTTAAACCCTTTGTTTAGCACTCTGAAGTATTGGCTCTTAAAATCACAATAGCCAGTAAAGGTTGCTTTAGCACAAAGAAAAACAATTTTTAATCCAATTATTTATGAAGCCTTATTCACGATGCTCATACATTTTTGCTATTGCACTGCAAATTAAAATCCTATCATGCTTTATTTGTTGTAATTATAAATGAGAGCATCAGTTGTGAGTGAAAACTTGTACTACTTTAAGTTTAAATGACTTTGCATTCTTAAATGCTAAACTGTCACATATCAGCATCAGTCTGGCAAAATAAGTCAATTTTATACAGTTAAATCTGTAAACTGTTTTTGATATTAATTTGATATGCCCAGTTTAAACAACATTCAGTTCAATGTTCTGATTTACTTGATTATTTTTTTAATCTGCAATAAACTTTATAAGCAACATGCAATAAATGAAAGTAAAACCTCATTTTATGTATGAACATCGGTTCAAATAGATGCACATTCTCGTTTCACTGAGGCATCAATTGAATTACTTGCTTTTCAAAATGCTAATGATAAGTTTAAAGAAGCCATTCATTTACTATGCCAGAATGTTGGAGAAAACAGACGTGAGAAAAATAGGTGGAGCTAATAGATTTTATTAGCATTGTGAAGAATAATTGTGTTTATATGACTTTGTATATTCACAATGAGGTTCATGCTCAGTATAGTACAGCTCAGGTGTGAATAATGACTAGTCGTGGTAAATTCAAGGGTCACTAAAATTCTTATTTTGATGGTACATGCAGCTGATTCCTGCTGACTGCCTTCTGGCTGCCACATTGTTTAGTCTGGGGCACAGCATTTACATTTCGATGTGGAGAACTTTAACTAGGCATTCATTTCACATTGGGGTCAGATTGGCTTGAAAAACGCGTTATTATAATTAGCATCCCCGCTGGCCAACGACCCTTGCTTTCTTCTGCTGATTGTCCAAAGTTTGTCCCGTTTCCAAACGCTGTTTATCTACTCACACAATATATCAATCGACTACTGGACAATGGTCGTCGTGGTAGCTCATTGATTGGTTGCATTATTATTGCGCCTCACACCTCTGCTTTTTATCCATAGAATGGTTGCTTGATGATGACTTTACTAAGCGGGAGTCGGACCTACCCGTCGTGCAGTTAATAGCTAGTCGTCACTGTTTACAATGCACATCATTTGCATTAAAGCGGTTATGATTATATTCATAATGCTTTAAACGTATTGATGTTGAAAACGTTAAGCAAAAGATCTCCCGTTGTGACTGGTGACATCCCTAAGTAAATTTTGTCATCTGCACAATGCTCAGGCTCTGTTGCTGGTGACAATAGTATTTGATGTATTACCACGTGCTCCTAAGACACCCCACAAGGTTGCCATACGCTACTGGTTCTCAAGAAGCCAATTAAACGTTAATGCTCTCATATGCCACTGCCTCTTCTCCATCGCAGTGTCAGCGCTTCGCTGCTTAGCAGCACTTGAAAGCTGACTTCGTTCACTTTCAAGCACCATCTAGCATCAAAGCCATTTTCTTAAAGCATACACTGAACAGCTGTCCAATATCAGTGCTGTAATATTGACAATCTTTTGTAAGCGCATGCATTCTTCGATGTTACTTTCAGCTAATACACGCTGCAAATCATTTCAATTGAAATTACAATTATGAAAAAATATCTTAATGTCATGGCAATAAAAGACACCATTGAAAGGCCATTGTTGAAGCTTGCTGCTTGCAAAGATGAAGAATTTCATTTCCTGTACATTTATTACATTTAGAATATAGCTATTTTCATTGTCGCTTCCCAATTCACTTTAATTTATATATGAAATAATAGAACTGTTAAGCAATTAATTAGCAAGTGCTTGGAAGTGGAATACTTATTATAAAACAAAGTCCCTACAAAGAGCAGTTTCTTCATCGCTAAATAAGGGAGTTTCACTTATGGGGCATTCTGCAGGTGAAATTGCGCACTAACAGCAAGAAATGACATCACCATTTTCCAACGCCTGCTTGTATTACTGCGAAATTTAAAATACTTTGCCTACAGAAGTGAATATTATTTTAATTGTGATTTAATAAAAATAACTAATGAATATTATACATATTTTTAGTGTTTAATAATATTAAAATAAAAAAGAATCTGTGCTATTTTTTTATGTTCTGTAATTGCCTTAAAGTAAAAAAAATTGATTTCCAATATAAATGTTCACATTAAACTGTGTTATGCTACACAATGCAGAACAAAAAACACGTCATTTAAACATTTAAATGAATCGTAGCCAGCTAATTTATTTTAATGCAAAAATCTTATGCAATTTGTTAATATTGAGAAAATGTGAGAATATAAAAAAGAAAATACTGAATAAGAAACCAGAACCCAATTGTGCTGTAGTCGACTATCGATAGCAAATGACAATACTATATTAAAGCACAAGAATGCAACTTTTTCTTCGTCAGCATTGAAGCATTTATTTACAATTAATTTTGTTGTTAGCCTGTAGAATGCAAAACTCCTCAAGAAGCCAGGTACTTGTTATTCTAGTTATTGCTAAATTTCAAATGAATCGAAAAACATTCAACAAATGACTTTTTAATTAATTAACTGACATAACTAAGTTACTGTGAACACTGACATGTCAGAGTAATGTTAGATAAAAATAAGTGTAATCATTTTACAACAATAGAAGCCCAACTGGCTGCAGCTGAAGATAATAATCAAATGACTCATCTTATCTCATTAAAGTAAGTGATTTAAGGTGCTGTTTTGAAAACCGCTTTTTTCATATTTGAAATTTAAGTCAATGCATCGACATTAATAATTATAGTCAAGCAGTGTATAACATTTTAAATTACAATTATTCTTCAGGAAAATAGGATACAGGTTTATAGATTAAAGAAAAGCTATGATATATTACTGAAGCTTTTAAATAATGTGACTTTCAAATAAAAGCCTCAGTTATTTCTTTCTGCATAAAAGCTTATTCACTGCGCCGTGTAATGCTGAAATACCGCTGATAATGCTAATTAAATTTTTATTTGTGTATTTCAATGCAGCATATTGAGGCGTCACTTGTTTTACAATTATAATGAACTTGGATAACAAATTTTCCTTCCAATTCATCTTTCATAAACACGTCCATTTAATTTAATAAATTCTACAAAACTGCAATGTCTGTAATAAAACGGAATCAATTATAAAGACAATTAACAACTGTTTAAATAAGTCAAATAGCTTACTGACTGAAACATTCTGTGCAACCTGTTAATTTGCTTTATAATGGTAAAATTAAAATTGCATAAATCATTAACCCTGACAAAGTATATCTGTAAAAAGATTTTTATTACCAGACAACTGCACAAGTGTACGTTTGAACAATCGAATTGTGAAAATACGACTCAATCTCAAAATTTGATAAAAATCACAAAATATATAAAATTGACAGCAGCGATGTGAAACAAAAGCTCCCAGTCATTGATTAAGTCAAAAGTGCAGCAAAATTCAAAAGAATAAATAAAAGAAATGTTTTTATTATTGCAGAAATATTAATGAATAAAATAACATAAAAATGACCCACTAAAACTGACTTTTGCACTGTACGATATGCAGTGATATTAGATGAAAATAAATTGCAGGAATTATACATGCAAAGTGAGCTTATAAAATTTCGACATTCCTTAGGTGATTTCAAATAACCAGCTAAGCAAGTGGTTAATTAATTTGAGAACTTTATTGTTTTTTGCAATTAAAAGGTGAAGAAAAAGTTCATGGAACGCATTTCCTTGTTTATGAAACCAATTCACCTATGCACTTATGCAATTAGTAAGCACTGGCTACTAAAATCGCTTAAATTGCAAAAAAAAACGTTAAAATTTTTACGCATAGACTAAAATCACACTATCAGTGAAACAGTTATGAGCAATTTTACTGCTGATGAAAAATTACCCCCAATGCATGTTCATTTATAAAGTACAATTGCAACGTATATTCGAATTGCATGCTTGATTGGATTAGCATTACATGTTAATTATGATTAAATAGCAGGCATCTCTGCACAATATTTGGTAAATTTATGAAGTTTCAATTGTTGTTATGCCGGCTTTGGTGTTCGGCTGTTATCATGTGGTGTGACAGGAATAACCCAATAGCTCGTGCATTATCGTGAAAGCTATTCAAGCAATTTCAAAAGAAGCTTTAAAATTTACAATTACTATCTTTAGAGTAGTAATAAAGCAGTGTGTGAATAAAGAACTTCCGTACAAACTAATGACCGGATAAACTTTGAGCTCCTGATATCTGAAGGCTTTTCAAACGTGCGAACTGCCGGAAGGGCAATACACAAGATAAGTGTGCAAATCGTTCACAAGATTGATCTGATTCAAACAGATTAATGTATAACGAAAACTTTACTTAAAATGAGTCGATATAATTGCAAATAATTACAATGCTGAAAGTTAGAAATACAACATGAAAGAAAAAAAGCACTTCATGCTAAAGTGTTAGCCCAATTTGATATTGTAAATTATTCATGAAAGCTGCAGTGCAGCATATATTTTGAAAAGCATGCAAAGAATAATTTATTGTCAAATTGCTTAAAGCTGGACAAGCGTTCAAAAGCAGTGTTTTTTTTAAATTTTATATTTCAATGATAGAATAAATTCAGGTTAAATTTTCAGACCATTTCACTTGCTCATCTGTTAATTTTTGCAAAAGCATTTGATGCTGCCAAAAGCGTAACAAACAGAGTTGATCATTTGAAACGTCGTTTATTATTATTATTGTATTATTTCTTTTTAATTAGAATTTTAATAAAAATGTATTTTGAATGCTTGTTGAGAAACAAGTTTCCAAGCAAATTATTTAGACTGGACGAACGTGTTTATACTAAACAATCTTTTAATTTATAAAAATAAAATTTATTATTTAGTTCTCTTGTCAAAATGACAAAGCATAATAATTTTAAAGTTGTCGTTTTTCCATTGCAGCATCATCACAACAATTGCTCGGCAACAATTGTAAATGGTATTTTTGTTTAGGCAGTATTAAAAGGTAGCTTTTTAAAATTTTCAAGTGCGCACTTGTGACGACTGAAAGGCACAAATATGAAAATGAACCTTTTCAACAGAAAAGAGTTGCGCATGTCAAACATTACTCGCTCAGGCAAACTGGAAAACACCATAAATGCGATGCTTGGCTTCACATTAATAATAGTCGACTGCTTTCTCTTTCTAATAATTTAAACATGAATTTCTCAGATACAAAGCGATTAAAAGCTTTAATTAATGTTTTTTAACAATAAAACCTAACTGGAATGGACAATGGTGTGTAATTACTCCAGAAAAGGGGTTATTTTGTTGTTCAATAAGCATTTTTCACCATGTCAATATATTTTTACGCTTGCTTATTATTATTTATGCACTTTGCAAAAAGAAAACAATTTATCATAATTGGCACAAAGCAGCTGTAATTAAATTCGTCTCATGGTTTTGAAACAGCAGATTCAGTCAATAAAAATCCTATTAGTAGTTATTATTCATAATAAATTAAAATTGAAAAAAAATAATAATGCACAGTTGTGTTATTTAAAAAAGGGAAAACAAAAACATATTTTAAATTAAAATTCATTTGAAAAATCACTGTTAAATGAGAAATGTTGCATAAAAGCATTTCTAATAGGTTCCACAGTTTACGTGAGAATGAAGGAAAAAAAAAGATTTTCAGGTATTATATACAAATACATATAACATATAGGAAAACATTATCATTTGTTATGGCAGACAAAAAGTCTTAGACACAATGTGGGCGAGCAAGTCATTCTGTTGTAAAAATGATCTTATTGTTTATAATGAAAAGAAATATAAAACGTCAGAAAATCTGGCTGTGAGAGTACAAGCATATCCACATTGTTATATGAGAATCTGAAGACAGTGTGACCTATCTCCAGATGATTTTCGGTGCTCATCGCCTAACGTTCTGCTCAATGGCAAGATGCGGGGGTCGTAATCAGATTGATCGAAAATTAATGGGCTTTAACACCCCTTGTATTGTTAATGATGGACCAGCAACGACAATCTAGGCCACTTGAATCTGCGGCCTATTCAAATTCGAGTGTGCAAAGTTTGTACAATTGCCCAATTTTGTTTTTGCACGACAACAAAGACCAATGCAAGGCATGCAGTTTGTCTGTCCTTCAAGACAACAATGGGGTACATGCCCGATCTGCGGGGTATTGTGCAGCAAAAATGCGACACAAATAAACTGTGATTCGTGTTTCCGGCCAAGTATCATCAGCGCTGACCCGTGATCGACAGTTCCTTGCCAAAGAACGACAAACGGTTTATTGTAACTTCTTTCTTATTCTATTACTTGAAGAGGTCTTCTGTATCAAAATGGGCAAATATTGTCCCAAGAATCTGTTTGTGTGCAAAACTGTACTTTTTATTCCCACTTGCACACAAAAATGAACAATTTACACTTTCACCTTCACTTTTCACCTTCTACAGTATGCTCATCGGCAGAAATTTGCAAACTTTGAACATGTGAACACAGAAATGACGCCAATTTTGGCAAAGATTCATCACAAACAATGCTATTCACTTGACAACTGAAAACTATTCCTATTTCTCTTTACAATAAGAATTACAAAAGAAAATCCCACTCCATTGATCTACAAAGCATTGTCACACAAAGTGAACTGACCCTTAATTTGTAGTTTCAAATCCATCTATTGATTGTATTCTAACAAGCAATTTACCATTAACTTAAAAAAAGAATTCTTACCGCTTTCTTTGCCTTCTTTTATTGGCTATTCTTTCTTTTGACAAAACACTGAAATTACAATACACTCGTCAGGTGAATTATTAATCGCACTACAATTTGCATATTCTACCCAAATTTGATCAAATCTACAGCTCAATCTATTCATAATTTGCTTGAAAATTTCAATTTTAACATTCATCAATTTCAACTGTCCCTTTTGCAGAGGTTAATCTATCGAATAGCAACTTCTGTTCATCTTTTTCCCCCTTTTGTTAACATGAACATTCATTAGCATTCAAATGAAAAATAAAACATAAATTATATCTAATTTTACATTTCATAACATATTTCTCATCAAAATTTCGTACAATTCATCATTACCTGAACAAACATTTGTCTATTACACCATTCAATTACAAAAATTTAACAATTTTCAGGTAAACTATTTCAAATTCATTTATTTTTTTAAATTATACATTAAATTTTCTACTGTATATCTTTGCCTGCATTCCATATAAGAAAATAGCGTAATGAAGGAAACAATAAATAAAATTACTGCAGTAATTTCTTAAACAATGATGTTCAGGTTTCTGATGCATCATAAAATGCTTAAAATTTCACTTGATGTGAACATTTTCATAACATTACATGTCCATTTTAAATATTATTCCTTAATACAAACTTGTATGAAATAAGTTGTTCAATGTTCCAGATGCTTAATTTGAATGTAATTTGTTTCCTCTCTAAAATTACTGTACTAAATTGTTTACCTCACAATCAAATTAAAGATTTTTTCTCCTTTTCATAATAAACTTTCAATTTTACAACATTTTCATATATTCCATATGTACCTTTCTGTAATTATTTACAAATTTAAACCTTCCTTCAGCAGTTGTGAACGGAAGTCTTCATGTGGCTTTTGCAAAACAAAGAAAACAAATGGGATTTAACTTTTTGTCGTTTATTTCTTTACTTAGAAATAATTAAAAAGCATTAATTTATTTTTATTTAAAAAGTAATTTGGCAAAGGAAAAAAGAAATTAGCACGAAGCATTCACTTGTCATGTGAAAGTACACCTAAAGTATTGCATTGGCACAATTGATTTGCAAATAATTGATAAACGAGTTTTTAAATATACAAATAAATTCATAATTTATTTACAATATTATATAGATTTTTCAATATTTTATTAGCGCACATTGTTTCATGTAAATAATTCAAAGTGAATGATTTATGATTTCGAGAAAGATTTATTTCAAATAACGTAATGGAGCATTGAATTTGCGCATAAAAATGACAGCAAAAGAAATTAATTGATTAACAGAACTGGATAATATAATAAAATAAAATAAAATAAAATAAAATCTCATTATTCTCAATATACGTAAATCCATTAAAAAATATGAATTACCTACCTATATATATATATATATATATATATATATATATATGAGCTGCCAAGGTTTTTCTTTTAATTGCATCAAACGTAAAAATTCTATTTATGTAATTAAAATCTTTTTTACCATATTTTTTTATAAGAATAATAATAATAATAAAGCAGCTTTTATATTATTGCAGTATTGAATAAAATATCAATGAATAATGTTTTTATTATTGTATTTGCTTCCATCTAAAAGTTTTGTAGATCTGCATTCATAGAAACTAGGGTGATACTGCAATTATGAACAAACACTACTGCATATTTATAACATACTATTAAAATATAAAGTTAGCCATGATTAGTGTTAAAAATAGCCCAATGAATTTACTAATTTAATGCGAGGACGCTAAATAAAGTTCTTTCAATTACTTGTGCTTTGAAAACATGCGTTTCCACCTTTGTCTAATTTGCTTTGCTAATCATGTAAACATCACGCAACGGATGAATGTATTTCCATGTGCAGCAGTTGAACTTATCTTTCGCATGATTTCAAATTATATTAGCAAATTAATAACGCTGGATTTACTAATATATGTTTGAATCACAACAGTAAACAATATTATCTCACAGGACGCGAAATGATAAAGATGTTCGAATCAAAATTTATAAGCATGCAAAAATAATAACAGTATCGCAATTTGTCATTATTGAATAGTTTTGTAAAATCTATCAGAAAATAGAGGAATTGTTAAACTTCTTGATGTTATTTATAAGTGACAAAATTATTAAGTAAAATATAACTCTTTGATTGAGCAGCATAAAATAGTTAAACTAACTATTAATTTCAATTTATGCCTTTTTCATAATTTACAAAACAAAGTAATGTCATATATTTTTCATATATGCCAATAATGCTACTGCTCACTGGTCAATTAAACAATTTAAGAATGAACTAAAATCAATAATTTTACTTTTTAGTGCAAAGTGAGAAATGAACACTTAAACAGTGTTTTGTTGAATCAATTACGCGAACAATTTTCTCATATTCTTATGTCAGAAATAAATCTGCATTAATTTTAAAAGGCTATATTATACACACACACACACACACATGTGAGTAATAAAAAAATGCTATTGAAATATCAGCATGCAATAATTAATCTACTGATGCTATGCATAAACAACTTTTTCTTATAATTTCAAGTAATGTTCAGTAATTATTCCTTTGTATTAAAACGAAATGATGTCTACGTGTATATTTAAATTGTGGCATTTACATGACATATAAATTTCCAATTTTATGCAAAAAGTAGAACCGAATGTTGTTTAGTGTCGAATTATTATTAAAAGTTTTAATTTCATCAATTGTAAAGAAGTAATAACTTTTTAATGATGATTGTTAAAGCAACAACATTTGATTTTCCATTATTATGCAACTATCAGAAGTGGTAGATGGATTAATTTGCATTGCTTGTTTATTCATGCTCTTATTTGGCTATTTTTCATGATAAACTGCTCACAGTTGATAATGATCTATGATAATTTTCTAAGTCACATAAACCAAAGGATGGCTTAAAAAAGTAAAAAATGACAACGTAGGTGTAGTTGTTTTAAGAAGTGTCAAAAATATCAAAACTCATAAATAAAATGAAATTAGGATTTATGAAATATTATGTGTATAAGTTCGTTGAACTTCAACAATTTGCATAACTCCAAGATGCATCTCCATGTGACATTTGTGCAATTTCATCATTCGAATTTTTTCCTCCTGCTTTTTGTAAAATACAAATAAAAGTTTTGATCTGTCAAAAAATAATTGATTTAAAATGCATTCTCACATTTTAAATTAAATATTTCATTGAATTTTGTACTATTATTTGCTTGACATTTGGAAAACAGAAAATATGAAATAATTGTCAAGAAACGAAGCTAGCCATTGTTATAGCAGTGAGATGGAAGAATTTAATTGAAAACGATGATACCAAAGCAAAATACCATACTCCAGAGATTCAATGATGCAACACTTTAAAATCATTAAAGTTAAGAGACTGGTAAACGTAAATCGATTTGATAATTTTTGAAAACAAGCAAAAAAAATTGACATTAAAATTTGCAGCTAACCAGTAGAAGCTGGTGATGCTGGAGATGAGCAAAAAAATCCACTACATCATATGCGCTATAAAGATGAACATTTTTTTCTATCGAACTGCCAACAGTATATTTAGTTTGAAAAAATTCACATTCATAAATGAACGTAGAAATGTTATTAAAAGAAATTTATTTGAAACTTGAGAATATAGGAATAAGATGAATTCAAAGGAGGAAACAATTGTTTAAAATATTCATTTAAAAAGTTGAAAATGTCAAAAAAAAGATTATTTAAGAAATTTTATGTGAAAAGAATGCTCAGATGAGTAGAAATTAGAAGCAATAAATTGAGGTTGAAATAAATGAATGTCAAAGAAGTTTATTATTTTTTTTGTTTCTTCTAATTGATCATAGCAGTGATGAACAAAATATTCCACTACTGTCGCACATCAAAGGGTAAAAACAGTGTGACAGAAAGTTCACTTCTGAAAAATATTTACAATTGACCATGGTATGCTGCTAGTGGGGACAGCTTCAATCGATCAAATTTTCACTTGGAATAAATTTCTCATGCGGATTGGTCACTTTTGATGATAGAACGCCCCCGACTGGAATTTTCATTTCAAAACTGGCAGCAGTTCTCAGTTACCAAAAAGTCGTTGTGTGCTAGCAGTTTCCGATTCTGATATCTCTTCACAGCGGTTAGGGAGTAACTATTCCGGCAGACCATGTCCACATTAGCGCAGTTGAGCATGCGAATGGCAATTTTCCTTGGATTACTGATAGTAAGATTTTCTCCATTCTTCATATCAGTTTTTCAGTAAATATTAATATACTAATTAAAGAATTTCAAATTTTACAATTAATCAAAGTCATGCATCATTGTACTCCTCTGTTCTATTTGCTAATGAAATCACTGACCGAAGAAGCCCTAAATTGCTAATACTTACTAACTTAAAATAAAATCATTAAAATCTGCTCCAACAGCATGTATTTCAAAGTACAAAAATAAAAAAGAGTTTATTATTAATTGAACATCAAATTTGATAATAAAATACTTTAATGTGTATCATTTCAAATCAACCCTTACGCATATGCATAATAGAAACAACTTTAACAGCTTTGAAAAATCTTTTAATTTCAAAAGAATAATCAACAAGGTTCAGTTTTAGCAAAATTGAATAAATCACTGAATTCAGAGTTAATCCAATGCCAATGCAAAGACAATTCATTTTCTGAAAGTAAAAATTCATTCAGTTTGAAAGATTAAGTTTATCACTTTACGCTGTCCTTATTAAATGAAGGCATATTTAAAACACTACCAATCGTTATTTGTCACTGTTTATTACATATAATATTGGTAATTGAAAAAAAGTTTAACTTTCAATATAAATGATGAAATTACGCACTGTAAGCAACAAATCAGTACATGCAAGCATGCGTCATATAAAGAAGCATCATACATTTGAGCAGTCAAAGAACAGCAATTTTGATATTCTTAAAAGTTTCATTTCACACTCAATATTCACTTTTCAGCCATTTGAATCGAATTTATTGCTCATCTTTTATATTATTAGCATGATATTGTTTCATGCATCTGATAATGAAAATTTGCATTGCAATAATGAAATCTCTTAAATGCAAATTAGCAAACAAACAAATAGATGAGTGCGCACATTTTGTAAATATGAACAACGTAGTAGAAGATGTTCAATTAGCTGTAATGAGTGTAAAGTGAAAATAGTCATTTAAAAGAGTAAACAAAATAATGTAGCTTCTATGCAAGTTCATAAAGCATCACATTACAAGATTAAAGTTCAAAAAAATTTTGTCAAATATCCATTTGAAAAGTATTACAAATAAGGGGAAAATATTCTGTGACATAATTATGCGTTGATATAGCAAATTTTAATTAGAACTGGTCATTGGTGCAGTATTGATTTTAATTAGCAACTCTTGTCAGTTAAATGCAGTTCATTGTTTTAAATTTGTATACATTTGTATTCTGATGAGCTGTTCAATCGACTGACTTTCTTTAAATACTGTTCAGTAATAAGTGCTTTACAAAATAAAATAAAAACACATTTCCAAGCATCATCAATATGCCAAAATTACAGTACAGTTGTTTTGAAATCAAAGGCCAAGGCAAAATGGAAGCCATTAATAATATTTCATTAACAGAAAACTGGATATGCAAATTTTTAATAGCAAAGTGTTTTCAAGAGAATAAATGTGATCAAATTCAATTGTCAGTTGATTTCAAAACTGATTTTCTAGAAATTTCCAATGTGGCTTTTCTAGACTATTATATATGCATTTATGAAACAAAGGATAAAAATTATTTATATAAACTTACTTACATATCGTGACGAAATTACCAGAATAAGAAGAATATTTTTAAAAATATTTATCAGTGTTGAAAAAATGAATGAAAATAAAAAAATAAGACGATCAGTTTAATTGAAAAACTGTGCAGGTTGTGTAAATGAGTTTCAGAAATTACTTTCATCAATTGCAGAGTATTTGATGTTCTTTAAAAAGATCCAATTTACCCATATTCTGTTGTAATCTCACTAAACGAGAGTAAAATTATTCTCTTATTTTTCTTTTATTTTCTGTTTTTCCTTTTTTAAAATTTCTCCAAAGCAATTTACTTTCTGATAAAGGCATTTGTGCCAAAATTAAAATCTTTGAAAAGCTAAACAAAATGTGAGTGGCAACTCACATTTTGTTTAGCCATTGCTGATGTTATGAACTGATGGAATCAATTATAGCACAGTTTTGCATATGTCGGAAAAATAATATTATTGCTAATTGTCAAGCAGAGTGCAATCTTAATTAACACTGAGTATCAAAATGCCATAATTATATAACAAAGGATAAACATTAAAATTATTAAATACAATTCATAAATTATGAATAAATGATAATGCAAATTTATATTTTATTATTACACTTAAAATAAGTCGATCAAATTTAGTAGTCAAATATTTTGGTCAGTTACAAATAATAAATGTTAATTAAATATTTCGAATAGAAAATAACTTTCCAAACTTCTCAGCAGCTTGCATGGAAACATTATTTTAGCATAGTGTAATTTATACTATTTCAATTGCTAGATGATCAAATGCGATCTATCAGAAGACTGGAGCCTTAATGACCCTCAGCAAAGCTACAGTGATAGAAACTTATTTCGAATACTAGAAATGTACAGGGCTCTTGGTGGAAAAAAAAATTTCAATCAGTTTGACGTTGGCCTCTCTGGATTTAGCAAAAGACCATTCGACCGATTGGAAGGGGCTCATTTTTCTGGTTTTGACAAGAGAACGCTGGATATGTTGGAAGGTAGCAGCATGTCCGGATTTAACAAACGGTATTTTGATGTGCCAAGGCTTTACATCAAGAGAAATTTTGATAAATTTGACAGCGCAACTCTTTCTGGATTTCGTCGTAAGCGTATGTTGGACAATATTGATTCAGCTGGATTTGCATTTTCAAAGTAAATTAAATGAAAAGTCATTTTAACAAAAAATTTACAAAAAACAAAAAGTACAGTATACCCATGAGCTGAAATATTGAAGTTCAGTTCAAGGAAGATTTTTTCATTTTAAACTTTTTGCTATGATCGATATTTTTATTTCAATAAATTTTAGCAAAACTTTATTGTACCAACAACTTCATTTCACATTTCGATCCGTCTGTCATATAGATTTTTTTGTTAAAAAAATAAAGTCATTCACCTGAAAATGCTTTTTATTGTTGAATCAGAGTATTTTTCTTTTTACATACTTAATTAAAAAATTAAATGAAATTATTCTGAAGCTTTCTTGATAATACTTCTTGCTTTACAGACAGTAATATGATAATAATGATTACTTATGTAATTAGTATAATTAAATGTATTTTTAATAGTATAATAATTTGAATTTGATTCCAAGATGCAATTTTATTGATAATTTTTTGCACTTATTCAGAAAGAAATTCACTAGAACATTAGACAAGCTAAAAGGCTTTATTTGTGTTGAACAGTTAATTTCCTACGTGTACTCAATACTTAATTAATTTTGCACAAATTATTGAACAACACTTACATAAATCATTAATTAGTTATAATTTTAGAGAAAAAATTAAAAAAAACATTTATTTACAAAAAATAGCAATTTTAGTTATCCTGGTACGAGATTATCAATTGTTATATCAATCTTTCTAGCATAATTTTGATGAGATCAATTGCGCTGGCATAGCTTTTTATGCTAATGTGATTTCTAAGATGATTTGAACAGAACAAAAAGAAGGCAAAATGATCATTTACAATCTAGACATGTTAATGCTAATCGACTTGTATCTTCACCAAACAGTCGAATACCTGAATAAGTGGATAAATTAAATATATATCGCTGCAAATTGGTATTCAAACGTAATGTGATTTCTGTGCATCTGTGAAAAAGCATACTGATTAAATAATCTGCTTTATTGATTCAAGTAGTGATGCAAATTAGATAGAAAGTAATCATAATGCATACAAATTTATTTAGTTTATCACATCACAGATACTGTTCAATTTGAAATAATTCCTTCTTAGTTTAGAGAGAAAAAATGCGCATTCGTTTAAAATGCAAGACAACAGCTTGGTCACAATTATAATGGAATAACTGAACATGCATTAGTTGGTGGAATTAATTTGAAGCTAAAGAATCGCAAATTAATTCGTCATCTTTGTTTTCATTCCATAATTGAATATTGTCAATTGCTAAAATGTGATGCGGGGGCAAATGTGATGCAATGAAGAATAGCTGAAAAGAAGTAAAGATTATGAATAAAGCACAGCAACTGATTAAAATCATGATCTTTCAATGCATTCTGAAAAGTATTTTTAAGTATAAAATTCGTTTCACATTTATGCTAATGATTTGAACTGAAAGCAAAATAACAACCTGCTATACACAGTGCTTTGCAAAACAAGCACATAATTCTAATATTAATTCAAATGATGCTAACCTGATGTACTCCGGGTAAAATTTTCATCTCTTCAAAATTCCACTGTACCGTTTCTGATACGGTAGTTAGATTTAATTTGTCAAAAACAATACTGCAATAAATGTTGTCGCAAACTTGCAATTTGCCAATCTTCCCAGGGATATAATAATTAAAGCTCAGTATTCCTGGAACATCAGTGACAAAACTGTTTGATGCGAGAGTAAATGTCTCTTCTGAATTATGAATACTCGCTGCATAGAGAAATCCACCGTCTGAAAAGCAGAATTTCATGCAATTTTATTTTAATTAATTATGTCTAACCCCCATTAAAATCTGATCCAATGCTTATCAAAGGATTTCCGATTGAACTTTTAGTCTGTTTCCACAACATTGGACCCATATTTTGATATTGGCAAATATTCGTATCGAAATCACAAGCAACTTGGGGACAGTGCTCAGTGTAAATGAAAATTTTCATTGGCATGGAATAAGTGCTTCGCTCTAAAATGCAGCTTTTAGTATTTGTAGCTAGTTTATTTTCATGCGCATTTTCTTTACCATTGAATATTTCTGGTTCTGCGAAATCATTCCTTTTTGAAACGAAATTCTTATCAGGCAATGAATCAAAATGAATTGAATTCGAAGAATTGGTATCTTCTAATTTGGGTTTGTTCTGCTTAAATACTTAACGAGATATTTTCATTTTAAAAGCAGAAAAATAAGAATAAATCAGAAAAGAGTGCTTGCTATACTGAATTTTTCTGGAATAGCTAATGCAACAGGTTCTTCTTTCTTGCTCGCTTTCACATAATTTCCATGACTATCAGCCTTATCTGAAATGATAAACTTTATGCATTATTTGAACATTGTCCAGCACATGCAAATTTTACTTTCAACTGTACGATATTGAATATCATCCAAAGCAAATAAATCATTGGCACTTTTACTTTGAAACACAAAAATAATCTAAATGCTTGAATTAATGATTTTCTCAAATATGTTGCTTACTTCAAACGAAGTTTTGCTTGTTGGAATTGTAATCTTTTCTCTAATCCATTGGTTTTTATGATTTCCTGATGAAAGCAATGGCCAACTGCAATTCAGTTTATTTGGAAATCCTGGTGGTGATCGACTGCAAACTTTAATTGAAAATGTAGCCTGGTTTTTCCAATAGCTAAAGGACAGATATCCAGCTTTGGACTGCCTATAATAATAATAATAAAGATTTTAAAACACTTTAAGCTAAATTTATTTACGCTGGGATTTCATCACTGACAATCCATGCAGTTGCATTCCTAGACTGAGCACTGACATAAATATATTTGTCAGTCCCTAAAATCTTTCATTTTTTGCTGCTATTTGCATGCAACAAATCTTACCTGTTTTCTTAGAAGTCACCATTAGAGTAATAAGTCTATTTTTGTCACAATCTAAAGTTGTGAATGACATTTTCTGAGGAATATTGTCTTTTGTTAAATCTTCATTTAAACATTTAACATCTAAATAGTTTTTGTAGCAAATTATTTCGAAAGACAGTTTTAATTCATATTCTTACTATTGTTATTAGAGGAAGATAGGAAAAGTGGGAATTCAGAGTCTGATGGAAGCGATAGTGCTTCAGCAAGACTCCAATCAATTGAATCTTCTACACCATTTGTACCATTAAACCAGAGACATGCTTCAGTGGCTTCGAAGCTGCAGTCTAGCTGTTCAGGATTCGTAATCAAAGCGCAGCAATCATATTCTAATTATTTTGCATAAACGTTAGAAATGTGATCTAACTCAAATCATTCGATGTCTAGATTTACCTAAGCTAATCAAAAATAAAAGCACTAATTGGACTCGCATTTGCAAATAGAAAGCGAACTTTCCTACAACTGTTCTCTCAAAATACTTCCAACAATACTTTTCACTACCATAAGTGATATAAAAATCAGGTCAGCTTCCATGAGCAATAGCATAAACGTTGCTATGCGACCTATCATTTGAATTCATTAGTTGTTTGTACTACTTTAACCTTTTAACCTAAGTTCATGCTTGCTGGTTGAATGTAACGCTGAAACAGCATTGATAAGAAATAATTATTATTTAGCTTTATGAAGGATTAAAATCATAATAAACTAATTTTATTAAATATTGCAACAAGATCAGTTCAAATCTTTTCTTTCATAAATAGTATCATACTTTTACAGAGTACAGTTATGCAATGTTAAATCCTTATACAATATTTCAGCAAGCCAACCATATTGCACTGAAATATGTTAGTGCGTTTGAAAAATTTTCATTTTTGAACAATTTGAATTATTAAAAAATTGCTTTTATATCAAGTTTTACTTGTAATTATTTAATTTTTAATAAACTGTTCAACCACTGTTTATATAAGAATCATCTGAAGCTACTGTTTTAATACTGACGCTATTGTTAAATTTGAAGCGTTCAAATTCAACGCCACCGATTTGTTTCATTATCAGTTTATATAAGCTAGTTGCTGTTGCGTTTTCATTGTTTCTGAAATGCAGAGAGCATTTTAATAAGGCAGCATTTGCTTTTCTGACGAAAATTGTTTGCGTAATGCAAACAGACTATACGATTACTGTAGTATTTTACTCGTGCGAAGAGTTCACAAATGCTGTTGTCGAATTTGCTAGAAATGCAAAGCACTTTTGATTTTGATCAATCGCTTATAACATAGACAGTTTCGTTTCTGCAAAACTCTATTCTCTGACAATTACCTTTACAAAAAATTGCTGCCTGTCATTAAAATAGCAAAATTACTTTTGCAGTTTGGCTGTTTTTTGCATGTTGCCAATATTGCAGATGTTCGAGGAAGTTTTGATGTGCCGTCCTGATTACTTTAAAGTAACTTATAAAATTAATCCATGGATGAGTGGCAATGTAGACGAAGAGTTGGCCATGGAACAGTGGCAATGTTTGAGAAGTGTAATTCAAGAATGCGGAAAAGCAGTATCCGTCATTGAACAATCGCCAGAATTGCCAGATATGGTTTTTTCTTGTAACAGTGGAATAGTAGTGAATGAAAATGTACGTTAAATTTCTCATATTGCTAGCAGCAAAGTATTTAAAACAAATCATTACAATATTTTGCTGCAATTTTTGTTAGTCTTGGATACATTTGAATAATAAACTCTTTGCAGGTATATCTGTCTAACTTTAGACATTCAGAACGCCAAGGAGAACGTCAGCATTTCAAAAATTGGTTCTTAAAAGAGGGATATGAAGTATTCAGTGACGATGAATATTTTTTTGAAGGTTGTGGCGATGCTTCATTTTCCTCAAAGGATTTACTTTGGGCAGGCTATGGCTTTCGTTCAGAGAAAGCGGTAAGAATAGAATTGTCGTACATGCACTGGACGTAAACATTCCCAATAAAATCTGGCTTCTATTCTATAGTGCATAATGAAATACAATCACGCATTTTAACGTTGATGCTTTGTAAACTAGCTTATTTATACATAATACTAAGATTGCAACGAAATACAAATAATTGTATTATGAAATTTGAGTTTCTGCATAATAAAGTGCACACGATGATTCCCTGTGTATACATATATATATAATCATCATCATACGCCAACTGTTCACTTGTATCAAATTGTAACTAATACTACTCCATTCCATTTTAGGTTTATGATAACGTATGCAAGTTGGGGGATTTTCGAAAAGTTCTTTGTGAACTTGTTAATGAAAGATTTTATCATATGGATGTTTGTTTTTGTGCATTGTCGTCAGATCTAGCTCTGTGGTATCCTAAAGCATTTAGCGAAGAAACACAAAAGCGTATGAAAGAAGAAATAGAACTGATTGAAGTAAGTGATGCAGATGCTAATAACTTTGCTTGCAATGCGTTAGCTGTTGACAAAACTATTATTCTTCCAACTAACTGCACCGATACAAGAAAAGTGTTGGAAAATTATGGCTATCAAGTTAAAGAAGTCGATATGAGTGAATTTATGAAATCTGGAGGCGCAGTTCAATGTCTAGTTCTGAAACTTTACAAATTCTAGAACGTTTGCTACACTTTTTGCTGTTAATCATTTGAATTGAATAGTCTACGAGTATTTTCTTAAATGCCGCTCTCTTTAAAAGAACGGCAAACTTTATATGAACTTTACTATGAGAAAAATCCACAGGACATAACTTTCCAATTTATATAAATAAAAATCTGAAAATTTGTAATCATAAAGAAATTCATTTTTAAAAACGAGAATATTTTCATATATAGACAGCATCATTGCAAAATCCGACAAAATTCAAAATATTGCAATTCTAGTGTTTGAACAGCTAAGACTGCTTATTCAGCATATATAAAATCAGTTTGTTTCTTTCAATGCATAAGGTTGACATTATGTTGTTTTGAAATTAATTATTTAGACAGAATTTTGCAAAGCAAGATCCTAAAGTATGAAATTATAATAATGAAAATAATGAAAAACTTTCCACTTACTGAATAAATAAAATTGTTGTTAACGTCATGCCCAACAGAATTTGAAGATAATATTTCTGCAGATGGTAGAAGTGGCGAGGACGGAGCAAATTTCCTTACAAAGTGAACTTTGACATTCTGATTTTTTTCTTGCCAGCTATAATAAATTTGACAGTGATATCGAAGCGTTACCTAAAAATCAATTTCATAAAATGCATTTTGAAAAATAGGAATCTACCAGTAGCCATATGAAATAAGTAAGAAGCAAAAACGTTGCTAGGCATATAAGACCAGATACTTCAACTGCCGTAGCGCTATAATTACCATAATATAAGGCACCAGATATGCACAGCCATATGCTCAAAATTGCTAGTGGAGTAAGAATCAAAAAGCACATAAAATCACTAATCATGTTGCGCATAATTAAAGGACTTCCAGGACTTTTTATGAACTACAACAAATCTAATACAATGGGTCATTTTCAACAACACAACTTTACTTGTGTAACACATTTGGGATGACGTTCAGTTGCAAACTGATAGTGGCATATTTCACATTTATCAGTATTAGAAATGGAAAGCCACGTTTCTAAACAGCTTGGGTGAAATAAGCCCATCGTTCCACGGCACTTGCACAATGATAACAAAGGCTCTCCTTTTGTTGGACTAGATAATTCACTTCCATGGCAAATCCGACAAACGGCTGGGCCATTATTAACAGAGCTGTTCAAAATGAAAGTAATATCAAATAGAAAAGAATATTTCTGATTTTACTGTAATTCATCTGACGGAGACCGCTGTACGTTTTTCCCATCACACGCAGTGGTTTCATATAGATCTACACTAACAAACTCTTTGCTTTTATCCTAAACGTAATATGCACTGGAAAAAGATTGTACAATATGTCCTTTCTCAATTTTTTTACCTCAAAATATGATTGCATCACAAGTTCATTAATAATTATTCATATACTTCTAAGTAGTAAACAGAGTGAGCATAAACTACAAGGGAAGATCTTTACCTGAGCCCCGTTTTCAGCCTATTCTTAGGCATGATTTGATAGCCTCGAAAAAGGGAATCGATTTGCATAGGGGTCGAATTTAATTTGGTCTTAGTCAATTGAGCAGGTCAAGTATCAACCGCCTAAGCATAATTTTATTGATTCATCAAAATATGCATCAGTGTTGCATCAAAAAGAAAAATAATATGCAAAATTAGCAAAATCCAATAATACTCAGTGCGATAGCCAAAAGCTGTAATCGTCAAAAGATTTAAAAATTTTTACATTGCAGTTTTAATTACGTCCATAAGGAGCTGGAGCAGATGGATCATGAAATACTCCGCCATCGTTTGCACAGTAAGTAGCACAAAGTCCAGGCTGTCCAGGTGGACCCATCATTCCTTGGGGACCAGTAAATCCTACACAAAATTCTCAAAGTGGCAAAAAATTATTTAAAAACCACAGCTTTACCAATATTTCCGGGCAATCCAGGAGGTCCTAGAGGACCTTTTACACCTTTTGGACCCATAGGCCCTTGAATGCCATCATTTCCACTAACACCCGGAGGTCCAGCTGGTCCGCTAGGTCCGGGCATCCCAGGTTCTCCACATTCGCCTAAAAAGTATAATTTATTAGCTTTATTGCCTTAGGTAAGCACTGCAAGGCTAGAGTTTGCATACCATGAGAAATTGGCAAGTATGGTGCTGGTCTGCCTGGCTCTCCGGGCTGACCATCTAAGCCTGGCACACCAGGCATTCCTTCCTTTCCGTCTATTCCTAAAAAAATATAAAGATAATATTAGAACTGCATTAGTGCAAACATCATTTAATGCAATTCAGATGTTACCTGCGCGCCCTGGTATACCATCAACACCATCTCTACCTGGATCACCAATTCTGCCAACATCTCCTATACAGTAAAGCAGTTAGATATATGTTTAATATAATTTTTATTCCACTTAAATTGTCGCTTACCAGGCAGTCCAACAGATCCTGGTGCTCCTGGTGGTCCAGCCGGGCATTGCTGTAATGTATTATTTTGTAATGTTTGCTATTTATGCAATAATTACTAAGTTGCAGCAGATATCTGCATAATTTTAAATATAAATAGGTGAATTGAACATTTTCGTTTAAAAGGCACTATATTCATTTTTATCTACATATATTAATATCTTGAAAATTTATAGATTTTCCGGTAACTTTTCTTAACAAGATGCCTAAATTTTAACCACTAAATTGAGTTTCAAAAATGAACGATATAAAAATGCATTCAATTATTGCAAACAGATAACTTTCTTAACTGTCATTGTTTAAGTGAATTATAAGCAGTTCCTACTTACTGGACATGGAAGTTCAACTTTTGCTTCGCAACTCTTTTGAGATATTCCAGGCATACCTGGTGCACCTGGCATACCTGGTCTGCCGTTTTCTCCATTTCTGCCTGGAATACCAGGTCTTCCAGGAAATCCACGTCTACAGCATCCTTTTAAAAATGTAAAAGTTATCGCAAACTACAGAAACATTATATCAGCTCAAAACTGAACTTGAAGGGCCATATTGAGCTCCGCCAGTAAAAGCACTTTCACCCCATGAAGGAACAGCAGCTCCATATGTGTGTCTTGCAGTTCTATTCAATGCGCTAGTGAAAGTTCTCAGTTTTCTAATATGATTTAAAATAATTTCATTTGATTCCTATAAATATGAAAAATTCACTTTTAGCCAGATTAAAACTAAAGCAGAATAATTACTTGACACCACATAGATTCTTTGTTGAATTTCTGCTGAGAATTGTAGATATAGGTGTACATAGCTGGATATGTAGTGCCTATAGTTGAAACTGCCAGAACGCTAAATAGCACTGACGTGTAAGCTACTAAACGGTATGCTTTTTCACGATTTTCATCCATGATGTGTGGCCGTGGATGTTCTATAATATTATGAAAATAAAACTCAGAACAAGACGTTTAAACAGAAAATAGCGCGTATATAGAAAGCGAAGTTTGACCGTGCAATGGCTGGCCTGTCTGTCCATTTATAAATTCCATGTCATCAGTGTGTCCGTTCGAATACTTTGACGCGATACAGTTAAATGACCGCTTGATGGCAGTGGTATGTATTCTTGAAGAAGTCAGAGTTGACATAGTGGTTTAGTGACGCGGTAAAGCGTAATTCAAACTATTGCCATGTGCCTGACACGAGGACAATTTTCTTAACTGACCCCTATTGCTTTGCAAATTCGCTCTTTTGTGCAACCAGTGAACATCGCTGTTCCACGCCGGCTTTTCCCATACGCTTATCATTTGACCGTGAATGAAGAATATTCATTTATTCCATTATTGATAAACATACAATGTCAGCCAATTGTAGAATTAATACTATTTTACAGAATGTTCTCAAAACTGATTATACGTTCAGATGTTTAGAACATTACAGTAAAATGAAACATTCGTTGAATTTGGAATCAGTGATTTTATGAATATATGTTAAAATGCTATTTATTATTTAAAATATTTGTCAAGCTGTTGCTGAATAAGTGTGCTTTTACAAAATGTAAAACTTACTTTTCTTACCTTAGGCATGACCATACAAGTACAGATGCAGCAATGTCAGCAAAAATATCCTATATGCATCGCTGAAAAATATGCATTAAAAAATAAATATCACCGATTCAGCTGAATGAATTCGAACTTGACGACAAAATATAGAGACAGTAAATTCAGATGATTTTAGCTAGTCGTTGACAAATGTTCTGTTTCTCATGAAATGAAATCAATGCAAAGAGTGGCTGGTTTTTATACGCACTTCTCCTTCCTCAGTTGAACAAGGTTATGGGTGTTTTTCTTCATTTTTATGTATAAAATGCTACGCATCATTCTTCATTAATTGCAGATTAATTTCAGTTGTAAATTTATAGCCGCGTCTTAGAAGCAACTTAAATAAGTGGCACAAAGTGTCACCGTACTTCAAGAGCACTGGTCAGTCCGATATAACATTATTTGAATAAAATTGCACATTTTGCTCACAAATCAATGCAACTTATCAGCACTGTAATAGCACAACAAAAAACTATCCCGGATGCTCCCGTAAAAATGTTCAAATATTCTTACATATTATGCATAATTAAAGTTCTAAAGAAATTCTAATAAAAAAAGAAAGAGAAAACAATATTCTAAGGCTATATTTTTTTTAATTTGTCACCTAAATCAAATTGTTTCATTTTTACAATTTCTTACAGTAATTAAAAAAGGATTACTGTACTTTTGTAAAATTTATTTTTTCATGTTCATCGAAAAAAACAAAAAAACCAAAAATTTAAATCATCATGCGAAAAGCTCATTGTATTATGAGATATTTTTAGATGTGGAATGAATATTAAGGATATGCCAACTGCTTGGAAGATAACACCATCAAGGTCGGCTGAAGAACAAATGCAGAACAAAGTGAAGCATGTCCGTTTGTTGGTAAAAAAGAACTAAACGGGTCAATGTTGCACAAAAATGAAACATTAAACTGTTGAAACGACATTGCAAAGGTCGGTGAAAGTGCTGGGCAATTTGAATAAATAGGAGGAAAAAAGAGGAATAAATTTTCAAATCAAAAGTCATTTGAAAGTAGTGAAAAGATATTTTATCAATCAAAAAAGTGCTCAAGTATGCAAAGGCAAACCGCTTTGACGAACAAAATCATATTAAAATATGTATCACCTTTTTGTTTCATTTTAATTTAGCACCTCTATAGTAGATCTTTTGCAGTTAATGAAGCTATTCAGTTATCACTGTCACTGCAAATGAACTGCACAATTTATTGTGCATGAAGCGGATGTGCTGTAAATAAGCTTTCTAATTCAGTAGTTTATTGAATAGAAAATTTGAAATTCAAATATGAAATTTGCATATTATATACAGTACACATTTTTGTTTTATTACAAATTTGAACGGAGAATTTGTCATGAACAAATTGAATACCTTATTACAAGACTTTCGCAATCCAAGCTACAAATAAATAAGTCATTTTATTTGCTTACTTGATTAACAATCCAACATTGTAAACATTCAAGCCATATTTTGCATATTTTTCTCATTGATTAGCGTACAGCTAGTTCGGATTTAAATATTTATTTGATGAACGTTTGATTTAAAAATTTACCTACACACTTTTTCACACCAGGTGTAAACTTTTTGCAAAACGTCAACAGATTAAACATAACTTGCTAACCTAGCTGCATAGTTGCCAGTACGACACGCAGTATGGATATGAAAGTAGGTTCCTCAGTCGGTATCCAGTTTGTAAGCAGTGCTTTGAAATTTACGGCAGACAATCCCCCTCAGGGAAAATTCCACAAGGAATACGATGCGTGGTTATCTTTTTAAACAGGAAATCGAAACGGAACAAGATTCACTGATCACCGAACAAAATTTGAGAAAGATGATGAAGGTCAGACAGAAACCATTTACCGAAATCAATGATTCATTTAAAAGTTTTGTGAAGGCGTGCCAGTTCAGGATTCACTACGTTCAAATGGGGAATTTTATGCATAATTCATCGTTGTTGCACCTGAAAAAATCCCACCCACCCTTTCATCCTTGGTCAATATGAAGCTGCAGATGTAGTCAGAAAGAAAATTGTCTGTGCATTTGAGAATATTGTCTTTTGAAATGAACGACTGTTAAAGCTGATGACTTCAATTAATTTTTTTGCATACAAACATTTTTAATACAACTGTCATAGATGATTTGCATTTCACACAGTTCATTGCATTCGTTTAACTTGTTAATCATTTCACAATTTTATTCAAATACAACTTTTTTTGGTTCGTTTGGTTTTCCAATTGACATAATTGACCACAAATAATATCGAACTAACAGAATAGTTTGGAATTTTTGTCAATAAAAATTTAATATTTTTCAGATCAAGTTGAATGATGAGCAGTTTGACCTGGTATTTATGCAAAAATGAAAATGACAACAGAGGACAAGTTATCTTTCTAATTTGCCCCTTCACTTGTATCCAATTTTAGCAATAATAATCAGCATCAAGTGACAAATGAAATGCGAAGCGTGCTCTAAATTTTATTGCGCGTCACCAAATCCAGACTTCACCTTGCAATATTCAAGGAACGAATCAACAGCATTTTAACATCATGTAAAAATTTGCAAAGTACAGAACAGCAGCAACAGCAGCAACAGCAACAACGTTACCGTTTCAAAATATTGAATAATAAGCAAAATAATTTCCATATTCTTCTCATTTCAAAAGTAAACTTTTTAAGCTTTTTTCAAAGTTATTGAATAATGTCAAAAGTTGAGATATCGAGTACAAACTTCATCAATTAGAAAAAAAATTCAAATTATTGTACAAATAACAAAATGAAAGCTTGAAATTATAAAATTCATCAACATATCGGTATGCATTTCATGGAACTTAATTTCCTTACAAAAAAGTTGCTTAACCAGGTATACTGTAACTAGTAAAAAAGAAAAGTAAGATGATATTTGAAAATGGTGCAGAAATACATGCTTTTTATGTATTTTGTAAAATATTTTTTGATTCAAACTTCGAACTGATTGTTATAATGCCAATTGAAGAAAGCATAGAAGCAGAAGAAGGAAAACGAGTAAAAATGAAAAATCCTTTCAACGCTTCAGCGTGGAATTTGTATTGATTGGATTGAATTTTCAACAGAATAAGAAAACGTTTGTTTCGTTCCTTTTATTTTCCATTCATAGTAAAAACTGATCAAGCAAATGACTGCAATTATTCACTATTCAGCGTGAAAAAGGAAACATTTCAATGTTGTTTCTCTCCTGGTACTTCTGCAAATAACAGTTGCAAGCAAGCTTTTCTTCTTCGGGTATAGCTTTTCAAAAATGAAACACTGACAAAGGTGAGAACACAAAGCAAAAAAAAAGCGCTGAACAGTCTGAATAAATAAATAAATAAATAAATATAAATACTGAACGAAACATTCTACGATCTTCACACGGTCAGATACAAACTATCCGTAAAAACAATATCACGCTTCAGTGAGTTCATTGTATCATCTAACAGAGTAGTCAACGTGGAATTGCCCATCAGCGAACTCGCAGTTTTCAAATCACGGCATAATTCGCACACACGTTGTATGCATCGAACAATCGCACCTTCCTGAGCATCGGTAATTTTCAACAGTTCTCCAAAAGGCTAAAAAGAGAATAAATAAAAATTGATCAAACAACAACAAAAATCGACAACTGACCATGCCAAGAGACCACTTCTGTATGACTTCCATCAAGCCGAAGTTCAGCTGGTCGTCAATGTCATCATCGACATCATCACATCTTTCACGCACGAGACGAATTCGTCTATCCATATCGCGGACCATATTCATTAGCTGTAAAAATACAAAACATGATCATTTGAACAGAGTTTTTTTTCTGCATATTCAAATTGCATATCCCAATGAAAAATGCAAATTACTTCGTGCAGTCTCGGTTCATGGAAAGCAATAAATTTACACTTGTACTGGCAGGCCGAGGCGCTTAAAATGGCTGCCACTTCGTCGGGTGTAACGTCGGCGAATTTGTTGTTCAACAGTAGCTGCGAATATAGCAGCGGATTCTGATTGATTGCACACGCAATTCTGCCGGGAAATTGAATAACATCACCATAGTCGATATACTTCATCATACGAAGCACCGCTCGCTTCTTTTCGTACGAAGGGCCTAATCTCAATTTAAAGCAGTCCACCTTTCTTTTCATGTCGTCCACTTCGGCCTGCTTTTCTTCAATTCGGTACAATTCGTAAAAATGTTCCCTAAATTTGTCGCAGCAGAAGCAGCGAAATTTCACCGCACTACTGCGCAAACGATTAAGATATGTAATGTCTAGCCGGGCGTTTCGCAATGAACACCATTCCAGTGGAACGCGCATCCGCGTCCCGTTGGACTTGTAATATTGATAAACGCCGTACAAATTCCTTATCAGGTCCAAAATAGCATTATTTTCACATTCGTTGTGCTTATTCTGGGATAGTCCCCAGTCGTCGAAAATTTGATGATTACTGACAGAAAATGAGGCGTTACTAAGATGCACAATGCTCGACAGAGAAAATTCAAGAATCGAATAATAGCGAAAATCCGGCTCGACGAGATTACACTCCAACTCGGTGCTGTAGAACAGAAATTGATTGCACCGCTCGTCTGGTGTCAATTTGTCATTTTTCGGTTTCAAATTTCTGTACGGGACGAACACTTCAAATATCCAATCATTTTTGTAAAAATGCTTCTTCAAAACCAACCCCAAGAGCCATTTGTCCAACAGCTGAACAACAATCACCATGCCTGGTTCTGTGAATGAAAAAGATATTAAAAAAAAATCAAATCAACAACTGAAGCACCAACAAATCGAACGTACCGATAAGTTTGGTCACGTTCCAAATTATACAACGCGCCACTTCATAACATTCTTCGGCAACGCGGTAAAATTTTTGGATATTCCCCTGTGAGCAGAGAACGCAGTTGGCAAATTGGGATTCGTTCTGTTCGGCCATCAACGTTTCGATACTTCTGTTCAACACCATGATGTCACGAAACGACAAATTTTCCACAAAACTTCGCATTAACATCATTTCAGGCGACAGCGGCTGACAACGAAGCAAATTCAGAATCATCGTAAACGTCACACGAAACTGCGATTCGATCCGTGGAGAACTTCCCTATTCACAACAACAGCCAATTCACACACACACACACATATATATATATATACAGTATTATTATAATTATAAATATAAATTACTAACCAAAATCATGGTTCTCAAATCACTAACGTGCGGTATTTTATCGCGACACAGCAAAATCACCGTGCCACTGGAGTCCAAACCACGCCTGCCAGCTCGACCGGCCATTTGGGTATATTCCCCAGGGTTTAGCAGGCGTACTGTGCGACCGTCGTGCTTGTCGATGCTGTTGAATACGACCGTTTTCGCCGGCATGTTTATACCCATGGAAAATGTTTCGGTTGCAAAAAGAACCTGCACGTTGAAGAATTATGAACAAAAGAAAAACAAATTTAAATTTCCCCTCCCCCACAACTTATCATATTACCCGAACACGACCTTCTTGAAACAGCATTTCAACAATTTCTTTCATCAGCGGTAATACACCGCTGTGATGAACTGCAATACCAATTTGACACATCTTCTGCAGTTGTGTCACCTATAGGCAAATTCAATCGACGAATCCATTATTAATGCATCGGTGTTAAAGAAGCAAATTGAAAACAAAAATCTCTTCGGTTCATACTTGGCGAAGTGTTTTATTGTTTGCACTCAGCTTAGAAATGGATTTTTTGAAAAATTTACGAATAATCCTTTTTTCACTAGATGTAGTCAAATCCAACGAAGACTTCAGCAACATCAGGGCCAACGTGTCACACACTTTCCGCGAAAATACAAATATTACCATAGGTAATAAGGATTTTTCTTTCAAATGCTGAATCAGTGATAACCACAAATTTTTCTCCTAAAAAATTACAATTCAACTTACACACACAAACACACACAAATATATATACATATATAAAATAATCATCCATCGAAATACAAAAAAAATCAACGCTTATTCTCTTACAAAATAAAATAACATATTTATATGGTGCATTAAAATATGAAACATGTCAATTTCATTACCGCCGCTCCGCTTCCAGTATAAGGCTTGTAAATATTTTTGTAACTGGTGGCTGCTTTTGAATTTTCCTTCTGTCGAACCGCATGATCAAAACTAAACCGCATCATCATAACTCCATTGCACAACAACCCACATTTACACTAAACTTTCTTCAACTTACTTTTCCGCCAAGAAATTACCGTCCTTATCCACAATTTGAATCTGAACATTCTTCGTAGTTCCAATATCTCCCAAATACTGAACATAAAGTAACTTTACAAATCAATTTTAAAACAGAAATAATTTGCTAAATTTTCCAAACCAAATGATGCTCCAGAGGAACTGGACGACTAGACGTCTTGACCACAAAAATCTTCCGCTGTTTAATTCGCCTATAATTCAAATCACATTATTGCAAGTATAAAATAATGGAACTTATTTGTTTTTTTTTTCTTTTTCTTTTTATCACCAGTTATTAATTCAAAATATTGCCAGTTTCCTTTACAATGTCAGGAAAAGCTGAAACTTACCCAATCCACTCTGCAAATTCCATCACATCCGAAACAGTGGCACTTAATAAGATCAATTTGACGTGTTTGGGTAGCATTATGATAACTTCTTCCCAAACAACACCACGCTACAGAAAATTACGTATTCAAAAAGAAAAACAGATTAATTTTCAAACAACAACGACAAAACACAAGAAAAAAAGGCGCATCTCACTTCAGGATTGTTCACATAATGCACTTCGTCGAAAATTACCCACTCCAATTCTCGAAGTACTTCTGATCCGTTGTAAAGCATCGATCTGATTGAAAAGCAATATAAAATACGAAAATTGAACAATTTCCAATCATTTCTTCACCTTAAAATTTCCGTCGTCATAACAATACAAAATGCATCCGGGTTCATTTGAACATCTCCGGTTACAATGCCGACATTATCGTAGTCACGTTTAAAATCTCTGTATTTTTGATTCGACAGTGCTTTTATTGGAGAAGTATAAATAACCCTACAAAGCGAAATAAACAACAACGGCCGATTAATTTGTTAGATATTTTTAATTTTCTCAAAAAAATTCTGCATGGAAACCTTCACCGGCTTACCGAGTCATATTCAGATGTGCAAGCGCAACGGCATAATCGGCCACTACAGTTTTACCTGCAGAAGTGTGAGCGGCTACGAATACACTTTCGCCAGATTCCAAACAAAGAATCGCCTGCTTTTGAAAAAGATCCAATTCAAATGGAAACTATAAGCATTGAATATCACTCATCCTATTATGCATGAAGAAAGTAAGCATTTTAAAATACAGTTTTAGCCATTCTCGGTCTCAATAATTCAAATGCCGCCAACGATTCTTCACTTTCCGTCCAGCTTGCATAATAATACGCTCGATCTTTATACAGCTCCTTAAAAAAGAAACACATAATATAATCTCAAGCAATTCCATTATTGGCATGCAAACGTTCAAAGCTTCATCGTTGTGTAGATGATTGTCGGTTACTATCGGCGCCTAAATTTAAACAAAAAAGGCATCGTTATAAAAAGAGTACTAAAAAAATATTCATTACTTCATTCTTTTGTGCTTTCGTTTCTTTCACAGTTTCCTCCTTCAAACAAGCAAATATTATTTAATAAATTAATTCGTTCCCTAAACTATTCGATTACTTTCTCATTTTCACGCTTGTCTTCAATAACCGTGCTTTCTGTCTTCTTTTCATTCTAAAAAGCGTAAAATTAAACCACATCACAACTGATTTGATTTATAACTGCGCAATACTAAATAAATTTTTAGCTTTGCTTCTTTACTTGCAAAATATTAAAAATAATTATGTTTTAATATACGCATACCGCTGGATATTCATTCAGTAAAACAGCTTGTTCATCAGATTTTACTACAGTAACTTTTCCTTCGTCATCACCGCTTTCTTCTTCACTTGACAATTCACTTTCACTGTTATTAAAGCTACAGCCACGAGATAATCCTGGCGCACACGTCAAATATTCTCCTGAAAACGCTTGTGCAAAAAATAAAAATTATCATTAAAAAAATAAAACCTGTATAATATACTGCATTGTTGTTTTTCGCTTTTGAATTCCTTTTTTGTACATCTTCCTCCATTCCTCCTAAATATGGAACACCAAGAAATTAAAACAGTCGACACAACAATTCAGTAGCTTAATATTTGCCTGGAAGAAAAGGAACTGATTGTGGATTGCCAAAAACTCCAGCTGAATTTCTGTTATACTCTCTTGTGAAATCCAGTGGAGGTGTAGTATGGCTATCAGAGTCACTTGGTAAAGGCTGCAAAAAAACCGATAATCTAATAACTTCACTGAATCTCAATAATATATTCCAAATTAACAATAATAAAAATTACGCTATTTATCAGCACATTTCATTGTCAGATACAAGAATTTATGCATGGGAAAAATCTTTAGGTTAAATGTAATATTATTTTAAATATTCAAAAACTGTAGAAATAGATCACTAAATCAACTATATTTTAAATAACATATGTAAACAACTTTCTGTAACAAAATATTACGCATCAAATTAAATTACATAAAGTTAAATAAATAAATTTACACAAAATATTAAATAATGCACGCTTTAAACATGTAAAATTAAAAAAATAATAAAAAAAGCAAAGCATACTTCAATAATATCAACAGGTGCACCTGTTCTGTAATCACGATCAACAGTCGTAAACGAAGAAACCTGTTCAAAGCTCGTATCGTAATATTCTGCAACTTCGTCGGCTTCCAAACAACTAATATATTCAAGATTAGTTAAGAAAAAAGAAAATTCAAAAGTCTATACCTCACAGATGAAACACAACATTCCTTCAACACTTCATCTATAACCAGTGCTTTAGCTTCAATTGTGAGCTCATGCTTTTGGGTAATTGAAAGCCACGACTGAAACGGATTCTTAAAATTTTCTTTCCCATTATTAATTTCCATAATCAACAGTGCTATAAAAATAAAACACTACCGCTTGTACTTTACTTTCACAGTGAACAACAAATATAACAATTAAACGCAGAACAATATTATTTTCGTTAGCACTTGACGCGTACCGTATTACAAATGTGATTTTCATGATAAAGTTTTCTTTCATGAAAATTATTTTAATAAAAAAACAATAAACCATTGCAAATAATTATATATTTTCATAATTATAGTATATTAACATTAATAAATCAATTTATTTGTCTATTTATTTAATTTTGGTTAATTTAAAAATTAACAAGTAATCCACTAACAATTATTGCGTCATAGTTGCTTACCATAAATATTTCAAAAATAAAGTATTACTCTTATAAATAAACTAATGAGTAAATACATTAATTATTGAATCTTATTTCTGTTAAGTGTGATTTATTCAAAAATTTCCATTTTCTACAGTATTTTCCATTGATGACGTCACATATGACAGTTCTTCGGTTGATGAAAATCAGGTTTGCAATTTTTCAGTAGGCGGCGTTAACGTTATTGTGTAATTCTTAGCTTTCAGACCTTGTTTACGCTAAATAGGCTGTATCAGCTTAATAAATGATTATATTGGAAATGGCTGATAAGGCTGACGTGGAAAAGTATCATTGTCTAAAATTCTTTCTTAAATTATGCATTTGAGCAATAGCTATCATGAAAATGTAAATAAATTATTTGCATTGTTCTAAGGAAAAATTCATCGATTTAATCATTATATTTATTCAAAACTAATTTTGGAACATGCATGTCAATGCTTATTTCGTCATTAAAAACCAAATCAGTATCGTAAAGTAAAATAAAAATGCAGGCACACTTTTCAGTCACAAAAACAATTGTTTTTTCTCTCTTTCATTGTCTGTTTTTCATGTCTTTATGTTTAATATAAATGGCTGGGTAGGCAGGCACATTGCGCAGTGGCTTTTTAAAACAGCCAGTTAAGAATGACGCTTACTTTTCTATTTTACTGTACTTTACTGTATCAAATGTGGGTCGATTATTGAAATTCAACCAATAACTAATATTTTAAAAATTTACGTGATGTTGAACTTTATGAAAAAAAGCATTAATTACACTTCCGAGTAAACTATTTTATTCAACAACTGGTTCCAGTTTAAATTGATACTTGTAGTTCATCAAGTTGCTGTGTGTGAGTAATATTTGTTGTTTCATTTGATAGCTGTGTTGTTTTTCATCTGTGATAAGTTCATTATTTATCAGTATCTATAAATTTATTTAAGTTTACTACTGCAGTTGAAATGATTTCAGTTTTGCCCATCCTTTTCATCACTTGAATTTTTTTCACGTGTTTGATTGGGTAAGAATCTCATAGTTAGATATTTACATTAATTTTTTACTAATTAAAATATTAATGTTTTGAAATGCATAGATGTAAATGTTTTTATGCATCAGTAAAATACTGATGGAAGAAGTTAGGGTACGAATGTAAATCTAAGATCATTTAGTCTTTTGTACGGTATTGTTTTTTAAGTGTGATCTTTCTGTGTAGGTTGGAAGTTACTGTGAAATAGGATTTTAAAGAGTAATGCTTAAATTAAAAATCTTGTCTTAAACCGCATGTTTCGGTATGGTTATTTCGATGATTCTGTCAAACGATGGGATTGTTTTTTGAATGCTGTAATTTTCTTATTGCATTTTTTACTGTAGATGTTATTTGAGAAATATTAACAGCTAAAAAGTAAATCATATTCTTTACATAAATGCGTAGTAAGAGTTACTTGAGTTTTCATATGTTGTATGTAAAGTGATTTCTTCGTTTTTTATAAGTTTGTTATGTTTATTTATTGTAAATGTTTTGTAATGTTACATTTGACTATTATAAGATTATTATTTGAGCTCAGCGAATTCTACATTCAGTTACTTACGGCTGGCATAAATTTGGTCTGTTCATATTAATTGCCGAATTAATTATATGTTTTATAATTTTATGACAATTTGAATAGTTGTAATCAACTAGTGTAAGATTATTGTTTAGGTAGTATTTTTGTTTCCAACTTTCGTAAGTAAGGGATGTTCAGGTTTTTATTTGGTTACTGTAATTTGTTATTCTTTAGGGTGAATTTGTAGTCTTATTTTCAGAATGAATTCCATATACAGTTGACATTATTCTTTAACGTAGTTGTTTGACTTGAAAAGAACGCTCAGTTCTGATTGAGTGAATTGAAAATGAAGTTTCCGTCAGCGAATGTTTCGTACAGTGAGGAATGTGGACATTCATCGGATGATGAGGAAAGTCAGCATATATATGCCGAATTTTTTGCCTTATCAGTATTAAGTGCACGCACGTTGGCAGATGCGGATGTTGATAATGAGAAGGAAAGATCTTATTTAGCAGGTAATGGAGATTTTAATTGTTATCTTATATTCAGATTTCTAATCATCATTTTTTATTGTGTGATTTTGGGAGAAGAAAAAATGCATTTATTGTGTTTTACTTCTTTTAGAAATTATGTATTTGTTGTATTCTTTTATTTCTGGTCGATTATCGTTTTTTGAGTGTTGATTCATGGTGGATGCATTTTATGTTTCAGGCTTGTTGAGAAAATTTTGTTCTGTGGAAAGTATTTACCGAGATTTAGAATGGCAGATTAGCAAAAATTGCGACTGTAAAGTTGCTGTTACGAGGTGCGTATTTTTGTTTATTAATTTTACCACCTAGAAGTTTTTGAATAAAGTGAATTGAATTTGTTAATTGTTCAGTGATTGTGCTTTAATAATGAAATATTTTTAGCGATGAATCGTATATTGCAATGCTTTTTGCCGGGAGATTGGAGATTCGGTATGTTTTCTCTGATTTTTGCCGTACGGTTATTACAGTTTTACTATTTTCAGGAATATCATCAATAAAGAAAAGTCTTGTCGCTGTATAGGTAAACTCCTAAGAAATTTATGTTTACCAAATTTATTTATTCAATTTGTATTTAGCTTTTAAAGATAATTTTCCAAAATGGGGTAAATTATCATGGAACTCATGGGATGACCTGCTTTTGATGATTCGCAGTTCACCAGAAATTGATGTCTTTAATACCGCTGCGTATCATTGTTTTTCCATCCAAATTGTAAATTATTTTTTCAAACTTATTAACTTAATTAGGCAATAGCTTCTTCTTATTTTTGTACTATATTTTAGGAAGAATATGATGTTCGGCATTTCAATCCCAAGGATGCTATTTCTTCTGTGGTATGCAGGAAGGTGTATAATGAAGCAAATTGGTAAGTTGATTTATTTTTGGTAAACTGTGAACAGAGTTTTATGCGCGACTGAGTGTGAATATAGTTTGAGGGTGCTGCAAGTGCGTATTAATTTTAGGAGCGATGTTTTGTATGTTCTGCAATACAAAGGTCTCTTGCGCTGCTACCGTATCGGGTATTGGCTGAGATGTTTAGGCCTTGATATTCGTCGAGATGATTTTATTAATTTTTTGTAGGCGCCAAAACGGCTATGAGCGAATGTTTTGCACTGATCTGTCAGCATCTGCTATGTCGCCTTTTACTTTCATGTCGATGATTCAGGACATGGACTGTCCAGCGTTCATCACAGGATCAGCATTTAATCGCGACGGTGTACTCAGCGGCGTGGGAGTCGGTTTGCACATTTGGAGAGAAGTCGACAGTGAACCCTATTTGGTGCCTTTTGAAGTACAAGAGAATAATAATGATAATACTGATGATGATGATGAGGTATATTTAAGGGGATTTCTTCATTTTTGTTTTGAGATGAAAATGTTCAAAGTATTTCTGAAAAGTAAATTAGCTATTTGTTGAAGCAGAGATACAGTCTGCATCGTATGTTGTTTTTATCATATGTTGTTGCATATAGTGTATGCTCAGTTTTATGGTGATTTTGTTTATGTTTTAGGAAGCTTCGGCACAGTCAAGTTCAGCGTCCAATAAGTGGAGAAAAAAAGTTAGATTTTATATTTTGATTAAAGAAAAGCTGATTTAATTTTATTAAATTTTAGGGGTTTATAGTGGATGTTTCTTTTTGTGAGAAGAAACCTCTTCTCGTTTGTCTCACATCATTCAATGACATAATCGTATGTCACACGTTTTCACTTAAGGTGATTAACGTGTTTTTAGCTGAAACGGTATGTATATGTTGTTTAATGTAATTTTAATTTTTGCGTTCGTCAACACATTTATATAAGAGGTTAAAAAAAGCTTTTATTTATTGTTGATTTAGATGTTAACACCTGAAGCACAGGCTGCCAACATTTTCCGTCCTGTCTCAGTTGCTTGGATAAATAGCCAGGCAATAGTGTTTTTTTCTCTTTTTTTGGTTCTTATTGCTTTTCTACAAGTTTTCAATTTTTGCAGGACATTCTCATTTTGTTCAGCGATGGTAGTTTAGTTGTACAAAAGCATTCCTGTAATTTCAGCGATCCCGTTTGGAAAAGAATTTTATACCGATTTGGTTATGACTGTTACAAAGTTGCTTCTCAGTCTGAATCTGTTTGTTTTCTCGAAGTAAGTTTCAGTTGTTTTTGTATTTGAATTCTGGTAAATTACTTTCAAATTTTCTCATTTGTATATTCATACTTCAAAATTGAAATATTACACGCCTCCATGCATGTGGGTTTATTTTCAGGTTGCGAGATCTGACAATGCAAACGACGCCTCTTTTGTTATGACTTCGTTGAAATCAACGTTTAACTTTTCACTGCATTGCTTGAAATGGTTGATATATTCATTTATTGGAGAGGTGTACAATGAAATAAAGTACCCTTCAACTGTTGTAATTGAAACTATTTTGTGGAAAATAATGACCATCAGCCCATCGAACTTGGTATATTCCAAGGTGAAAAATGTTTGTTGCGCACGGAAATGAATTTTTCATTTATAAAAGATTTAAAAGAAAACAGTAAAAATTAATTTCAAAATTTATTCGGAAATTTGTTTTACGTTTAGTTAATGGAGGGCGATGTTTTGGGCGCTGAAGCAGTTGCTGACCATGCAAAGCAGCCGTTGGAAAGTTTTTACAAGCAGTTCTGGCAAGAGAGCCGTTTCAATAGGAATGCGATTGAACATTTTTTGGTAAAACATTTTTACCTGAATTATTTAAATGAGTGTTTACAGTCGCTTGCATGTAGTTGACAATAATGCAAGACAATTTTTATTTTTTAATAGCTTTATATAATTATTTTTGTATCAACTTTCCGCGTTTGTTAAAATGACATGTACTGTACTATACTGTACTGTATTGTACTGTAATACAGTGTTTTATTTAAAGTAACCTTTCCTTTTGATAATCAGTGCTGTGAAACCTTTTGTTTGTTGCATGGAAATTATTATTTTAATGGTTTCTTCTCAATGATTATTTTAAAATGTAATTATTTTCAGGCTCCTATTGGAGATGAGCTTTGGTGTTTAAAGCAGTGCACGGAGCAGGTTCCAAATGCTGCTAAAGATTATTGTCATTTATTAATTCATGGAATGAACGTTGGCGCCCGGCTTTTGGATTCGGGGTAAATATTTTAAATTGTTCTACAGTTATTATTTGAAAAGATGCCATGAGCAGTAGTCATTTCTACGATTATAATAATGTTTAAAAGAAGAAGAGAAAAAATGTGACGTGACATATGAAATATTTTTGAATAACTATTGTGGAAATGGATTGAACAGTTTGGAAATGAATATTTTTTCCTTGTTTTATTTTTTGTAATTTTTTAAATTGTTGTTAATGCTGACTTTTTTGTATTTTAGAGAATTTGAAGAAGTCATTATTGTTGATCTGTTGCACAAGATTGTTCGTTACTGGTATATTTTGCAAATACTCCTGGTAAATAGATTCTGTTTCAAATTATCTAGAAATGGTATATTTTTTTTATGTTCAGGAATCGAATGAATCAGGTGTTCATGATTTTTTTTGGAGAAGCTTTTTACAATTCAAAGAAACAATGCTGCTGTGGCGTGACAAAGACCCAATATGGCTTGCTGTGCGCTTTGTCAGGGTTTGTGTCTTGTTGCTTGCTTTATTTGTTTTTTTTTCACTTTAAAATGAATATATGCGTTTATTATTTTAGCATACGTTCTATAGTGGATTGAGGATTTTGTTTCTCCGACATACAAACTATATCTACAGATACTGGTTAGTAGAATATCTGTAATTATTAGCAGTAGCAATTGTTAATTCTTATGTTCTGCTACTTTTAATTGTGAGATAAAATTAATAAATTGATCATTAATTTTTGTGCAATTTGTTTACAGAATTGTTTACTTTTCGACACTTTATAAATTGATGATTTTTCCACTTAAGGCTGCTGATCGCTAGCAGTATCCCTGAAGGAGAAGATATAAACGTGATCAAGCACTTTTTGCCGTGAGGATTGTTTTTTTTTTAATTTTTTACTACTAATTTTACGTGACAGCATATTTGGTTAATTGGATTGCATTTCAGCACTTCCGACCATTGCCACACGCGGCCAGTGATGCAACCTAGAGTTCTGCCAGTAGAAAAAATTGAAAATTTGAAATTTTCCGACGATGTACTTTTTGCAGACTGTGTTGATACGGAATCGTTGGAATATTTTACTTCCAAATTTAAAGAATCGTTACACTTTTGGTATGATTTTTGTTGTTGTTGTTGTTGTGAAAGTCAGGAATTAGATGATAAAATTAGATTTGAAGTGCCTTTTTAATATGAAGCAAAAAGCTTTGATAAAAAAATGCATGAACATTTTATAAGATTTACTACAACTGAATCTGTGATACGGTTTGACTTTTTTTCTGTGCGAGGTTTTTTGCAGCCTGGATAGTGAATTGCCTGACCGTAGCATATTGGTGAATTGGTACGAATGGCGAAGTAAAGAAATTGAAATGCAAACTCATTTACCAGAATTAGCTGAAAATATTTTAACTTTCGCTGTTGAGAATGGTGGATTTATGGTAAGAAATGTTCACGTTCACTTAAATATGGAATTTTTGTAATTCGAACATAGAGATTATTGATCGGCAGTTGAAGTTTTATTGTTTTGTTTGTTGAGATATGCTATTAAAATTGTAAGTTTATTTCAATGATGATTATGATTTTTTTTCAGGAGCTCAGTTCTCTCAGAGCAGATTTTCGTATGTTTGGTTGGTTAAATTATGAATTGTTTACCGAACATCGTTTTTCATTTGAAACTTTAAGCAAAGTTCCAGTAGTAGAATTAGTTGAAAAAATCTTGAAATTGGTAAGAAATTGAATTTGTAATACTTATTTAAAAGTGCACAATTTTTCAATGTATATGAAAGGTGGGATGTGTTTTTGTAAATTTGATAATTTCAATATATTATATTTTTTTAACGCAGAGTGAAAAGGATACATGTACAGTTGATTTGGTTGAAGAGGTTTTAATGCCGTTTTGTAAATGCCGTGCTGTGGAATTGAAAATAAGCAGCGAAGAATATTTGCAAACGTTGATACTACTCTGCGCTGAGAAGTCGTTGGATTTTTTGGACGATCTGTTTCGAATTGCGGGGCATAATTTGCATTTGCTTTTACCGGACAATGTGGTCTCCGTTGCCACTTTGTTGGACAAAGCATTTTTGAAAAGTGGCGACATTTTTGATCACAATGCAGCAGATTCTATAATGCGAACTGTTGGTCAAGCATTTGAGAAAGATTCTGGTCACTGTGAAAAGTTGAACCCGATTCGAAAAAGCGTGTTGTGTTTCAAAGCTCTGGCTGAGTTTGGCATTGAAGTGAATTACACTGCTGTCAAAAAAGCCCAACTGGACAGGACCACGGCCGAAGGGCTGCTTCGCGATTGGATACCCAAAGCCGTGCAGCACGAATTGCTGAAGAAGCAGGCAAATTATGAAGACTGTGTGAAAATATTGGACTTTTTTATCGACCTAATTGAAGATGCGAATTTTTGTGTGACATCCCATTTCACTGTAAAATTGTTCGTCTCTTGTTTACTGAATTCGAAGAGTGAAAAATTAATCAAAATAGTTCCATCATTTTTTGCGACACAATCTGTACTGGCTCATGAGCAGCAGCATAACTCTTGTTCCCAAACGCCTCCAACTTCTAGCCATGAAGTGCAGAAGAGCAGTGATTTGCATCTTTGTGGGTAATTCTTTTTTTTTCTTCTTTTGTTTTATCTGACTGATATAGGGGAATAATTTTGTATAATCAATCTTAATCATATTGCACCTTAGTTTGCCTGATGTATACATTTCATAAAAGCTTACTTGTATCATGCTGTATCGTGTAGTATAAATGAATGGAAAAACGTTTTTACATTATCGCTTTATTCATGTTGCGATTATCCAGTTGTAAATTTATTAAGTTATGTCATTGTTTTTTTAATAGGCATGTGAAAAAGTTGGATTACAGTGACGCGTATGAACTGGTGCTTTCTGCAATGCAGTTTTACGTGAATTTGTTCAACTACTCAACCTTTCAACCATTGAAATGCGCACTCTTATGCTTTGATATAGTTTGCGACAATCCATCCGATGAGTTGTTGTACCTGAAGAAAGCCATCGATATTTTGCATTTGCTCAATGGCATTGATGCGCAATTGCGACCCCAACGGCTCCAATTCTTTCGCAGTAACAACGGCTCTGTTACCGACTTCATCAACGAAATATTTCAGCTTTCTTCGACAGCTTACAAAGATTTATCTAAACTATTTGTATTGCTTAAAAGTGTTTTTGCAAACCGTTTGATTGACAATTTAAGTGACACATTGCTCATCAGCTGCGCGGTTCAAGCGCATACTGTACAAGATTATCCGATTTGTTTGTCCTATTGTGGTAAAATTGCAGATCTGGACTCTCCCGACGGTTGGGAAATTGCCTACAAGCTCTTGCGTGATTTGCTGAAATCAGAAAGCAAAGATTTCAAGCTTAACAGAATTATTCTGCAATCACTTATGCGCATTTTCCATTTCACTTGTAAACATTGTAATGAGAATTGTCTGGATGAACTAATGGATATGGGCCAGCAGGTTGCAGATTTACTCGAGGAACATGAGAGTGTTTCTGCAAAAAAAGATTCACCACCATTGCCGTTCACGTGGTCAGTGAACAGATTCTACGGTGGATCGTCAGAGCACTTGTACAATTTTACATTGCCCAAAAAAGACAATGGTCAACTGGATTATGATCATCCGAACTTTGTACCTACTTTGGTATTTATTTTCCAAAATGACTTGCAGGAGGCGATCTATATTCTGTTGTCTCTTGACCAAAAGGATATTGTCGAACAGTGTATTGAAAATTTTTCTCCCGATAAACCGATGATCGATTTCATGCTGTACTATTATTGTTTCAAATTTGGAATGCATTGTCAACTTCCGATGGAAAAACTGACAAATATGTCTCCACTGGAAGTTGTTCAGCTGCTTTTGCCTCGACTTATTCGTGAGGAGTCGCCATTTTTTGAAGATGTTAAACGTTGGTTGAATCAGCTTAGCTTAGGCTTGACAAATCCTGAGCAGCAGTCTGAAGGTAAGCCAGTTTGATGTTTTTTGATCTGTAATTTATATTACCGTTGAAAAGTTGTGTGCTGTGCTGACGATATGTACAAAAATAGTATTCTTTAGTCTAATATTCTGTAATATTTTGTTTCAACTTTATTATATTATATGCTATGGTTGAAACTGAAGTTTCATTTTTTTAGAGGTGGATGTAATGGAATTTTTCAAAGATGAAGAATATCGTCGTAAAATTGTACTAGGCTGGGCAGCGTAAGTGAATTTTATTATCCGCTTGTGAGTAGTGCTTTGTGAAAGTAGTGTTCAGGCAATTTCATTTTATCGTCAGTTCTTTTTAGCTTGTTGTAGTGCTGTTAGAAATTAGGATGAAAAATTAATATTTTATTTTTAATTTTCAGATCGAAATTTTACGATTTCGCTGTAGAATTGGGTAAAAAATGTAACATTTCTCAGTGGGAGATCAGTATGGCGCATTTAGAATTTCTTTTTGTTGGTTGTAGGTAAAGTAGAGGATTTTTTTTTCTATTATTGACTGATTTATTCAGTATGTCGATCATGTAGGTTGAACTCTCAAGAATTGAACAACAGTATTGAAAAATGGACTCCGTATATATCATTGGTCTCTCATCTGCAGTTGTTTTCGTATCGCATGAGGGTTAATGTTTTGCCGCTTATTGATGGCACTGATTACAATACTCTCATGTTGTATTTTGGGATATTGAAGAAAGCAAATTCGATTGCCAACGCTATTTTAAAGCCGACGACAAAAGCATTGCATGTGGCGGCTAAACATCGCTCCGTATTGAAAAAATTAAAAGATCATGACTTTTGTAAATAAGCTGTTGAAAGAAAGACAAAACTGCGCAGTATATTTCTTATTTTTTATATTTTAGGTATTGATTATAAGCTGTTGATGTCAGCTAAGCCGGGTAATTTGTTGGCATGTTTATTGCCTTGCTTGACTGAGAAAAATATTGTGGAGATTACGAAAATCTTGCATACATTTCCGGAAAAAGTAAAAAGTCACTTTTATTTATAATACTATTTATATTTTTTTTCGAATATATATTTATCTGAAATTTGTTTGTGCGTAGGTATAAAATTTTTATTTCATTTCATTTAATTGCTACTTTGCTGTTTATTTGCTTTAAATGTCCAGCAAAGAATTGCAAAGTATTTTTTGTAATTATCGTAATTATTCTACTTTGGATGATAATGATAATTTTATTTTGAAAAAATTTCTCTGTTTATTTCAGGAAATTTCAGACAGTGACTTGTCGGTCACTTGGGCTACGAAATGTTTCCTTGAACACGGAAAGAGGGTAAAATTGTTTGATTGCCTTATTCTGATTGAAAAATTTTTAATATTTTAAATATGATCATCGGATTTTAAAATTTGTATGCTTTTTGTTTTTAATACAGACAGATAACCTTCGATTCGTAAAAACGTAAATAATTTTGATGAATAGCAAGCATTTCAGTTTGACCAAAGATCAACAGGGGGGGGGTATTCTTTTTTCATAGTAAATGTGTTTATCATCAATTCATAAAAGTTGCAAAATATTGCAATTGTTGATGCAGATTGCGTGTGAAGCAGATAGTTGAAGGAAAGGAAAATGAAATTCTGTTTCAATTTTTAAGGTTGAAGCAGTTCAAGCGCTTCAGATGTCGAAAAATGCTATTTGCAAGCTTTCTCCGGAAGGCATTGCAACGTTCGCCGCGTCGGTTTTATTTTCACCCATTTGCCGAAGAGATCTAGTAAAGAAATCAGTATTTCAGAATAATTTCCACTCTGCTAAAATTTTCAGCTTTTGCTCTTTTTTCAGCAAACAACGTCATTCGTTGCAAAGGATTTTTGTGAACATTTGCGTGCAGCTTTCCTCCACACACCAAAGTATATTTATTCATTGTGTTCTTTATGATATTTTTTTTCACAGTCGTGAGATTAATAATGTGTGGCTGCAATTTTTTGTTTGCACTATTCTTTCATTGTTTATCTTATTGTTTGTTCCCATGCTTAATATGGATGTTTCAGATATGCAATAGAATTCAGATTTTTTCATTTTATAGTGAAAGTGAATTCCCTGTAGAAGAATATTTGTTCTTTTACGAGCATGTCAATGAATTTTCGGTCATTTCTGATTCTGATTTTGAAGCTTTGTATGAAATTATGTTGCTGCTCGCTTCGAACAAGGAAAGTGTAAGTTCATAGTAGTAGTTGTTGTTGTTCGCTTCGAGCGATGTTTAATTTTATTTATAGTTTGTGGACATGGTTTCAAGTTGGTTTACCGATGCTGTGCATATGAAAATCTTCCACTTGTCGCTATTGTATGAACAGTGCAGGAGCAGCATTATTTGCAAAAGTGCTTTGAATGTTCTTGAAAACGAACATCAACGGTTTTTCATTTTGCAATTTTACGTCGTTGTTCTTTTAGCCCTGTAGATGCATGCGAATTGTTTAGGTTGAATAATGCTGAAAGGATATTCAGAAAGTGTCGCAAAGCTAGCAGTGGAAGAAACCAATTGCGTGATATTAAACTAATCGAACGTTATTATAAGAAATTTCACGATTCTGACCTGTCCAATGTTGCGGCGTTGTTGGAAGAATCAGCTAGTTGGGATGATGAATTGAAATTTGAAAACGACGATGAAGATGAATGTTTTGATGATGGTGTGGAAGATGATGAACATTATGCGGATGATTTGCAGCGTCGCGGAATAGATGTACTCGAGAAACGGAAGCTGGACAAAGAGCAGTATGAATACTTGAAATTGATCGTAGAAAATTGCTGGAAGGATGTGACGGTGAGTATTTGTAAACTGTATTCTTATAATTGTCAGATCTTATAATGGATCGAATCAGTTTGGATGATGCAAAGTAGAAATGAGAGCATTATTTTTGAATTTGTGAAAATTGAATTATAACATCGTATAAAAATTTCCATGATATTCCTCAGTTTTAACAAGAATGCTTTTTCAGCTTGTATACATTTATGTATTAATTATTGTATTCCAGTTCGAACGGATCTGTATGACTGACAAAGAAGAACGGGATAAGTTTCTTGCTCAACTTCTAACGAAAGTGGATACAATTTCACAGGCAGACTGCTTTATCGACATTTTCAGTAGTTTTCGATTGCAGTTCCATTTAGCGATGCGGTGAGCAGATTTTTATTTCAGGAATTTTTTTTGTTGAAGTTTTTACTACTTGAATGAAATGTTCATCATCAGCAAGACACAGAGTAAATTTCTTTTCACCATCTGATGATGTTTGTATTAAAATCTAAGCAGATTATCATCGCTGAGTAATGTAATCATTGTCAACTGAATGCTTTATAAATGTTTTAATTTCAGATGCAACAGAGCAGAATTTTATTTTAAACTGTTCAGTTTATTTTCACGTACTTTCCAGCATCCTTTTTTTTTACTATTTTTGCATATTACTTATTACTTCATCGGTATAGGGACTTTCTAAGGGAAAATGGAGAAAATACTTCACGAATCATTATTGAAAGTTGTTGATGTTCCTTTTCATTTATTTTTAGCGATACTTATCATGAAGAGTTGTTACTTGAATTTGTTGGCCGTGTTATTGACAAATGGGGCTCTGAGAATGAAGTTGGCAAGTTGATAGCTAAGCTGACAGACGAGGGTCTGTTGAACAGTAAGGTAAATGTTGCATGAACAGCATATATCTTGTCATTTAATGGAACAATTATTTTATTTTATTTGCTTGCAGATTTGGGAACGTATCTTTTTCCATTTCAAGGAAAATGGCTATTTGCAAAAGGTTGCGTTTTACGCGTTGAAATACGGTTTTAAAGAACACTTTATGCAGGCTGTTTCTAGTGCACCGGTAGAAGTACGTTTTACGCATTTTACATTTTTGAATTTTATCTCTAAACGTAATCTTTTTTATCAACATGTTTGATGATTGTTGCAGTACAACTGGAGTGATGAACTGCTTTCCGCGATTATTACTCGAAATTGTGTTCCTCATATAGTTGGTGAACCAATTTGGAAAGCGCTTGTTAAGAGTATTGTCCAAAGTGGAGACTCTGACGTTTTCCAAAAAGTGATCCAGCAGCTGGAAAATGCCAAATTGTCAGCAGAGGCGCAATATTTGTACCATGCAGTAATGTCAGAAACGCATGAAGCCTATTAATTTGCACTTGCTGTCACAATGATGGCAGTTTGTTGTTCAATTTTCAAAATTCGATTCTGTTTATTTGTTCATAATTAAATTAAAAGTGAATATTCAAATTTACTTTTTATTATTAAGAAGTCCATATGATATTTGTCGGCAGCTGTTTGCAACAATTTTAGCACTGTGAGACACACTGTGTAGGTGCGTGTTTTTCTTCTAAATTGTTTCGTGGTGAAAATTCGTGTTCAGCAAGTAACTCACTCACTTGGGTCAGCTGCACTGAAGAAGAAGCATTTGAATTGATGATGTAAATTTATTATTATTCCAATGTGAATTGTTTTCCAGTATGATGTCTGATCATTGGCTTTCTTTGCATATTTAGGAAATTATCCGTTTCAAACTGAATAACAGAATAAGAAAACGTTTCACTGATTTGCTTATAAAGTGTGAAAGCATTGCGTTTAGCTGATTGATAAATTGATTGATTGGACAGTAAACATTCCTGTGGAATTAACGAATGACCAGTTTTGGAAAGGTCGGCCCGCGTTGTGGATACGCCCAGTGGTCTAGTCGAACTGTGTACTCTGTGCGTTGAAAGGTCGGTGAGTAGGGATTTTTCCAAAATATCATCTTGGCATGGTGGTGGAATGGAATGCACGTTTTTTGCCTGTTTTTTGAAAAGTCTTCCAAAATTTTGCAATGGAAAATGCAATTTTTTGCGACTGTGAGAAAAGTGCAATAGGTGTAAAAGTGGAAATTTCATCAGTGGCAACTTTTGAAAATGCATTTCTTTTTCCATTGCTTTTTTTTCAAAAATAGCATATTTTTCAGTTTCAATTGAAACATGCTACCAGCTAAATAAGTAAGCAGTAGACGAACGGGATGGTTATTTTTGTCAGACAACGGATACATACCTGTTTGAATGACGTTCGTGAAGCAGGCGAAAAATGTTGCCCTGCTGGTACAATGACAACAATTTCATATCTCTTGCTTTCTTGTCTTTTTGACAAATGGTCAAGGTTGTGGAGGTAGGCTACATATGAAGATGGAATTGTCAATTTCAATCGACCACAACAATGGAACAATAAGGAATAAAGCAGCAGTGTATTGCTTTGCTGACGACCATGAACGACGCTCGGCAGTTGCAACAAAAGCTTTTAGCTTTGGCCTGACCGTGACCGAAACAGCCGCTTTCTCTGTTAATAAACAGGCATACAGACAATGACGGAGTGGTATAGAAGCAGACAAACAGACATACGTAAAGTCGAAAGTTAAAAGATGAATTGTATCGAATCAACAGCAAGCAAGTCGACCAGAGGTCAGATTATGTTCTCGACTGTGGTATTTTATGCTTTCCATGTCCCCTAAGCTGGCGGAAGTGATTGCCTTTTTCAGCAGTCCTAATCGTAAACACAGCTATTTCTGCTAACTGACTGACTGAACTAATTCACTAACTACTAAACCACTGCTACCATACTCTGTTGTGATTGCTTCTTTTTTCTTTTTTGGATTTCGCGTTTTACGAGTGAAATTTTTTTTGATTTCGTTTTTATATTTAAATTTAATGTGATTCATTCAGTTTGCAACTGCAAAAAGGCATCGCATTTGTGCAAGTGCTGCGGCTTTAAAGTGGTCAGTGTAACTAACGCTCAGTCGATCTCCGTGGCATACTGCAGTCAGTTGTGCTGTTTATTAGCGACTTTTCATTGCTCGAGTAAGCCATTTACTTCTTATTGATAATGCTTTATTGAATCAATGATTTCTTTGTTTCTGTGATACTGTTTTTTTGCTTTTTAATTAATTTTGATTCATCAACTTTTGCAAAATTTATATTTCTGATCAACGTTTTCTTTCTTTTTTTGGCTCTTCGAATATTTGTTAATATTATCAATTGGGCGGCTTTATTTTTGTGAAATGTTCACGAAAAGTTCTCTAATTATCAGCAATTTTTGGTGCAGAACGTGTTGTTTGTAAAAAAAATTATGAGAATTGATAGAAATTGATAAATTGAACGTGGAGCTGAAGTATGTATGATTTTGCCAAATATTCACTTGTATTTGTCAGTTTCAATCTTCATTTATCTACAGCCACTGATTGGTGAAGTATCATTCACGAAAAATGCAACAGTTTAAAATTTTATAAATAGCTAAATCAAAATAGGCTTTCTTTTTTCTAAACAGAAAGTTGCATTGAACACACTTGTAAAATACATGCTAATTCATATTTTTCATATATTTTTTGACAAGCATTATCTTTTTTTAGCTTTTAAATTTTATTTCATTTTTTGTAAACTGACGAGTCATTTGAATTTCAATCGATCGAGATTAAATTGCTGAATTAGTTAGTACTGTTGTTGTTGAGAATGTATGTGTGTGTGTGTGTGTGTGTGTGTGTTATTACAATAATTTTTAATAACTGATATTTTTCATATCCAGTTTTGAAACAAAATATCACATAGCGATGGTGATCTTGTTTCGGCATGAAATTCCAGTGTCAGTCTAAAATGACAAATTGTCAGTAGTGAGTCATACGTACTTTTTTCACGCTCAGTGAACGCGATCCAAGTTTTCTCGAACTAGCTTGTTTCACTGTTTACTACATGCTGCCTTGTTTTTACTGCAACCAACAAAGCAATAAAAAACAAGGGAAAGCTCGATTCTTCACAAAATTATAGATCGTTTTTGAGATTTAACCCCAATGTACATGGGGATGAATTTTATTTTACTATTGAACTTTGTTTGTTCTTTTTCCATTGTGAAGCGCACCTTGTCAATCAATCAGTGCTTCTTCTCTCTTGTTTTCCGTGAACGTTGAGCATTTTCCAATATTTGCAACTAAATGGCTTCGTTACACGTGGAAGAACAAATTTCAAACGATGGTAAAATGCTTTTTAAACAGTAATCATCGTTTTTTTTCAATTTTACGTAGAAAATTATGATTACTTTTTTTCATTATATTTTACTAAACTGAGTAATAGTAATCTGTAAAAATTACACTGTTTCAGTTGGCATCAGATTTCAATTACTTTTGGATGGAATTTCACCACTCTCTCTCTCTCTCTCTCCTTCTCTGTTTGCGTTCATAGTTTTATTATATATATATGTATAAATTTACTTATTTATGGCGGAACTCTATGCAGTTTGTACAGAATTATTCATATGCCTCTAGAACGGTAGGATTTTTCTCTTTTAAATCGTTTTCTTTTTCTAATTATTGTAAAGAAATTCTATTCTGAATATCTGAATGTCAGTCAAATTGTCTAATACTCTGTTTTTCTAACATTCTCAGCAATGATTCACAATAGATATTTCATCCTGAAGATTTCTTTAGACAAAGAAGCTATTACCATTTGTACTTCTTTTATTTAGCAATAAAAGCCATGCAACAAACATAGCGCGCTAAATTAGGATATAGAGTTTGTTGTTTGGGCTTTTGAGAATTTTGTTAATAATGTCAAATGGATAAGATTTTGGTCTTTAAGATGTTTCTTATTCTTGTTTGAAGTGAATCTGTGTATTATTTATGTACTGTTTGATTATTTGTTCATTATATTATTCAGTATGGATAATGGGTATTGATCCAGAGAAGGAGAGCATGCTGCGTCATCAGTACATTGGAGGTGGAACATTGAAGCGGACCGTGCCCACTCGGTCGAGTTCTCGCTTTTCTTGGCGTAGAGGTGCGGTCGATTCGACGATGTCATCGTTGTGTCAGAACGATCAGTTTTATTTGAACAACTCTCTCGAAGCGTCATCAACAACAGTAAAACGTTCTCCAGCATCAATTTTATTATCACCTGCAGGTGACAGCAATCGCTGGTCGCCTGCAGTGATGGACGATGATGACGGTCGACGATTGCTTCCTCACGTTGAACTACTGCCCAGGGTACGAAAATTTAAGCTGGAACCAATAACTGATATCCGTCGTCCTGAAAGCTCGTCCACTATTCTTGCTTGTCCAAATTCAACCCGACCAGGTAAATCTTCTTCAGAATCTGTACGCTACTGGGATCGACAGCAAAGCATGCTGCTGCATTCGTGCACTGGTAGGAATTTCATCGCTACAATGGCCTCTTTATTTACTCTTGGCCTACCATCGGCAGTTGTATCCATTTTGTCGTTGTTACTGTTTTTTCACATTGCTAACAGTAAGTGTTTTGAACTTGAAATTCATTTCTTCTGTACTCATTTTCACTGTTCGTTCGCTTGTTTGCTTTGTATAAATAATGTGTTGGCAAGGTTTACAGGAAAATTACAAAATGGTGAATTTTTTTAGATGATTCCTCTGCCAACAGCGCATTTCCTTCGGTTATCAAAGAAACCCCGCCTGGTAGGCAGTTTTCAAAGTCGACTGAAAATAGTTATTATACATTGGAATCATTTGGAATTGTTTCTGAAGAGGTGATTAACAATTTGGCGATGGCTTTATGCTTGATTTCATTGTCCGGTTCATTGTGTGCCTTGTTCACGTCTTTTCTTGAATGCTATTTGCTCTTGAAAGCTGCTCAACGATTTAACTCATTCCAAGCCAACGATCTCTATTCAAAGTAAAAATTATTTTATTTATTTTTTATTTTACTTGATAAATATCAAAATCAAACAATTTAAACGCAGCATTATCAAATTTCGCCGTCAGTCCGTCTACTTGCGATTTTTGAGCCATTCTGGATTTTTTATCAGCGTTCCTCTTTTAATATTGGGTGAGTATGTATGTATGTATGTATGTATGTATGTATGTATATTGATGGTGTTCATCTTCGTGCAAATCTACTGCATGTTTATATAGTTTTACACTTTTCTTTGTTATGAAAGAGCATTTTCTTGCAGCTGTGATTGTTTATTTGCAAGCCTTGTTTGGTCACACTTTCACATCCTCAAGTACAGTGACAGGAACCGTTACTACCGTAGTACTAGCAACGGCACTATTGCTTGTATTAGTTTGCCTTTGCTTTGCGGTTTATTCCATTTCTTGCGGCCACTTGCAACCTGGATCTGAGCGCGAGGTTCCTAAAACATCCCCTACAACTGAAAACACCAAGACAGAAAAATCAACGAATAGCAAAAATCTTTCTACACTTGTTTAATGCAAACTCGCCAATGCATAATAACAATTCTCATTGTTATTTCCTATTCTATTCTAGTGTTGATATTCCAACACTGATACAACATTTCATTAAAGTCCGTGTACTTTACATAGCACTATGAAACTATGAACAAAATATTTAAAAAAGTAGCCGTCACTTTTTTTCATTAAACACAATTATGTTCAAAGCATTTCCAACAAATGTAGCTGAATTAATAACTAAAAGAAAAAGTCCAACAATAAGCGAACACCAAACGCTTTTTTGTTGTGCAGTTTTTCATCAGTCACATTGAAGTATAAATAGCATTGCCACATACAACACACATCGTTCAGCATCAATCATTCCAATTGAATGGAGATAAGTGAACGCAGAACAACCAAGTAAAAATTTGCATCGAGATTATCTAGAGCAAGCAAGAAGCATTTACAACAATACATATAAGCAACGTGCCAAATTTGGAGGCCCATCATTTCCCAACTACTGAACACATTACCGCAACAACAAATTTTGCATAAAATTATCAATAATCAATGTGAATGCCTAATAAGCAGAAAAAGAGAAATTTTCGAAAAAAGCTATTTCGTAGTTTTTCAAAAAAACTACAGCCCGTGAAATTGCAATTTTCGAAAAAAAACCTTGAAATCCAGAAATGGACTTTATGAACATCAGTCGATCAGAAATGAATAGAGAAGTACAACAAACTTATTCCCGTTGTTCCTAGTTGCATAGTTCTCGAGATATCCCAAATCAAGTGGCTCGTTTACCCATGTATTGAGATGGGCAAAGTGACAACTTTAGAAGTTCACAATTGATCAACTATTGGCCGAGCAATGAAAAATATACAGTAGCCATATTTATCAGCAGGAATGAATAAAATAAAAATTTGCATGCGAGGTCGTTCGCTTTATTGACATAATGGAAATCATTTCAGTTTGAGGTCGTCCGTGGATGGTAGCTCAGCGTTTTGATTGGAAAATTGACTGAAGGCAAACATTGAAGCCGAACACTATTTTTGCTTTTAATTCATTATTATTTTTTGGAATAATTTCTGAAAAATAATTTTTTAATCAACACCGAAAGAGCATGAACATGAACAATGAGAAAATGGCGAATTTAGCAGTAAGTAGCAGCTTTATAATTTTTAAGTCATAATCACTTAACAGTGCAATTGACAATCGACAATGAGCATAATTTCTCAATATATTTTCTATGAAGAATTCACAACATGAGATGATACGTGACTTAATAATCGCCAAATTTCTGTACAATTAAGTTTCATTAAATACACCCTGTACGCATTGTTTATCTATTATTGAAATATAGTCTTTCGAAAACCACCTTTGCAATAGCTAACATGTACTTTCAATTGACCAGAAGCAAGCTTCAGCCAAATGTTCTGACGCATTAAAAACCGGTTTCTAACGCTGCATTATGCAAATAAGGATCGCTATAACGCTACCTTATCATCAGTAAGGGTGCGTTTGTTTGTTTAATTTACGTGGCAATTGGTAGCATCGTTGAACATTCTCTGAGTTCATTACGGGCGTTAAGTAGCTGCTGAAGGCCGCTTCAGATTTACAGACAAGTATTCCACTTTTCTGCTTGTTATTTTTTTAAACTTTGTATACTTATTACGTAAAGAATTATTTTTTAATTAGACAGCACTTAATTATTATATTTGTTGTAAATCTATTTTGTGATAAAGTGAGGATAGTTTTGATTTAATATCATTATTACAGGTTTAAAGAATGGAGCAAAGAAAATGTGAAAACACGGACGGCACGAAGCAGAACAAGAGAAGGCAAGAGGTAAATGCCATTTCTTGTGGATCTGTAAAGCAAGGCTAAGGATACTTCGAAAGGGTGAAGTTATTCCTTAGTTTAATGAAATTATTCAAGTTTGTAGTATGTAGTATATGAGTGAGATATTTTTCAGTGTAAAACAGTTTTTTTTAATTTTCATATTAAGATTAGGTATGACTTCATCTTTAGAAAGATTGAAAATTAATTAACTTTTTTTCACTTTATATTTTCAAATTTCACAGCATCAGAGACATTTCGTAAATTACATCTTTTGTTACATTAGCTTTGTTTGTCAGCATACGCATCGATTGTGCTTATATTTTAGTGAAAACATTATGCGATAAGTTCCATTTATGTAGGTCATTCGCTGTGCTTGAGGTTTCAATTTTCCTAATTAAATAGCGTTCGGTTAGAATTAATTCTTCCTCCAGAAAATTTTCCAATCAACTCAAACCGATTTCTATCGCTACAGTACACAAATGAGTATCGCTTGAAAATTCATTTTATTCTATCATCAATCAGTAATGGTGCGCTTGTTTGTTTGACTTGCGTGGCAAGTAACAGCATCGTCGAGCGTCAAACGTTGGCGTTAAGTAACTACTGAAGTCGGTTTTTAATTGTGGAAAGTATTCAAAGTTTTCTCGTTGTTACTTTTTTTTTCGAAACTCTCTATATATAATCATTTTGTTAAGGTTATCTTTAATTGAAAATCAGTTACTTCTTTCCTTTCTAAATTATTTGTTCAGTTTTTTAATTCCACTGTGTAATAAAGTGCGAAAAATTTTGATTTAACATTAACCATTCTTACAGATATGACCAATGAAGAAAAGAAGAAGTGAAAACGCGGACGACACGAAGC
>NW_003526948.1:213830-227240 GCF_000181795.1 Trichinella spiralis | reverse complement strand
TTTAATCAGGAGGAATTTTTGTGTTTCAAAAAACTGGAGGAAGGAAAAAGCATCATTTTGATCGGGAATAGAGGGAGTGAGGTTTCTATTTAATTTTTCTGGGCAAATTGGATCATCTTTTTCCGGGTTGGTAACAGAAAGAATGTAAAATTCTTCCCCCCATTTTAATTTTCGGAGTTTATTTTTGAAAAAAAGGGGAAGGTTATGAAAGTTTGGAATGAAATTTTTTGCTTTGTTTGAGAAAAAACGAAAAGCACAAAGGAATTCTTAAAGGTAATTATAGCACTTTTTGTAGGAAAGAAGAATCCATTTTTTCAGGCTGTAATCATGTCTTAACAGAAAACGTGTTCCCGGATAGGAATATTTATATATATATATATATTATATATATATAAATTCCAGTGTGTGTGTGTGTGTGTGTGTGTGTGTGTATTTATAGAATGCGAGTAACTGATCAGAGAAATGGCCAAGTTTAATAATCAGATGCAATTCTGCTTGAAATGAAAGAGAATGCACGGCAGCCTTAGATAAACGACTTTCAACAAATACATCGCTTATAGGCAAACGTGAAAACTGGTCCATTAATGATACAAGGCCATTGCACGTCAAAGTGGTGCATATGCAATAGCAGTAGTTGGTTAAAAGTAATAAAATTGTTCGATATGAAAACAGATCAGCTGCGGAAAATTGCTTCGGTGCGATTTGTCATGAAGCAGACCCGGCTGCTGTCAAAAATTGCTACGGTAAATGTTTCTCCGTTTTAGCCACTGGCAATATTTTCACTACTTGTCAGACTAAAGATGGGCTTGGCAAAGCTGCAAGTCGGTATGTTGTTCACCGTTTTATAAATCATACAGAGCTGTGAGACCAATTGTTAACTGCCATTTTACCATTTGATTAAAAAATTAAAATCGCACTTTCATCACCGTTGCGTTCATATTTAAACATTGTGTGCGTGTGTGTGCTACATAAAAGCAGAAAAGATTCATAATCAATTGCTTCAGCGAAATTTAATATTTTGTTGTTAAATTTTTATAATTAAAAAAATAATTTGCTGAAAATTGTGCTTTGTAATTGAAATACTTATTGACTAACTTACAGTAGTGAAAATATAGTATGCCTAATCAAAATTTCATCTAGTGCTAATAAATTTAATTGTAGTCATCTGTTTTAAAAAGAATGGAACCAGAAATTTGGACGTGACGTAGCCAATCTAACTTTACCCACATTCAAATGGAAAATCTGGTTCACTGTCTAAGGTGAGATAAAATTTGCACCAAATTGAAGCAAACAACAAACGTTACGCGCAGTAATTTGCAAAATTGTACCGTTGGTTAATTCAAATTTTCTCTTTTTTCCATCCAATTAAGTAAGTGTTAAGTTTGTCAAGCAAAAAGTCAAAAAATAAAATACATTTCAGCAAAATATCTCAAAACAAGTGAAATAAATAAATTTCAAAAAAATATAGAAACAGAGAATGCTTTCCAAGAAGTAGAATTTCACTTTCTGCAAAGCATTGTCACAGTTTTGCACGTCATTTGAAATATCAAAATTTTCCAAGCTCAAAACGTTAAGCTTTTTCAGCACCCATTTCTTTTATTATTATCAGGGTGAATTTATTATACCCGCAAATTCAAGCTGCAAGTGGATTAAATGCGTACATCAACTGGAACACACAAATTAGAAGAAATTTGCAAAAAGTCATGTGCAGGCGATCAATTATAGATTAAATCTAATCTTCAAAGCAACAACTGAAAGTGAAGCAAATTTATTAAAATAATATCTAAAATATGAACGTACATTTCAAACAATTTATAACTTTATAATCTGACACCAATATTATCTGGTTTCATCAAAACTTTGGAAAAACTGCAATTACAGAAAAGTGATAATATTCATATGGTGATGTAGAGAAAACTGATCGATGAAAAATGATCTTATTATTGAATTACTTTTTTAAAATTAATTATAGAATAGTGCTTCTTTACAACGGAAAAAGAACTTGTTTTCGTTTCTAAGCAGAAGCGATTTGGCAGAAAATTAATATGTAAAAATACTGCAAAATACACATAATCATTAACAGACACGTATACGCATATGTATGTATATCGCATGTGCTGATAAATAAAGTGAAAAAGCAAATTAGTCGAGCTAGTTTTCTCAAAATGCGCCTCAAAGTAAAAAATTTTTCAGAGTTTTGCAAACAAAAACGCACCTCTGAGTGTCAAGTGTTTGTACACCATGCTTGCTGTTTCAACATTTCGTCAAATTTGTTTCATTCAATCACTTCAGTGCAGTAATTATGCAAAAATTTCAAAAGTGCTATTTGAAGAAAGAGATAAACGTTGAATTTGAGCGATTTTTTGTTTTGACAATTCCAAAATTCTCTTTTTACAATTGCATAAAAACTGCAAAATACGCGGATACTCACTGGCATTTATTGCTAATTTGAATCGGTCACTTTTCACTCACTTTTAGAAAAAAAAAGTTTTTTATAAGCAAATCTTTATACCAGCACTCATGCAAACATTGCAACAAACAACCAAAATTATTAATGAAGAATCAAGCACCAAGTTTTGTCGGATCAAACAAAAAAGGCCACTTACTTTGTTTTGCTTACTTTGGTGTGCAATTTAGATGTATATTTTGCATGGATATTTTTATATTACGAACATATTTTCATTTCAGCATTATACTGTAAATGCAAATAATATCAATATGAAATTTAAATCTGTAGTGAAGTAAAGTGAAAAAATATTTGACAAAATTTAGACAGCAGAAGAAAGACGGTTTTTGATTTTCCTTTTGTATGATCCTAACTTTACTTTCAATTTGAAATTGCATAGTTTGAACCGCTAATCCAATGTTAGTATTGGTCCAGGAAAGCAAAAAGAAAAATGCATTGTTGAAAAAACCAAAAAGAAAAAAAAGAAAGCAAAATGCAATCAATACTTACTTTAATTTCAGTGGGATAAAGTGTTGTTCAAGTGAAACTTTTTGAAATGATTGAATGAAGAAGGAAAGTGACCGAAGAGGAATAGAAGAGCAGCTTGGGAAATGGACTGACTGACTATTCGAGCAGGCAAGTGACCAAAGGTGACCGTTGCCCGGACGATCTAAACAACGCTTGTTGTGTTTACAGTGTTGCTTGTTCAAAAGAGCAAAGAGAAAGAAAGAGAGAGAGAGAGAGAGAGAGAGAGAGAGAGAGAGAGAGAGAGAGAGAGAGGAGAAGCAATTGAAAAGAGCTCGAAGGCGTCAGTTTCGTCAGTTCCAAGAAAGCAAGCAATTGCAGGGACCGTTGCGGTTGAATAAACATTGAAAAAGCGGTCGGCTTGTTTCCATTGGCACAATCAGCTCAACTGGTCGGTCTAAAGTCGTCTCGATGACCATCGTTCACGCCGGACGTCAATTGACTACTCTACAACACCATCACTAACGCTTCACCACTACAACAAGCGACGACAATTGTGCACATTGAAGCTGAAAGGTGAATGACCGGCAGGTGACCGTCTACACACAGCCATCGTCAACATTATCATCAGACATCGTCAATAATTTGAAGCTGAAATTTTTGAAACAGCAATCATCATTAAAAATTATTTTTGCATTTTCAGATTGGTTTATAATGTTCCCCTTTTAAATTCTGGACGTCAATTTTGGTTTTTTTTTGTTTTTTACATATAACATTTTTGATTCACAATATGCAAAATATGTATCTCTGAACAACTGAACAGTTAGTTTGTACATTTTCCAGAGCTTGACGATGATGATGATGACGATAATTTTGTACAAGTCAATATGGTGGCATAAGTTGATGAGATTCAAAAGGATGCTCTCAGAAACTGCTAGCAGAAGAATATCTATCTATTATTGTCTGATTGATGTCATGAGTAGTCATATCATGAGAAGAGTAGCAAGTTTGATTTGAGCAAAGAAACACACACACACACACACACAAATGCTGAACGAAATTCTCTTTTCATTTTCTTTGCTTAATTTTTCAAATATTTATCTATCTAGCTTACAGCATTTATTTTTCTCCTTCATTTTTTTGAAAAAACATTAAATTATTTCACAAATTTGAAGCAAACCAGTCAGTTCAAAGCCAAAATGTAAATTTATAAATTTGAATATTAATTTCCCTTTATTCAAATAAGCAGTAGACGACAGCGAATCACGCGCTACGCTGATTGTAATAAAAGTAGCTCAAATTTTCTGAACCGACGGCACAATTATTGTCCAATTCAGACAAATTATACATTACAGATCGATAACAAAATTTCCAATGACCTAGCATGCATATACTTACCACAACATATAAATAAATAAATAAATAAATAAAATTTTCTTTTCTGGTTTTTTTCTAATAATGCAATACATACAGTATATTCATTGAAAAGAATGTCATAAAAAACTGAACATTTTAAATTGCATGCATCCAATATTCAGACAAAATTATTATTATTATTATTATTATTAATGTGCGCAAACAAAATGGCGTTTAAACAAAAACGCAAATATTTCAAGTTTTTATGCATAATCTTGCACCGAATAATAAATGCGCAATATACGCATATAATTAATTAACTTAATTTGCAATACATAGAAAAAAAATCTAATTTTCTTTTTAACTTGTAACATTTGAATCAACAAAATAAATATATGGCATATATTTAAAAAAGTTGTTTAAATGCACAAAAGAATGGAATTTTTTCTTGCTCACTCAAATCCAGCCTAACAAAATTGTGGGCTTTGTTGTGAAAATAAATAAATAAATGATCGACTATTGTGTGATCAGATAGATTAGAACGGAAAGCTCAAATATACGCAGCAAAGCTTTTCGACGAAATGATGAAAGCCTCCTAATAGTAGTAGAATGCAGCGATGAAAATTTCAAACATTTGCAATGATAAAAATGGCAACGTTTGCTTTGCCAAAGGGCACGTCTACACGCATAGCTAGGAAGCAAGCGGGCCTGTTGTTCATAAGAAAATTTCCTAACAAATGGAAAAATAATTTCAACAATTCCTTGAATTACATAATATTTATTTATTTATTTATTTATTGAAATATTTTTATTTTCCTTATAAACAGAACTTTTATTACAGGCTATTATTAATTATTTAGCTTATTTCAGTTGGCATGTACAAACAATATTATGCTGACATATTATATTCGTCATTTGAAACGAAAAGTTTACACCTACTTTTTGAAATGCAATATTGATTATTATAGTAGAATTTAGTTTCAAAAGTATCAAAATTGAATAAATAAATGAATAAATAAATAGATAGTAAAAATTTTTTTTCTCAACTTACTTGGTTGCAGTTGGAGATGGACAGATGAGCGGATTTAAGCAGGAAAGTTGTGCCGAGCAATTCGATGATAAATAGAGATTACACACACGCACCCACAAAGAGAGAAAGAGAGAAAGCAAGAGAAAAAGAGAGAGGAGGGAAGAAGAGGCAAAAGGAAGTGTCGAGTGTAGTAGTGTGAAAGTGGTTTGCAGTGGCGGGAAGTGTAAGTTGTTGAAGCAGTAGTTAACGGTTAAAAGATAACAGCTGTTGTGCAGCCACAAGGTCTGCTTGCTAACCACTTGGGCATGATTCGGTTATTCAACGCGTGAAATCTTTACTTTCACCCGAATGCGACCAAGTAAGTATCCGCCTGACCGTGTGTATATCTACGTGTGAAGAGGTACGTGTAGTAGTGCAGAGTTCAGTGAAAAGCTGACTTGAACCCCGCCCGGTCTCGTGTCTTCCTTCTTGGATCAGATCGACTAGGCTTGTCAGAACAAGCTGGCGCTTTTATTCTATTCTTTCTCTTATTCTTGATTTGCGCAACCAAAATGATCGCCAATGCCAAGCTGGACAATCATCGATCGCTAAATTTACCACTACCACTGGTACTGGTTTGCTTGTTTGTGAGATAGGAGGCTTGTTCGCAGCCGTTCGCCTGTATGCGCGCTGTATGTATGTGTTTAGTTCAAAGTGCAATTTTATTTATGCAAAATAAACAAGACTGCTATCACCATTTGACAGTAAACATCTGAGTGGCAACGTGAAGTTTTCAAACTCAATTCAACAGCTAACATCTCAACTGCTGAACAACATTTCCGCCCCAAAGCACCGCCTCCGCTCAGCGGATCGCTTTACTGCAGCACACTGAGGTCAAAAACGCTCGTGACTAGCACTGTCATTGAACAATAATCATTACTGAAAACATTGTTCTGTTTAATGCAAATAACTTGATTTTTTCCGCAATATCTTTTACAAAATTTACAATATTATAAATAATGGAATATTTATTGTTGTTCAGCATTTATCTATAATAAAGAACAACAACTGCCTCAAAATACTGCAAAATTTATTTGTTTATTCATTGCTTGCTGCTTGCACTGAATAAACAAAACCAACCCACCGATTTGATTAATGGATTTTTCGTTTTGCTATTTAATAAATGAGAAACTTGTTCATAATAACATTAATAATACTTATTCCTATCAATTTGACTTAATATTGAAATTTAAATCGTCTGTTTTATTTCTCATATCCCCATGCTTGATAAATTAGTCACCACAGTTGATTAGATTGAATCAATGTTTGCCTAGCGGCCAGACACAGCATGCAATGTTGCCCTCTTGATCAAGCAGGAATGAAACGTGCCGTTTTACTAGCTGAAAAGGTGAATCATTCATCTCCATTGTCCGCCTGTCACGGAACAGCAACAGTCAATAAATAACAAATACAATGTGCTGATAAATTAGCATATCCTGTGAACAAGATGGTCAAGATCAGGGAGGACATATTGGATTGTTCTGAATGGGCGGCATCAATTTTTGATATAAAAATTGAATGAAATTTACCAATCAATTCAGAAAAGTGCGAACGAAGCAATCTTAAATCAGCGATTATTCATGAAAAATGTTGCCATATTGAAATTCAACACTTACTTCTTTATAAAAAAATACATTTTTACCTTTTCCTGATATTAGTGTGTGGTGACGATTGAATAACAATGCTATTATGCACACACCACTTTCGACGTGTTCAGTTGACTGAATTTTTATGATAAATTTCTTTCGTAAAAAAAGTAACTGTTTCCTTCACATTCACACGAACTAGCAGAGTATTAGTAAGCACGTGTGCGCATGCAGTATTGTATTCTGAATAGTGGATGACGACAGCTTGTGTATGTTCACCAACAAACAATTTGTTCACAAAACATTGAAATTGTAGTTGGCGTATTTTGTTGACCAACGCTCTCTCGTGTATTCGACTATTTCATGATCAGTGTAATTTTGATGAATGCGCAAAAATTCCTCAATTGTAGCTGCTCACAAAAGGAAACAGAAACATAAATAAAGCAATAACAGTTCAATAAGATATGCTCAACAATTTCGGCAATTATTAGATAAAAAAGAATCAACAACTCCCACACACCAAACAATTATGATGAAACAAACGAATTTCTTCAATTTTCATACTTATAACTTATGAACGTATGCGGAAATTATTTGCCATACTGTTCTGATAGTGAAAAATATGATTGAAAAGATAAAAATATTCGCAAAATATTTTTACATAAGCAGTCAAGCAGATGCAAATGATGACCAAGTATGATAATCAAAAAGAAAGCACTCTTTATTACTTTTTCTGCTTGTAGTGTAATTACTTGTCTTTCTGTAATCAATACCGTACGCTACAGTAAATACAATTCATCATAAAACAAATGACATTCTGATTTTGAAAAATTCATTTTAGTAACATACGACGGTGATGAAGCCACCAAGTGATAAGAAAAGCATGATTAAAACAAAACGAAAGCATCAAAAAAGAAAAAGAATTAAAGCGATTAATTAATTAATTATTTATTCATGTATTATCGCTACAGTTAAGTGAATGAACCAGTCGGGCTGTTGTAAAGAAAGAAGCAAATGGCAAGGTAAAAAGCGAAAATCAAAAAAATACAAATAATAAATTAGCCAAATCAACCCCAAGAAGAAAAGAAAACGAAAATGCAACGAGAATATTTTCAACGAACAGTGTCAAATTTGCAGTGCCATTGTATCGTCCGTCCATACGTAACAACAGGACAAAGAAAAACTGATGCAGCAAAGGATCGATAATTTTTGTTGTATTGCAGTGGTTTGGTTGTTTAACCAATAATTTCAGAAGAAACTTATACTACAAGCAAAGAAAAAAAATTAAGCGATAAATAATTGTTGCATAGAGGCAAAAGAAAAGAAAAACAAACCAACCAACAAATAAATAATACAGACAAGCGGAATTCAATTTTAAATATGCATAAAATGGTATATAAATTTCAGATAAAATTGGGCAAAGCGCAAGAAAAGAAAACCAAACATTGAATAATAGTAAAACATAGCTTAAATGGTGGATGATGATGGATGATTTTGACAAGCAAGAAGAGAATAGCAAAGATATATATATATATATATATATATATATATATATGTACAAATATGTGCATGTATACGTATATATCGTATTACATATCATATGTATGTGTGTTTGTGTCTGTATGTAGAGTAGAGTCAAAGTAGCGTTCAAATAATCCAAGCAAAAAAAGTAAAATAAAAACAATGAATGAGCCCAGTGGAGCTGGTGAAAAAGAGAATCGTGTATGAGGTTCATCAAGTCACCACTGAGTTCAGCTCTTTTTTGTTTTCTTGCTGGACTATGATTTCAAACCAGGCTTTGGCGTTGACTCGTTTATTTCCTTGGCAAATAGCTTCATCTTGTCTCTGAAACTCAATTTCTCACCTTCAACCTATAAACCAAACAAACACAATCAATCAATGTTATGCCACATCAATCAATCATTCAATTTTTAATTTATGAAAAACACTAAAGTTGAGTTATAACTCAGTATAATGATATCTGAGGGATATTATTTATTGATTATACCTGTGAATTGTTTGGTTTCAAGTGTTTCAGACGTTCTTGGCGAGGATCCTTGTAAACTTCATGATTTCCAATAACTCTGGGAGTTTCTTCATGCATCTGGTAGACGTACCTCGATTCAGCTTGGTGGACGGTGGGAAAATGATGATGCTGCTCACTAGTTGAACTGCCGTCCGATGAAGTGATCATCTGCTCGAGCTCGTTGGAAACAGGCCTTGTTTCACTGGTCGACGTGACAAAGTCCAAAAATCGTTGGTCGTCATCCAACGTCTCCACGTGGTACACGGCAGGGGGAGCAGTGTCGAACTGCACTTGCGGTCTCGATGTCGTAACTGGAGTCATTTTGCGAATATTCGTTGTATTTTCAGCCAATGATGACGAAGCTTTCAAGTTTGAATCCATCATTCGGTTTCTGTAAACAAAACAATAAAAATTAATATCATTAATCCGAACAGTATGATGGGATGGATAGTAAAGAGAAAACAAATCCAATCAACAAAATACAAATACACTGTGCTGCATACCCGCCGTTAGCAGTGACGGACAGATTTTTCATTTGAGATTCAGTTTGCAGCATTTTACTATCCAAATTGTGCCACGCGCCTCTACCATTTGCCACTGGCTCGGCTGTGATAACGTTCTTCACCGCAGCTTGACCAAGTCTACCACCAGTAATTGGACTGTCTTTCTGTTGAGTGCGGTTCCACTCTTTGGCTGCAATCTGCTGGTAGCGTCGTTCAGCATCTTCGAAATACAAGTCACGTTGTTGCTGCCTCCTCGCACAAGCGGCTTCATTCAAAGCAGACGTGTCACTATTTCCAGAAGCACTACAATGGTACATATGATACAATTGGAAAAGAGAAAGAAAAGCTGAAATTGTTCCACTTCAAAAATAAAAGAAATATATATATATATATATGTATACCTTTGCACTGGAACATTAAAACTATTTCCACGATGTGACATATCTAACTCGTATGATTTTGAATAATTATTATGCTGCTGTTGTTGATTTGGATCATATATTTGTTGATAGTGATTATCATCAGCATGACTGCTATTGCTTAGACGACGGCGAAATTCCAATTCATATCGCAAAGCACGATAACGGCGCTGTTCAGCCGCCGTCAACGATGATTTCGACTGCAAACGTGCTAATTCGTCACGCATCAACTTTTCCATCTAAAATGCAAAAACAAAAAAATTAACAAAAAAATACTCTTGCAAAACAAATGTCTATTCTGCTTCAGTGTATGTATATGTAGAAGATTAATCTTTTGAATAAATAATAAAGCAAAAAATACAGAAACACTAATAGTCATTGTTTCCTGTCCTTGTCATGCTAACCTCAGAGTCGACTTGCTGTTCCAAGTCTTCACGATCCATTTCATTTGGTTCCAGAAAATCAGCCGGATAAGGATTTGGTTGTGTTCCATTTTCCGGGCATGGCTGTGTGAAATAAAAAATCAGAAATAAATAAATTTCTACCATAACCAACAATATCGCTCACTATTAATCGTGATTTTGAATTCTGATCAGACATCATTATTGGAGCTGAGTACAAATCGCTTCTTGATGGAGGACGCTGTGACAGTTGTGCTGGTGGTGGCAGTTGCTGGATGCTAGAAGAAACACAAACACCACCGTTCGCTATCGTTTGCTTTTGCTGCGCACTACCGTAGAAATCTGCTGTTTGGGGCTAGAAAAAATACAAATAATAAATAAGTATATATATATATATATAGATACTGTTATAATTTAGTTTTGTTCTGGTGTTAATTTACTTGTGGTAGATTTGATCGTGGTGACTGACGTGTGGTGTCCACTACTTGGTTGTAATTTGCATAATTTTTATTCAGTGTATGCTGCTGCTGTGGTGGAGATTGGGTTTCGTGCGAGTAGATTTGTTGCGAACCCGCTGAGCGACGTGCGCCAACACTCTGTCTGACAATTGGATTATATCCAGCAGCTATAGCGGTACCATCTGCAGACGTTTGGTGATGCTTGGTCACACCGGATGTAGAGTTGGGAATCATTTTGGCGTTGTGGAAAACACGGTCAGAACGACTGGAAAAAGCCGGCGACGATGGCACGCTGTCGGTTCGACCACGGCCAAGCGACCTCTCCATCTGCATCTCGTGCAATAGACTTGAAGCTGACAGAGAACGTCCACTGCGGCCCATCTGTTGACCGATGGTCGAGTGGAACCTGCTGTTCGATACTGGCGGCTGTTGGAACTGTTTGACAGGCCTCCTGCCATGATGGATGTCTGATGTTGAGTAGCGATAATTGTTTCCATTGTTGGTGCCATTACTGGCCGGCTGAGAGGGGACCGTTTCGCCAACAACATGGCGACGTACTGGAGATGCGTTATTCGTATGGGGACTGTAAATTACAGGCGAATTGGCAACTGGATGCATTTGCTGTTGTTGCTGTTGTTGTTGCTGTTGCTGGTACCTGTTGTCCGGTGACAACTGATAAATCCATTGTGCAAGACCGTTGTACAGAGCAGCTCCCTTGGCTACTTCAAAATTCACCACCTGTCCAGACTGTGACATCATCTGCGCCGCACTAAAACATAACATCATATATCCTCCTATTCAGATACGAAAACAGATACCATATGCGAAACAAAATAAAAAAGAACATTTCTGTGAAAATTGCGTAAAATTCACCTATTATCTTCAAAAATAGATTCTCATCTGTGCATGCACTACAAAAGCACTATTCAAGCAATTCATTTATTCTCACTTTAACATATTCAAAGAAAAAAAAGAATACGTTTTCTTCTCCAAAATGACTACTGTTCAACTTATTACAACACTAACATATAAATTCACAGTACCACTTTCTGTATCACATTGATATCATCATGACAATTATCACTTTGATTTCCAGTATAAAATATTGCTATATATAAAAAGATCCGAAACAAATTCTATCAATCTCGAATGAATGAAAAAAAAACCTACACATACACTTCCACATATATTTGCAAAGGAAAAAATGTGGCACAACATGCAAAGCGGTTTTATTCTATTTTAATTTCAGTTTCACATCCACACAGGGAATTTAGTGGATACAATTTGAAGAGACTTCTTGTCTAGCTGCTTTGTTGTGCAGTGAAAAAAAACCGTCAGAAAATTTGGTGCGCTTTATTGAGAAGCAATTATGCTTTCAGTAAAAGCATGGTAATTGAAGAGAAAACTAGATGTTCCAGTTTTCAAACAAACACCGGATGTGAATTAATAATTGATTAGCTGCCATCCTCTTCAACATTGGCAGTAGTTAAATGCTTAAAAGTGGGGCCCAGTTCCGCAGTTTCAAAGCGGGTTTCGTTTATTTGAATAGAAAGTAAAAATAAAATGATAATAATAATAATAATTAATAAAGCAATACCATTCTTGACTGACACCGATGAGACTTTGACCATTGACTTTCAACAACTGATCGCCAGCTTGCAATCGACCATCCTGTTCAAATAAATATCCACATATGAATTAATATTATTTAAAAAAAAAGAAATTAAAATATGAAAATCAGTAAAAACAAACCTGCGCCGCAGCACTACCGGGCACCACTTTTTTAACATAAATTCCAGGCATCTGATCTTCGCTTCCCTGAAAAAAAAAATCACGTACTGTCGTATGGACAAATCAACAACTGCCCAAGTGCAAAAGCATCAAATCAATGCTGCATCGTCGAGAACAATTACATATCTACAAACAGTGGATCATTCCACCGGTTCATGTGGAAATTTGTCATCGCAGTGCAACATAATCGGTCAATCATTCTACTGTGCCTATCAATGACCACTGGTTGGCAAAGCTAAAATGTAAAATGACCATGCACGACCGACTGACCCCTTCAACGTACAGCCATGCCTTCGCCCGAAAGCGGAAAACAACATGGCAGGTGTGAAAGCTCCACGTACGTATATGTACAGGACAACTGCGGTCAACAGGTGACCATCGCCAAACAGTACTGAAATTATGTAACCTACAAAATGGTGACAGTACAACCAGCGTAGCCTACTGAGAGGTTGGAATTGAGATTTTTGCACAACTGAAAGAAAACAGTTTTCTTCGATTTTTCAAATTCCAGTAATTTTTAACAAGCAGCATATCCGATTAAGAAATCAAACAAAATTTTACAAATAAAAAAATAATTCGTAATACCTGTGCTTGGACAATGCTCAATCCAATTCCATTAGAGCCTTTTTCAAAGCTAACAAACATCAAATGAGGACCGGTTGTATCGGATTCTGATGAACGGTTAACAGAATTCTATAAAATAAAAAAAATAAATAGAAATCAAAAATTTTATTCTTGAACTCATCATCATTCAAAATTATTCTTATTTTATTCTTGCTTTCCATTTTTTTGAATAAATAATTACCCACCGCCTCCTCTACACACACACACACACACACACACACACACACACACACACACACACACACACACACACACACACACACACA
>NW_003526948.1:207005-213820 GCF_000181795.1 Trichinella spiralis | reverse complement strand
ATTGTATGAATTTCAACTCTGGGCGTCTACATTTTGTACTAATTATGCAAATCGGCATTGCATCGTAGTTACTTAGCGAAAGTAAATTCAAATAGCCCCCCCTGTGGATATATAACGAGTTTAATCAATGACAAAGATGATAAATGGGATTGGATGCAATGAAATGTTTTCTTTTTTTGAAAAAAAAAAATCTTACAACGCTTTCGTTTCGATTTTGCCTCAATTAATGATAATTTAACAGCAGAAATTTCAGAAATTCAATTAAATTGATCATAAAAAATATATATTAGTAAAAATCGAACATATTTGATGCCAAAAATGTATCATGCGCAGAAATTGGCTGTCACTGCATCGGCTGAAAAGCAGTTACTGATGTGCGACTATCATAAGTATTAAAATTATCAGTACCTCAAATTTTGAGTCCATTTATTCCATAAATGCTGGACTGTTTAAAATCAAAATCTCCAAAACCCTAATTGTCATCAATAGAAAATTATAAAAATGAAAAAAATCCTAACATTGAAAAAACCTTCTTCGCCGAAATTTCGCATAAACAACCAAGTCTATAGCCCATGAAATTTTGCAATTTTCAAGAAACTTTTTTCGCCCAGAAATTAATGCTATTGATATACATCGGTCGAGAATTATACGCTAATTGCTATAAACGCATCCGGACCCCTCGTGATTGTGTACTTCTTGAGATATACGCTGAAAAAGTGAAACTGAAAATAGGAATTTTACCAAATCGAAATAAAAAATGGTGAAAACTGAAACATAGGTAAATGGGAATATGGTGTGGTTTCATTAAATTTTACAACGGAACCATGAATTTTTTTACCTAAAAAAATAATGTTTTTTTTACAAGAATTGTTCTTGATTTTCATTAATGTAACAAAAGCTTTCAAAATTTAATACCCCTGTTAACTGAATTTATTCATTGATTACAATTCAGATATAAGAAATGTCCAATAGTATCAGATTGGAAAGCTATATTTTCGTGCAATATGCCAGTCTTTTTTTTCTATAAATTATAAATATTCAAACCAGAAACTTTATCAAATTTCTCAAAAAATCATCGATTGCAGGTTATTCAAAATTTACATACCTTTAATTAGCACAGAATTGCTTGTTCTTAACAGGAAAATATTTTACAATACGCCGCAGCTTTTGAGATGCTCGAAATAGCTTATACTTTACGTCCTGGTGCATTTCTATAAAGTATCGAACAAATACCATGCTTGCGCCGAATAATTTGACATGAATTGTGAATTTATTTAATTTCAAAGCAATTGTAATGAATTTCAACTCTGGGCGTCTACATTTTGTACTAATTATGCAAATCGGCATTGCATCGTAGTTACTTAGCGAAAGTAAATTCAAATAGCCACACATGTGGGATATATAACGAGTTTAATCAATGACAAAGATGATAAATGGGATTGGATGCAATGAAATGTTTACTTTTTTGAAAAGTAAACTCTTACAACGCTTTCGTTTCGATTTGCATCAATTAATGATAATTTAACAGCATCTTACTCATATTTACTTAGCGAAAGTAAATTGCAATTGTCACAAAAGTGGTATCAATGTAATGCTTAATCAATAATAATAATATTATTATTATTATCGGCGGGGAATGTCATTAAACGTTAGCATTTGTACAAGGAAGTTCTTTCAAAAGAGACGTTGTCATTAGCAGGTATTAATGTATTTCGAACAGCAATACGTTGGTTATTTCAATAGAACTGATTGTTATGAAAATTATAGTAGAAATTAATAGAAATCTAAAATATTCGACGGCAAAAATGTTTCATATGCAGAGATTGTCAGTCTCTGCTTCTGTTGAAGTTAGGTTTCACATGGGCTTCTTTTATATGTATTAAGATGGGCAATGCGCCAATTTTGGAAGCCATTTATTTTTCAACTTCTGGACAGTTTGCGATGGAACTCTGTGTAGCACTATTATTTATCAATGTGAATTTGTTCATGTAAAATTTCGAAAAAAAAACTGATTTGGTCTACTTCGGCCCAATTTTTCAGCAGCTTAATTTAATGGTCGTTAACGCGCTTCTAATGCTGAATAGGAAGAAGCAAAGTCTAATTGTTGCCTTAACATTAATGAAGACCATTTAATTGAATTCTGTTTTACAAAAGTGAAATCACATAAACATGCAAATCAATGTCAAATGTCCCCTTTTATTGATGAAAAAACCCTATATGATGAAATCAAATTATTTGGAAAAAAATTTTGAAAACGTTCAAGTGCATAATCTATCTGTAAGGTAATATGCACAACACTGATGCTCTCTGTAACATAAAATCTTTGCAAACATAAAATATACAAAGATATATATATATATATATATATATATATATATACGCGCGCGTGTGTATAATTATCTGCACAAAAATGCAGAACTGTTTCCTGTTATCCTGTATTATAATAACTGATAAAAATTAAGTGGAAAAAATAGTTTTCATTTTTGAAAAAATCTCTTTTACATGCTTCAAATGTTGACATCGTCTTTCTTGATTTCTGAGTTCGGATTATAATTCTTTATTCGCCAATGACGATTGATAAGCCAGCATCTGGCAAATAAGCAAAACAAAGACGTTTCTGAGCGATACTGCGTAAAGATGGCCACAAAGAAAGCAACGAAGAAAAGCAAAGAGCAGCTGATAACAGTTATATCTTGTCGATTCAAAATGTTGCGTGTCCTAAAATATCTTGAAATATTATGTAAAAAATATTTGAGCCAATAATAAGCATTAAACATTAAACTGCATATTCATTAATACGTACACTTAAAACTTTAAGTAATAAAACTGTATAATCAGTGCAATCTGTTTACTTTCTTTACTTGAGCAAAGCAAAGTGCATGCCTCTATACGACACTGTACAATATGCATGCTCTATATGCAATGCTTCTTGAAACTTTTCCAAGAAACTATAAGCATTACTTTATTGATAAAATTTACCAATTGTTTAACAGCTTTTGAGGCCTGCAAGCCTGTTTTCGAATGTGATTAGAAACAAATCTAAATTATTATAAATTATAGTTCATTTGTAATTTTATGAATTTCAACAAATGCTCGATTAATCTTATACTTAAATGATAGTATCATTTAAATGGTGGTTGACTGGAAAATGAATATAATGCTAAACTGACCGAAGGCCATCGTCTTGACTCAAGTAAAGAACGCTTATGAAGGCACAAGAGCTCATCAACATTAGCATAGCTATGAAGACCAAATGCAAAGTGCAATCTCGGCGAGTGCAGTGCGGACACTGAGCCGTTCGAAACTAAAAGAACTTCATTTATAAAAGCATGAGAACAAAGCAAACCATTGCCAAAAATACAGAAAAACAATGATGGGTCTTGTACGTGTAACCACACAGTTCACATTGCGGCGACGGCGAGACTTTTGTGGAAGAAATTTCTAACCAATGCTGTAAAATGTATTATTCAGGTTAAGATTTGACTTGAAAATGTTACAGTCGCTTTTGAACTAGCAAAAAGACAAATTTAACAGTCGAAAATTTGTATTAACAGATTAAATTCATAATTCACTTGCAGAAAGTTGTGTTTGGCAAAAAAAGCGCATACATATTTGAAAGGAAGCATCGTTTAACACTTTCTCATTTTAATAATAGCGCTAATTTAACAAAAAGGAGCAGAACAGAACGGAATAATGCAAATTTATTTTCTAAAAGTAATGGTTAAGTTGATGACTATTTTTTGTGCTTTTAGGATAAATACTGTCTTAGAGAAAGAAAGAAAAAATGCTCAAAAGCATTCTGCAAACACAGAAATCAAAGTTTTAGTCCATTAAAGTTCGCTCATTTGTTTTTATTTACTTATTATCACGCAGACTTTTATGTAAGATTTGAAGATTTAACTGCTTACCAGAAGACATGTTTTGTGCACGTATCGCAGAGATCCCGAACAACGGCAAGGGGTTATTAATGGATTCCCCCGCGCTGCCGGCAAATGGCATATTCGGCACAAGCTTTGAGAACCATTAGAACTTGTAGCAATTGATTCTTTAGATTCGCCTAGCTGAGAAATGCCACCAACAAAGAGAGGCTGTTCAACAGCCAGAAGTTGTGAGTTTTCTGACGGCAGTGGCATGTTCAGCAAAAATGCAGAAGAGCAGTCGCAGCATGAAGGATCTTCTCCAACATTTTCAGTCTTTATCTGATTTTCTTCATTCGTTGGCATTACTGAACTGCATTCCACTAGAAATTATAGCATAACATCATTCATATTTCAAAAAATAGCATGAAAATAATTTGCTACATTTACTGTTTTATAGTTCGCACTTTAAATCTATACAAAACAAAGCATGATGATGATAAATGTTCGATATAAGTAGAATGATAAGTAGTATTCAATAAAAGTAAAGTAAACAACTAAAAACTCTTATACGCAAATTACCTAAATAAAAATTTTTCCATATAGAATATTCTAACATTGCATACAATAGAGAAAACATAAATGATAGTGAAAGATGATGTTCGCTTTTTTCCTGCCTAAACAAATATCATAATAAAATTGTTAATCAGTGCAATTTAAAATGAAATTTTAATTAGCTCAAACAATACGAGTGTTGATTGCTGAAGAAAATAGATTAACTTAGCTTATTAGACAAAACTTATTATTTATCATCACTTTGAAGCTCAATTAAAAGAAAATAATCAAATGTAAATTGATTAGTTTTCTTTTCCTTTTTTAAGCATGTTGTCTGATGTCAAAATGAAAATATATGATTCAAATAGATGCTCTAAAGCGCTGATTAAGAAGTTAAAGATCAAGTAAAAATGAAAGTCTCTTTAAAATTTTAAATCAAACTGCTAAAAACTGATTCACCAGCTTTACTTCAGTGAACATGAACACAGTTGAAGAAGACTGAAGAAATTATTCAAGGATGAAAAGGAACAAAAAGCCTTTCTGCTATTTCCTAAATCAGTGATATTTTTTCGTTGAAAATAAAAGCAATTGTTCAAAAAGAAATTTCCTCATCTAATTACATAAACACCGCTCAACTCCTAACTGGAAGCTGCTAATATGAGAAATCACGAAATATTGCAAAACGATACCCCAGCACATATGATGAATGGACGATATAATACGTTTGTAAAAATTAAAGAAAACTTTAAAAATGGTAATAATGTTGAGATCAATGTTTGTCTGTTGAAGTTCACACTTACTACTTAAAACTGACCAAACATCACCAAACTTTTCCCAAAGCGCAGTATAGGTAAAACAAATACATGCAACTATAACAACTTAATGTATTTCCATGAGAAAAATGTCGAAGCAACCTGAAACTGCACAAGATTGATCAAAATGTGCTGTTGTTGCTGTTGCTTTTCATTTGTGATAAATGTTGCAAGCGTTATTGTTGTGACAAAAGAATGGAATTTTTTATCAATGAAAATGCTATTCATCAAGCATTGCATTGGTCTAATTTTCAGTTGCAAATATTTTGCAACAATAATTGCAATCTAGCTGAAAAACGTTTCATTCCAGATGCACTTTGCATATTCAATATTGCAACGAAACAAACAGACAAACAAACCAACTTAAAATTTTTGAGTTGAAAGAAAACTGCTCAGTGTGCAGATCTTTTTTGGAGCTCTTTGTTAAATGCATATAAAATGCAACAGTCAGTAAACAAGTGATAGTTTATTGACAGTGCCTTTAGAAATAGATGGAAAAATTAATCACAAAACGACCAGGGGCAGATATGAAAAATGATACCGAGCATGCAGAAATTGCAATATCTAATGCAAGCAACTTGCTGCTTTGTTAGCAATTCACAGCCCATGTCTGTTCCATTGTTTGTCGCTGTGAATTCAGCAGTAGTAACACAGGCGTTTGAAAAGTAAGTTTGCAAATCTTTATCTTTTAATGTATGACGAAGAAAAAAGGAAAAAAATGTCCTTTCAATGCTGGCAATGCATTGCACTGCAATTTTGCAATATAAAAAAAGATCTGCGTATGGCTAGTTCAATTTTCCTTTGCGCGTATTATACAATTTTGTAACATACGATAAGGAAAATGCAAATTCAAGTAAAAAAACATGCTTGCTTGTTTGAATTAGAAAAATAACATGAATTTTATAATCAATAAGAAACTGCCCATATTTACTCCACCATTTGTAATGCAATACTGTAGTGGATAAAAAGTCGACTAATGACGCTTTGTGTGAAAGTGTACAAAATACAAATCTATCGCATTAGCATAAATTGCAATTAGTACTGCTAAAACTCATAATGACTCGTGGAAAAATATTTCATTATATACTCCTTCAAAGAATCCTCGTTGCTAATGGTATGGATATCAGTGCTAGAAAATGTGTGTTTTGGCTTTTTATTAATTTGATGAAATTTATGTATCAGAAACTGTCGAATGAAAAGCAACAATTTGCTCAGAATAAATGAAAAGAGCTCTAACTAAATTTTTCTGAGCAAATTGATCATCATTTCCGATCGTAACAGAAGAATGTAAATCATCCACATTATAACTACGGAGTTATTATTGAAAAATGGAAGTATGAAGTTTGAATGAAATTCTTGCTTATTTAGAAAAACGAAAGCACAATGAATTCTTAAAGTAATTCTACTTACTTTTGCTAAAAAAGAAGAATACACTTTTTCAAGCTGTTAATCAAGTCTCAACAGAAAACGTTGTACCAGATATGAATATATATATATATATATATATATATATATATATATATGTGTGTGTGTGTGTGTGTGTGTGTGTGTGTGTGTATTTATAGAATGCGAGTAACTGATCAGAGAAATG
>NW_003526948.1:9437-176052 GCF_000181795.1 Trichinella spiralis | reverse complement strand
AAAACACCCCATTATTAAAGCTCCATTGCATAAGCGGAAATTCCATTATGATCTACTGGGCGAAAAATACAATCAACTGCGACATGCTTGGTATCAGAAAGATGCCCAATGAATAATTTGGATCATGAACAGCATAGAATTCAATAATATGATTGTTTTTCGAAAATATCAAACGGACAGTCGGCATACGATATGACACGCAGGTGTTAATAAATATTGGCAGTCACAGCTTGAAAAGCTCTTTTCTATTGGTCGATTAAATGAGATAATTCAGTATAAAATTAACAAATGGAAGTTTTTATGCACATCTTAGCCCGTATTGAAACAACTTTTTTCAATTTATTCGAAATGGACCGAAAATGAAGGAAAATCGACTTGCCCAAAACAACGAAATATTGCACAAAACTTGGCAATTTCAACGAATACCTCATTATAATGTTGATAAACTTTCCTATACTAAAATTCAACCACGGTCGATCCGTTTCAACGGATTTTCAAATGGGCCGCTTCCCTGTGTATTAAGATAGGCACATGGCAACTTCAGAGGCCATTTATTCTACACGTACGCGTTTGTTTGCCGTGGAACTTTCCAGAAACTATTAATTTTTTACAATTTAGCAATATATAACAAAAAAAGCGAAATTTGTGACAAAAGCCTACTTTCGAAAATCGCAAAAACAGCAAAGGCTATAGCCTTGCTTTTTTGAAAAGTCAAAAATTTTAAATTGTTGCGAAAATGATTTCAATTGATCAGAAAAAATGAATTAATCACTACAAACCCAAAAATTTTTTTCTCCAAAAGGAAAGACAATTGATTTATACCGGTAGATGATTGTTCGCCAATTATTATGAAATTATACCCACGGCTGCTGATTGGGTATTTGTAGAGATATATCAAGAAAAGTGAAACTGAAATGGAATTTTATTGGATTCGATATAAAAAAGAATAAAACGGAACGTTGAATCAGTGTTAGTTTGGAATGCTTTTATTAATTTTTCCGCGTATATGAATATTTTCAACCGAAAATTGGAGTTTATTTTGCCAACAATTGTTCCTGATTTTCATTTATGCAACACTGATTTTCAAAATTGAAAACCTTTGTTCGCTACGTATTTTTGTCTTATGACAATTCTGAGATTCAAATTATTGAAAATTATTATGTCTACATGTTATTTTCGTATAATATTCCTGTTTTTTTCTACAAATTTTAAATGCTCAAATCGGCAACTTTATCGAATTTCTCAAAATGTTATCGATTTCGGGTGTTTGAATACCTACATATCTATAATTGGCAGAAAATTCCTTGCAATAATTATAAGTTCATATCGGATTATTCCGTAGTTCTTGAGCAGCATGGAATAAATTTCTCCGTACAAACTTCTGGATACCTCTGAGTGTTCGAACAAATAGCATGCATGAACCCAATAGATTGGCTTGAATTGTTTATTTATTTAATTACATAGCATATGGAATGAATTTCAGTTCTTGTCGACTACATATTATGCTAATTATACAAATCGTCATTGTATCGTTGTTACTTAGCCAAAATAAATACAAATAGCCACCCATGTGGTATCCATGAGGATCTTAATTAATCAGAAAGCTGATAACACGGACTGTATTTCATGAAATGTTTACTTTTCAGCAAAGTAAACACTTGCAACGCTCACGCTTTGTTTTGCAGCAATTAATGATTATTTAACAGGAGTAATTTCATAAATTCAATTCAATTGATCATAAAAAAGAATAAATTAGTAGAATTCTAATCGATTTGATATCGAAAGTGTCTCATGCGCAGAAATTAGCAGTCATTGGTGCCGTTGAAAGAGAGTTACCCATATGCAAATTCCCTATGTATTCAGATAGGCAGTAGACAAGTTTAGAGCCCATTTATTCCACAGCTATTCGCTAGTTTCTAATGGAACGTTGCTTATCATTATCGGTAATCTTTTGAATGTCTGGAAATCAAAAAAGCTCAAAATTTAGAAAAAGTTCTTTCGTCGATTTTCGCTAAAACAGCCCAGTCTATTTCCCATGAAATTTCATTATTTTCAAGAAAAACCTTAGGCTCCAAAAATGGGCTTTAAGAGGATCAATCCATCGGAAGCAATCATTGAATTATAACAGACCTGTCCAGACGGTTCTCTGTTGCGTATTTCTCGAAAATATTGTGGACAAACTTGGACGCTGGCTATGCATGGACATTGGCAATGAGCCAACTTTAGAACCCCATTATTCCAAAGCTGGTGGACAGTTCCCGCTGGAACTTTGCTTAAGATTGCCCTTAATCAATGGGAATGTCTAACAACCAAAATAATGTCGCTTGCGCTACCGTTATCACTTTATCGATTCCAATTGAAAAATTTTGAATTTTGGGATGTGTGTGAAAGCCTGATAAAGAACCTGGGCTATGTATAGCCCATTACATTGTGAAAGTTTTGGCAAAGTTTATTATTTGGAAACTTTACTTGAGCTGATTAAAAGCCATTAGAAAAGCTTTTGTAATTTGTCCTCTCCATTCCGAATGACAGTTTTTTCGAGCCGTTGTCAATTGAAGAGCAGCTGAAATAGATTTTTAATGGGGTTATAAGAATCCGTTTTCTGGTATAATTTCCCATTTGTTGTGTATTGAAATGTTCTGCCAGTGGATTGTCTTAGGATTTAATGCATGGAGCAATAAGTTTTGGAAAGTCCTATAATACATATGCATGATTGATTGGTTGAATGATTTTCCATTGAGTATGTTCAATTTGTTTGGCCAGAAAGTTCCTCTTCTCTATGCTAGTTCTTGCTGATTATTCTTTATGTTATGCTGAATTGTCTCATTTAAAAATTTTGTTCTCGAAGTTTGGCTGAATGTTATTGATTTGAAATGAAATACGTCTTGATAGACGGATTTTAATTCTATTTGTGGTGCAACTATAGATTTGTGCATTTCATGATTCCGTCATTTCTTGTATTACATTTGCGGCCAGTTCAAACCAATGCTATCATCTGCATGCACTTTCAAATTTATCTACATTTAACATGCACAATAATATGTTGCTGTATCAAGAAGCTTTTTAATTATTCATGACAATTTTTAAAATATATGAAAATTATTATACCTTATTCAAGATCGGATTTAATAAAAAAGAAATAAACCCTATGCATCTAAGCATTAATTGAATATGTATTGATTCTTCGTCGAAACTGCTCAGTTGAATCAGAGAAAAAGAAAATTAATTAAAACACACCCTTGTTTAATATTACTATAAAGCTAGACGGATGACATAAGAAAATTTGCTTCTTCATAAGGAAGCATTGTCAAAGATGATAATGAATGAAAAGAATTTTTTTAAACAAAAATACTTAAACTGTTTTAAAATCAAACTGCTCATGAAATGAAAATCTAAAAATACTAAATTGAGCCATAAAATCAACTGCATGCATAAATTTTGCTTAGTCAATGCGAAATTTTTGCATTAATTCAACCCTTGTCAAGGTACTTGCTATTTAATTAATTAAACTGAGGGTTAGCTTCGATTCTCTGAAATGTTCCCAGAACAGACTTACCAAATGTCAAAACTCAGAGAACCACGCATACCTTCTGTTTTTAGTTCTGCATCATATCATCTGTGTCTTTATTCTTCACGTCTGTAAAAATACAAAGCATTAAATCAAACGTTCACCTTATCATGCAATCGAAATTGTGAATGATATGTAAAATTGAAAACTGAATTTTCTATGCTTTATAGTTAAGTGCAACGTTCTGAAAATGTGTATATATAAACTTTTAAAAGAATGCAGCTGGAAAAATTGAATTCAGTTCAGTTATTTGAAAAGGGCATCAGTGCTTGGCTAATGCAATTGCAAAATAAGAGAACATTATCTGAGGCTACTGATAGTCGCGTTAGTGAACTAAGCGCATTATTACTGATGAGATTAGTTTCAGAAAACGTTGATTTGCATATTAGACAAATAATGCTAATCTAGCATGATTTGACCTAAACTAATTGCTCTAAACCTGAACGCTAAAATATCTTTTTTGAAAATTAACTATCCATCCCATCTTGACATAGTGGTATAAAGATTTCAAGTTAGAATAAGTCAGTAATTGCCAAAATTAAAACAACTTGCATATATATTATCATTTGTATTAGACTATAATAGTTGAACATTTGAGAAGTTTCTAGCTGATCGTTTATAACCTTAGACAAAAAATTTTCAAAATTATGGGCACTGTATTTATGTTGAGGTATATATTATTTAGCTTGGCTACCAAATTACAGATTCAATATCCATTCTCAGCTATATTTTGAACAAACTCAGAAAAGTGAAACTTATCAAAATAATCGTCTTCTCATCGTTGAGCTGTATCTTCTTTTTGTATTGTTCTAAATTATGATGAATCATTTTTAAATAATAGAAGTAAAATAAAGAAACAAATCTTTTTGCACATAGCCGTCTGGCTCCCTTTCTAGTAAAAATGCATTGCTAAAACGTTACATTAGTGCATTAGTGTGCATTTAATTCAAATAAAACTTACAGAAAAGAATTTATGCATGGAAATTTTTATTTTGCTCATTTCTACAGATAATAATTTTGCATCCATATGTGTGATACAAGCTGAATGAAAATAATAAATTGCTGTGAACAATGAATGCAAAGTAGGATATCAGTCATGTTTCATTATTAACACTTGGTTTTGTGTTCTTTATGGACCTTGTTTGCAATTCATTGATTTTCAAAAGCCAATAATCATTTGAATACTTTTATATTGATATCTGATTTTGTAATAAACAAAGCTGAACTAGCTTGTCAACTTTTTATAGGATACCTGCCTACGAAAGAGAGAGACAGAGAAAGAGAGAGAGAGAGAGGGAGAGAGAGAGAGAGAGATTTAACTTGTAAAATTTCCAATAAATTTGTGTGTTGAATTGTTTGCTGTTAATTCTGCCATCAAAATTTGATGTTTATAAAATGAAATGAATCACAGTCTCAGTTCAATTAATGTAGAGCGGCGAATGAAGAAATTTACTTGTCGCTGCATTAATGTGCCATGAAATTTTTCCAATAAAAATATTTCTTCTTACAATTTTGATTGCAACCAGTTTTCCGCATCCATCGCTTAGTTTCAAATGACTATTATAAGTGGAATATCTGAAGAATTCGAACTTTTGTTAATCAACAGAGCACCTGCAATTTAAGCAATCGATCACAGTGCTGATCCACGCACAACTTGGAGACAGCAACGAAAAGCAACCAATGACGTTTGACAAACCTGTTTGAATTTCTACATCGAATATGTATAATAAAGCAACGCACTTTCTTGTTACTTTCTTTTAAGCTTTAAAAGTGAAAACCACTGTACATTATTGATCTTATTTCGTTGCTACATTCGGAAATTTTCATCAATTCAGTAAACAAATAAACTTAAGAGAATATGCCTACAATTAAAAAAAACCAGCATATTAAGGGATAAAAATTAAACAAATTTTTAATCCAGATGCATAGAATAATAATAATAATATTGTATGAAATGAAATTTTCAATAAAGCAGCTTATAACTGAACAACTGCATCAAATGAAAAATAAAGCACAATTCATTCACCGCGTTGAGAACATAACCCTAATAAATAGGGTGGTGTTGTAGTACTGAGAAAATAGGGAAATATGGAAAAAATTGAAAAGAAAAGATTTCGAATCATTTTAAATGAGCACGTCAATCCATATTTTCCTGATGAAGCGTTATCAAATTCTGCAATCAGTTGAGCTTATTTTTGTTGTCCACTAGAAATAAAGAAATATTTGAATTTGCATAGGATTTTTTTATTTACAGTATTACAGTGCTTCATATTTGTTCAGTGTAATCATGACTTTGTAATCTATCCAAGGTCAGTCATTGCGACTTCCGGTCGAAGTTGGTCGAATTGAGTGACTTGTTGAAGGTGCCAAAAACGCGTGCGGCGAACGAACTGAATTTCCAGTGGTAGAAGGATAATTTGCCGGACCCTAAAAGCAATAAGCAATATTTAGCTGTAAATAATTCTAAATAAAAGTAAAATATTCCACTGATAAATATTGCATCTATCATTTTACTTTTCAATTATTATTTTCCATTCCTTATCTGTTCTATACTCAGTTCCAAGAAGTGACTTTACGAATTAAAAATGGGGCAATGTGTTGTACTTATACTGCATGCATTAACTGCATGCCAGCAAAGCAATACAACCGCAGGCACAACTGACTAGCAATGTTCAAAGGCAATATTTACTCTAGAAACTTTAATCAGTTACATACAAACAAATCCGCATATTTGTTTTCAACCCGTTTTTCAGTTGAAGAAAATTTAATTAATAAATTTAAACTTGTTAACTTCATTTTCAATATGAAATTTTCTATAAAAATATACAAGAAAACATGCCAATTTGCATGCTATTGTGCATTATGGAAGTAATAATGGAATGAACACTTTCGCTTTTGCATGATTTTCATCGACTTGCTTCAGCTTCGATTTCATTGAAATATATCCTTTCAATAATTCAATTTACAAAATTTGATCACTACGTCTTCCAGAATACCGACTGCAATATGATAAAACTGGACTTCATAATAGAATTTATAAAAAAAAAGTGATGCTAAATGCAATAATTATAAAATAGGCATTTGTTTAATAACGTCTTGAAAAGAAATCAACTCTTTACAAAATTTTACAGTACAAACATTGCTTGATTATTATGAAGAAAAATAATTTGTGAAAAGTTTAAAAATAAAAAAGAAACACTTTTTACTATAAAATGCAGAATAATGTGCAATTATTCAAAGTAAGAATAGCTTTGATGCCTTCTGTGCAAATCCACAAAGCAGGTAAAATTAAAAATTTTTGTGTTCAACAATTCAAATATAAACATACAAAGAAAATGCTTTGCATAATTTGCAGAAGTATAAAACAAAATTAATTTATTCAATATTTCATTTGAAACAACCCAGATTACAGTAGATTACAGGCTGAACAGATCCTGAGAAACATCATTTTTACATGACACGATCTGCTCCACCAAAGTGATAGTATCAGAAGATCATAAATCAGCTATCCATCAACCAAAAAGAAAATAACATAACAGAGCAACAGAGCAGTATAAATGCAAAATTGAGCATGCTTTAAAAAAATATTACTTCTTCCTTACAGGGTTCTACGTTTGATATGCATTATTTCTTATATGGTTTGTGCTGTTTTTGCCAGTATACATTTATTATAACAAATAATGATCTATTAAAGCAGGTTCATTTAACAAGGGGGCGGCAAGTACAAAAGAAATAACGCGATTCTTGGGCGTGGGTGTGGTATCTTCTTAAACTATGAATGTCATGCGTGTTTCTATTTATCAGCATGAAATAAAGTAAAACCATAAGTCAATCAGACCACTTCAATCAGGTAAGATAACAAAACCCATCCTACGACCCAATGAATTTTAAACAGAAAACCATTTGTCAGTTTTCGAACATTAGAGCAAAAATTATTTTTTCAATAATACAAAAATAGAATTCCAAAAATGTGTATAACAGTTGTATAATTTATTGCACAACTAAGCTCTATTATATTTCATCTATTATTATTACATTATTAGTAATGGAATTTGTGAATGGATTGCATTCAGTCAGCGTGGAGATATTCAGAACCTAACTGGTACCGGAATTGCTATGACAAACATAAGAAGATTTCAAGAATGCGTTTGACCCAAGCTTCATTCAGGCAACTGTCGCCAACATGTCATTTGTGCGACCCGTTTCTGTCCAAATGCCACTGAGGCCAACCTGAGGTGGGCTCGTTCTTACACAAGAAAAAACTAGATGCTTTGATGTGCAGAAATTAATCAACACTTTGTGAAAATGTAACAAGTGTGTAAGTTTGCCAAAATCAGGCGGGAAATGCCCAAATAGTTATAAAAAGTTATAATACCGTAGACTACCGTAGTTATAAAAAGAAATACTATATTATAAAAATGGCATTGTTATACAATTGTAATATATATAATTGTAAATGAAATGCTTCGTGTAGAAATATCATTTTAAATTTATGCATATTTTTTTCAAAGTATTTCAATAGTAGAAAAGAAAGTTATTTTTAACAACTGATTATGCTGCTAGATAATGAATGATGAAAAAAATTAACGCGTTGTTCTTCACTAGAAAAATACAACTGCAATCATCTTGACGGAAAAACTAACCCCGGCTAAAAGCTGTGAAAAGCTGCGGTCCTGATGAATTTTCAAACTAGTTCTTTCCTTAAATTTTGGCTTGTTCTTGGACCTGAAATGCAATTTTCATAAAAGCATAACAACATATTCAAACCGCTAATGATCCAAAACGCCAGGTCGACTATAATATTACTTACTACTAAACGTTGTCAATGCAAGACAGAAATTAAACATTAAACCATAGATGCTACAATATGTATATATATATATATGTATTATAAAAATACTTCGCTTAGCAAATATTAATAATCCAACGAACAAAGTAGTAAGAATTTATTGCTTACTAATGATCAGAACAGCCTTCCACGTCAATTATATATAGGTTTTTTTCTTAAATTTTATCTAGATTAGCAAATTTTTTGTCAGTGGAAGTGAAGAAATTGTTGTTTCAGCTGTGGTTATCTCGCATTGAATTTCAATTTGCTTATTAGATAAACGTATATAAGTTTGATTGATCTATTTATTTTAAACACTGTAATCGCTTTCTGAGCGTAATGCTATTGTAAAAATCAAGAACAAAATTATACCACATCAAAGACTTCATCTAAAATTGTGCAACGTCAACAAGGATTGTTATCTTTACCTGAAGAAGTTCAGTTTTAACAAACTTAAATCATTCAGCACAAGCACAGTTGTCACGATTACTAAACCTAAAAAATTAATTTTGTCTCTTATTTAGTGAATTACAATTCTCTCAGTAAGGAAAATCATTCATTTTTTATTTTATTATAATGTTAGCAAGTTATACATCACATTCTGCGTATTATAACACTTCATGAATATCGGAAATGACATGCTGCTTGTGTTTATTAGATTTTCAACAATAATTCGGCAAAATGATTAAATATACATATGATTACCTGCTATCAAATATTCAAGTACAGTGTCAGGCAGTATTAAAACTGTATAGAAATAGAATCAGTAGGTAAATTTTCACACTAAATGTTGTGCGCCTTTTAAAAAATTTGTAAGAAAATTTCTGATAAAGATTAAATCGACGAGCAATAAGGTTTCGCATACGTCAAAATTTTATCAGTACTAGCATATTTTATATTTATGATGCTTCTGTTGCACAAATAACATGGTAAATTGTACAGACAGAACAGTCAGTTAACTACAAAAAAAAACACTTTGAATCTACTCAAATTCAACGTTCAATTTCATTTGAATTTGAACTAATAACCAAAGCAACATATTCTGTTAAAATCAGTATTCAAAAGACTTCAATTTATGGAAATAAGCATACAAACATGAAGTTAATTACAATACAAAAAAAGAACAATTTGTGATGGAACAGGCACCTCAAAATCAAAAGTTGAAAAATGCTTTTTAATAAACTTGAAAACAATTATTTGCTCCTAGTTCATCAGAAACAAGCATATCGTACAATCGTCTTCCAAGAGAGTGATGAATAAGGTCAACCTTTCCAAAAACCCTTAAAACCATCTGTTCTTTAAATAGACAACACTGCACTCTTAAAATAGGTTGTCATTTAGAGATTAAATATATGGTTCAAAGTAGATTATATAGAAAATATCACTTTCTGCATATTCATATTGCATATTAGCTCTAATATGATTGTATAAATTATTATTTTGAGATTATTATGACAAAACAAAGACAAGTAAATCTATTTATATGCTTAATGCAGCACGAATGAACTTACTGATGAACAGTGCACAGAACCAATATAACGTGCTGCAGAATTCATTTCACGCTCATAATAGGCATACAAGCTTTATCCATAATCGTTGTTCAATTCAAATGTTTATGAGCATTTAAACAAAATGAAGTGCTTGCATACAAAAGTTAAAATTATTTTATAAAGAAGAATTTATGCATTCAAAAAGTTGCAAAGCTATACACGTACATTCGGCTAAGCTGTTTCATTTTTCATTCAAGAAGTAGTAAATCATTGCAAAAATGACAATTTTTCAAATCTATTCCTCAATACATTCCTCGCTTATAGAAAACTGCTAGCATTCTGAATTGTTAGTTCGAAAATAAGAACTGTTAGCATGCAATTATTAAAATTGCATTCGAATTAACAAAGCAAAGAAAATTGTGCAGTCTGTCTAAACAGTTGACCGATCAAAGTTAAATTTCAGAAGAAAGAATTTGGAACGCAAAATATTCATCAATTAGCAGTAATCAAAGAATACATGATTGTATTGCTTTGAGTGGAAAATTCGCAATTGATGGACATTTTTTAGGACATTTTCATGCCTTATTTTATTCATATAATACAACATAAATAAAATGCAAACAAAAGTTTACGTGCAACTCTACAGGAGGAAAATGGCAACACATTATATATAGTGTTTTGTTAAAAGTAATTTCCTAGATGAGATTTTCAATCACTTACAATAATTATCAACATTATAAAGTTTTCCAACTAGTATTTTTTCCATATATGTTCATATACTGCCCATACCTTACTTTGAGGAACTTGTTTTCCACTTCAAAGCGTACTAAAGAGAAAGCAGATTAATCAAACAATTAAAAACTGCTTTAATATCAATGACGACTAATACAGTGAAGTTTATAAAATTGGCTTCATCAACAACCTTGCACAGTCAAGTCAAATTTTTTTTTGGAAAAATTTTCATCAAAATAAAACTTAATCTTTTTATTCAGCTTGTATTTTGATTTTAAAATTGATGTTACATCAAATGTTATGAAAAGTCTTGTAGCACAAAGAATGTATAGTTTTTATACAATAGAGTGCATAAATTACCCACAGGTACAACTAACTAACAGGCAACGTTTCAACCATGGCAATGTGCTGAACTGATCATGCTTAGAAGAATAAACTAAGTCTATAAATAACTTGCAATGATTTGAAAATGAAGCTAATATGGCAAAATGTAACATTTTTGAAGACGCTTTGAAATTTAACTTTCAGAAAAAATCTGAGCATGTGCCTTAGTATAACGTTCATACAATGCTTCATTGGTAAACAACTAAATTCACAGCTATGTATAAATACGATTTCGAAATGTGAGCTTTAACCTCTTCCACATTACATGATAGCTTTGAAGGCTGTGAACAGTTAATAACCAACTTATTTTACATACATACAAAGAATTTAATGACCTGTAGTTGATGCACTGGTTTGCTTTAGCTAAATAATAATATCTTTACATGATAAAGTTTAAGCGTATATTTTTACAAATGCCATATTTTTGATAATGCTTCTTCAAAGTTTCAAATCGAGTTGCTTTACAACATAAAATGCACAGTATAATTGCATAAAAGTTACTCTTTGATAAAATTCTTACAAATTTACAACTGTTATTATCACCAACTACTAAGTATAATTGTTATTAGATGAATATTGTTGTTTCACAAATGTTTTAAAGTTCGTCTTAACAAATATATAACAATGATATGCTAGTAAACTTCATTTAATGGTATATAGTATCATATGAAATCACCAAAATTTATGTTCACATATTTGTAAATCAAGAATACAAAACAGTGTCGCATCATTTAATAAATAATATTTCTCACTTATTGAAATAATATTGCACTATTTAAAAAATTGCACTGCATTCTTGTATCATTCTGCTATTAAATTTAACGCAAACGTAAATTGATTGTACATATTTAAATGAAGACTGGTAAGTTTTTTTATATGTTCAAATTATCAGAGCATACATCTTCTAAATTACAAATTTTGGCAGTGTTCTACACCTTAGTGATAACTGACCACCATTTATGACGATACGATTACGACCATTAATCACTTTCATAAAATAGTTCACGCAGATGCTTCGCAATTTGTCTAGTGAACAAGGAAAAATGCCAGTTCAATGCTACCGCTTGCAGCGTTCTCGCATCACAACATCCCACTCAAAACACTAGTACATGAGCTGTACGGAGAAGAGAAATTTTTCCTCAGAAAAATCAATTCATATTTTTTAACCAAAAGCAGCTCAACAACAAAGAATAAATTGTCTTTTGAAATAAAACTACGTAAATTCCAATTGAAATTGTATTTTGATCATGAATCCACGAAGTGAAATTATCTCACTTCTTAAGTTTTATTTTAAATTTTACACAAAATAAATAAATAAATAAATATAATCCTTATGAATTGTTCCAAAAAAAATAAATCCAACTTAATACTTAAATAACGAAGAGATTAATGAAAATATTAAGTTTTCTTTTTTAACCAAACTGTAATTTTAAGAAAAATCAAATCAGTATGCAAAGTTGTGCGAAGTTGGTCAGGATACTCAGGTCAAGCTAACTTTATATTGCTAAAGCTATAAAGAATGCCTGCCATTCAACATGATCAAATAAATGTTGGATTTTTTTTTGGTTTTGATTTTCTGAACAGTAAAATTTTGCTCAGCTTCAGAATATCTTAAGCTTCAGTGAACGACGGTCAAAATGAAACATCCACTTTTTTTCATTTAAGCAGCTAATCGATAACTGAAATGAGATTTGGAAAAAAATTTTCAATTATCTGCGCAATTTTTTGCTCTGAATAAATTGGGAACTTAAATGAAAAACATCCAAATCGACCGACCACCAGCGTGCAAAACAGCATCCCGCTAGTTATATTGCTAGAATGCGAGGGAAAAGCTGCCGGTTTGTCTTTGACAAGCCGCCCGCCTTTTCAATCGCAAATTAGCTTCAACAAATGGTCAACAATAGAACACAATAGTTTCTCTTGCTTTCCTATTCTCTGTTAACATCTTTTGCTAGTCAAAGATGCGCAAACGGCCGTTTGTCGTTTAGGCTACTTAAGCGCGACCTGAACTGTTGACGTCGTTGTCATGCGAGTCTGTCATTCTTGCACTGTACGAACAGGCACACGCAAAACATGACCGACAATGACATTTTATGTTTGTGTCTCTTTGACCTCTAGCTTTCTATACATTCGTGGAGGACAAGACGATAAGCTGCAAAATTATACCACTGACTCCAAAAGCATACCGAATAAAAACTCCTCCACTATTCAACAAACAACCCACACTGAATACACTTACATATACATTACATTACATTACATTATATATATATATATATATATATATAATACACACAATGATAATGCGTACCTGTACAATTCCAGCAGATGTTGAAGTGAACATTAGCAATGGGCGAGTTGAAGTTGGATGCGTTGCACTGCCAAGGCTGACTATTCGTTGACGTTCTATATCCGCATGAACTGGATCAAACTCTAGCAATGCAGTACCTTTCAACGTGATTCGATCTATCCATCCTCGTAAACGTACGCATACACCATTCAAAATCATACACGACGAAATGAACACCTGTGAAGTATAATTACAAAAAAAAACAATGAAATCTCCTCATATAATATATTTACTTTCACTGGATCCGAATCGAGATCGAGAGCATCGGCTGCTTGAGATGAATCACCACCACCAGTCATATCCAATTCCAAATTAAGTCCTGAGTGTAGAAATGCCTAAAATATGAGCAAAAAAACAGAGGAAAAAGAGTAAAAAGAAAATGACACAAATAAGCAGCAGTAATTTCATTACCAAGCTGAGATGGCGATCGAGACAGTCCCTGAGAAACTGGCGACGACGTTCCTCTTCTGTACCACACAGTAAACCAGTATAAACTATCTTCAAAGAATGGATATGCGTGTGTGCGTGCAGATATAGATGAAATAACAGGCGAAACTCACTTCTGTTGGCCGACTAACTGAGACGAATAATTCATCAGTTTCAAATTTTCCCTTTTGATCGGGCACAACGCGTGACATTTTATTTCCGTTTTTTGCTTATTCTGAGCAGAAAGTAAGAGATGAAAGAAGCTGAGATTGATACCACCAGGCCAGGCTTTTCAGCCAACGCCGGCCTAATTGGCGACTAAAGATGAGAAATATTTCATTTCACTCGAATCGTTCATTGTTGCAAGTTCAATTCAAAGAAAACGGAAGTTAAGGACAAAAAAATAGAAAAATGAATATAATAAAACGTAACAAATAATAAATAAATAGACGCAAAAAAAAATCAAATTTCCAACCAACCTCCCCCCTACCCCTCTGAATAAAATTTTGTGGTGGGTGTGTATGTAAGCGGTTCAAGTTCAAAGAACATGATGCAAAGTAAGCTGATGCAGCCAGTAAAGGGAAAATAAAGACGACACATCTTGTAAATATGCAAGACGGAAACAAGCCACCGAATAAATCAGTGATGTTCTACTTCTGTCAGTCGAGTGACACTCACGTGCCCGGGTGCGTAACATCAAAAAACAAGCCGCCAATGAACGCATGTATGCCTCAGTCGATGCATGCGATCGGTGGTGAAAATTCGAGAAAGGCGGTTCAGTTAGCTTATGGAAATGAATAATCAGAAAAGCGAGTGGGCTTCAATATTCTTTGGTTTGCTGTGTTTAATTCAGAACCAACATCAGACCAGAAAACGAGGAATGATAATATGAATAAAAATAAGAAGAATAATAAGAAGAAGAAGACGGTTCTGGGCCAGCCAGGACGGACGACACGCGCGCACAAAGCAAATGGCGCGAAACGAAATCGACGACTGCAACGACACACTGAACAGCGTAGCGCTTAGCACGGTGAAATGACGTCCGAAGCAAGCCGTCCAATAATAAACACGACCATTCGGTCGATGTTGAACGATGATAACAACAACAACAACCAAGCAAGTCATAGGACGTCCTGTTTCCAAGTTGATCGTCATCCTATTCCATCTTTATCGTTCGTTCCACACTCGATTCCCCCTCCCCCTGTTCCTATTCCTATTCCTATTCTATTTCACCATATTCGGTATAAAAATCAAATTATATACACTTAAATACAATGATATATTCTCTCGCTCTCTCTCTCTCTCTCTCTGTCTCTTTTTGAAATGTAAATTTTATACAGCCTTAGCTCATTGGGAGTGAGATTTATAAACAATGATTAATTGTATCGCTGTTATCGATTAGCTAAGTGAATCGAGCTACTGATCAATAAACAATAGTCTCTTGTTTTGAAATCTTTTTTTTCAACCGATTATAATAAGACACAATAAATGTATTTTAAAATAAAATAACCAACAATCCTAAACAAATCATCCAACAAATATCACATTGTATGTACATTTTGATTTCTTTTTAAATTTCAATAAAATTAAAGCTGAACAAAAGCAAAAAGCAGAATGTCGGATATGCCACTGGTGATGTTTAATTGCTTGCAACGTTTTTGTATAGTATCAAAGTTCGAGCATTGTTGTTCGTGTTTCCTTGATTTTTCTCTTTTGTGCAGTTCAAAGAGGCAAATTTCAGCTGCATCTCATTCATATAGTGAAGAGATGTTTGTTTTATTTTTTGAAACTCTATCATTTTACTGATCAATGTGATAACATTAATGAAAAAAAAACAACACGTCATCTTTTAGCTGCTTAAATATGCGGACAAAATGAACAACAATATTCTGTAAAAAATATTTTCATGAAATACCTTTTTCCATTATAAAATGTTCCCAGAAATTCTTATTAATAATAATAAAGTGACGTCATCAATTGCAACTGCATGCTAGAACAGAACAGAACGGAACAGAACAGAACAGAGATGGGTGTGACTCAAAAACAGGCTACTTTCTAAATAATTTGCTCATTTGCAAAACTTTTCCAAAATTGACAGACAGCCCTGTTATTTGAAAAACATAGCATGCAAGATGCTTTCTTTGCAACCCTCACTACGGCTATGTGGAAAGTTATCATTATCACCAACTGAAATCAGTACCATTTGAATATTAACAACAGTAGATGCTTCTTTGTTATCTTTCATCTTTTGCAAAATATACGCTTTTCGTAACAATTCATTTATAAACAAAATCCGAACACTGTGTAACATTTGCCATATGGATGAATATGTTGTGGCAAAGCTGTTGCTGCTGTTGTTCGTCCATACGTTTTGCTCTGTTTTATAATAAATTTCTTCCTTCAACAGAAACCCAAACATTTCAAATTGCTCAGAAATAGGGATAAAATGACTTTTTGAAATAAATGAATAAAATAAACTATTTTTCCACGAAATCCCGAATTCAAATAATGCCCCATCTGTTATTGTTGTGCAAACAATGAAATGAAATGTAGTAGTAAATATTTAAAAAAATATATAAGTATTTTAAAATATGAAAACAAAATTTTATCTTAAAACTGCTGCTTTTTCATATTTTTTAAATAATAAGAGAAGCTGAAGACAAAACAAAAAGAACATAAGTTGGTGGCATTATTCTTGAAAATTAGCAAATTGTATAATTAAAAAACGTAAAATAATTTAATTTTTGGTTATAATTTACCTTCTTTCAAATGTCTTCATTGATTCAAAATTGCTCGAATCCAGTGCTGCAATTCGTGGTGCGTGTGTGTGAGTGACCACATTGTGAAAATCTTGAGCAACAGATACTTTTCAGATATTGAAACGAAACATTTCTTTTTGAAATTATTCCATATTGTTAATAATTGAAGAAAAATTATTCTTGATTTAATACGAGCTATTTCTAGACACCAATCAAACAGTGCTGTGCCTATATTGAAGCAAATTTTGTTTGTTCTTCCTCTGTAGCGAGGCAACCTCTCTGAATTTCCCTTGCCTAGCGGTTAAAGCGACGCAGCACTTTCCTGCAGGGCAATATTCGGTGCAGCAGAGCAATAATGGATATTTAAAAATCTTTCATCTTCAGTTATTCAACACAACATACTGTGAATGCACACAAGCATATATGAAGTTCGCCTTTGTTGTCATTTTCATTCAATATCATGAGCACATATGTTTGCCTGTCTTTCTGTCAGTATCGGATACAAATCAGCAAAAGATTTTGCTGCAAAAGTGTGTGTGTGTGTGCGCGCGCGTGTGACAAATCATTTTCTACATTGAAGGATGAGAATTTTCCCCGACTCAGCTTGGTCACAGATGTATGTAAAAAAGTTGAAGTTTAAAATTTGTTTCCAATCAATCAATCATCGCATCGCTTGAAAGATTGTTGCTGCTTCACTATTGAGCAATGAGTGAATGAGTGATGCGTGCAAGGCCAATGACGGTGCCGTTTTTTTCTTCGTAACAGAAACTGCTCTCACAACTAACTGGCAATGCAAAAAGCCCGTCAAAATAGAAAAATAAAAATAATCAATAAATGTGAAACTTTATTCAACAATAAAAGCTACACATTTCATATCAGCTGAAATAGTGATTTGGTAGTGGTGGTGCGGCTGGCTGTGTGATTGCTGCCTTTTCTAGATATGGTAATGAATTACAGAAGACCAATGCTGACCAGTGCTTATTTTTTTTCTAAAACACAAAACCAACAGCAACAAGCAGAGGAAAGCAGTCAACCTTCCATGCATATTCACACCAACGGCAGGCAGTTTGATGATAAATGAAGAAAAGTGAAAACAGCATAATTTGAAAATATGAATCATTTTCCTCTACATTTTTCAAATTCAAAATCAGCGCTTGATGAATATCATGCTCTGAGAATCGGCCGTTTTTCCATTGACAGACATCCCGTCGACAGAATTCACTTCGTCAGGCACTGAGACGGTACCGTCCAAACTTGAATCAATGTTCAATTTTCTGCCTTTCTCACTGCTATTACCTGGACAATTATTGACGCAAGGTATGCCTGAAAATTCGCATCAAGCTATATATTAGGGATATTTTGTAGTTATTATTATTATTTTTGTTGCTTAAATTCAACCTTCAAGAACTTTCCAAAAAATTGACTTTCCATAGTATAAGATCAGAGCAATCAGCACTGGTACCGGTGTAAACAACGCAACAATTACTGGCATCACTGATGCAATTTCAGAATCTGGCTTTGGGAATGAAAGCTGAAAAGCAAAAGAAAAAAATAGCTTCATTTGTCAATTAGAAACAAGCGTACAATGATTTTACTCACCTGCAATAGTACAATTGCAATGCCTGTATTTTGAATTCCAGTTTCAAGTGATATTGCTACGATGTTTTCACGTGGTTGTTTAAGCAGCCATGCCAAAACAAACCCAGTCATGAAGCCTAGCCATGGAACGCACAGACCGGCGATCATTGAACGTAAAGACATCAATTTGAACATGTACAAATTGCTGTAAACTCCGAATGTGCAAATGAAAACAATGATGATGACAAAAAATGGACGCAAAACCTGAACGCAATAATATTATTTACAGCAATATTAATTGCTAATTAATATTATGCTTGATTGTAGACCTTCTTAGCCTTTTGGCCCCATGATGGCTTCAAATGCCACAACAGTATGCCCAAATTTACAGGAACCAATAACAACAGCAGAGATATGCCAATATTGCGATGTGGAATTTGAATACTTCTCAAAGCGTCCGTTTCCACAATGTACGGCCCTAGTAGATATATCCACAATGGCATGAAACCTAAAAATAGCAGTTGAAAATAAATAAAAAGAAATGAAATGGAAATTTCGTGTTCTCATTTCGTTTCTCCCCCTAAGCATACCGTAAGCAAATACGGTACTGAGAAATGTCATCGTAACTGAGAGATCGATATTGCCGTCAAGCAGATATGTGTAAGCATTCGAAGCTCCGCCGCCTGGACTACAACCAGCCGTGAACAGTCCAAGACCCATGGCAGTCAGACCGTATGGAACAAACGCGACCTGCGCAACTCCAAATGAGATCTGAAATATAAATTTGAACGAAAAAGACAAAATCATTTTGTATTTGCTCTTACCAAGGGCATGGCAAAAAATTGACAAAATAGTCCTATTGCAGGAGCTACTGGTCGTTTGATGACTTTCCACACTGTGCGCGGATTAATTTCAGCTGACATGAGAAAATTAGCCAAACAAAGTAATACTGACAATACACCGACAAAAATGTATCCAAGTTTCGAATCGGCACGTATCACAGGCACGGGATAATTGAGCGTAAAGTTGTGTTCAATTCCCTCGTCGTCCAAGCAGACAACATCCAATTGGACAACAGCTCTACCCAAAAATTTTCCATTAATCGTAAAAGTGATCTCGTCAAAATGTTCCAAATCCAGCTGAATCAGCTGGGATGAAGAATTTTGAACCGTATCATTGGTGGTGGTGAGTGAATAGTCATAATCAGAAGCAGCAGCATGCGAGCTGAACTTCTTCGGATTGGTGATGTCGATCAAATCAGGGGTCGAAGTTTGAAGGCTCAAATTCAGCTTGTTGGAACATTGGATTTCACATTTGTCGAGATCGTCGTCCCTTTGGAAATGTACAATTACTGTCTGATTTTCATTCTCCTTGATCGAGCTGATCACCTCAGGCACGACAGTAATATTCACACCGTTGCCCAGCACGTGAACAGCCGACCAAAGCACGGCACAAACAAACGAAAGCACACAATAGTAAAGCAACAAAAACGGACAACGACAATCAGTTTTCATTTCCATTCTTCAATTGAATTATTGAAAATTCTACAAATCAAGAAAAAAATTATTCAAATTCAAATGCTGAATTGAAATATTATTGGAATAACGCTAAGCTAATTTTAAAAGCAAACACTTTCGGCAATTTCTTTTCATGTGACCGATGAAATAAATATTTTCTAGTAAACGCAGAATGTCAACAAGTAAAACTGTCATTTGTGCGATAGCATTTTTCAAAGTCTTTAGATACGATTGCTAAAAGACAAAGAGGATTTTCTCGGAGGTGGTTCAGTGAAACTGCGAACTGCTCTTTACAAAAATTCTTTGCAAATTTGTTCAAATGAAAAATGTCATCCCACGCTTGAACTGATTCTACAAAATTCTTCACCTTTTATAAGCATAACGATGAAAAATTGCCATTGCAATCGAATCAAATCAACGTTAAATAAATAACAAATAAATTAATCAATCTCCAAAATGCTTGCCGATCAAATTTTGCATTAACGAGAAATATTTAAATTTCTGCTCAGCCTTCAACGTCAACTAGCGCGAACTTGATCAGTACAAACAAATCCGCTTCAACGTTCAATTGATCAAACCATATTCAAATGAATTTTATATATGAAAAATGAAATAAATAAATGATGATTAAGCAAAATGAAAATAACCAATAATCCCCCCTCCCCTCACATACACACACGCCCGCCAGTGATTAGAATCATTTCTTGCTATGTGGTAAGCAATAAATTCTCAAATTGAAATCATGAAATTGAAATATACAATCGTAAATAAACAATCGATCAAACGGACGTGCTGATTTTAATTAACCAATTCCCTCAGCGACCAGTGTTAATTTCTGCTTCAGCATTCACTCACAGCCGTCAACAATCAGTTACGTAAATTTTGCCAACGCCACATCACAATTTGGATACATTCTTGAAGGCAAAAGCGGTGGATACAATGAAACAAACAAACAAACAAACAAACAAAATAAACGATACAGAAAGCAGAAGAAAAAACCACCATCATTATCATTAAAAAAAAGTCATTCGATGATTGAGAAAATTGAAAAAGAAAAATATGAATAATATGCAGATGGATATGTTAAATTATGCAATGAAAACGAAATGCATTTTCGAATTTTGAAAAGTGAAGTGAAGCAAAGAATGAATGGAATTCAAAATTTCATCATTACTTCTGCACGTGATGACTGCAAAACTTCGGAATAAGAATAAATTGAATATTTTGAAAATTCTACACGCACACACACACACATACATGATATTTACATATGCCAAAAAACAGAACATTTACTTCATAAAAGACAAGAAGAGAAAACCGCATTAATCTGGCTGGCTTTGCGTAATACTACTGGGGAAAATATTTCTTGCCAATCAAAGAGAACAATGGACTTTTTTTTAACAAATGACTGCCAATCACAAAAACAGTTGATTGGAATCATGCTTGCTTTTTCTCTAGCTTATAATAATAATAATAATGATGATGATGATAATAACAATATAGCAGTGCACACAATCAGCACAACGCTAACCCAGTTCAAGTAATTTTTCTCATCTACTATGTTTTCCCCAATAATTACAATGTTAACAAAAATTAAATAAAAGAAACAATCGAAATGAAAAAACACACAAGCACACAGCTTATGTGTCATCGTAAAATTCCCTTAACATTTTGCATAAATAAATGTTAGTATTGCACTTGAAAAAGAGATAAAAATATCTTTAAAAAAATCAAATTGGACTAATCAGGAAAAATATTGCATAGAAGATGGATATATTTACTAGGCACATCGTATCCTGCCAAGCTAATGAACCGCAGCAACAGTGCAATAATGGATAATTGAATTTGTAACTATGAAATATATCATAGCAAGTCAAAAATCAATCAACATATATGATAAGCATTGACAGCAACCTTAACAAACGATAATTGATTATTTAACTTGAACTTTACAAAAGAAAATTTCAATAAATTTATACATGTGTGTGTGTGTGTGTGTTGATTTATTCATTTATTTTTAATTCAAAACAAGAACATAACAGGATATAGAATCAAATTAAGATAAAATATGTATGCAATCACATTCTGTGTGTGGTTTATCAAAATAACAAAGAACAAGTTTAAACAATTTTCACTTTACAACCAGCCATCTAGCTAGTTAGCTAACTTTTACAACGTGCAAGATGTTGCTGTATAAAAAGCTGATGATCTACTAGCAAATGAACTAGAATCGTTGGAATCGTCTTTGCTTCAATATGTGAAAACAAGATAAACTAATTCAAGTTTATGGCTTTGAAAAGGAAAAGTTGTGAATATGAATATGAATAATCATTTAAAAATGAATGCAACAATTACGTGAAATGGAATTGTTCCAAAATGGATGCAGCTGTTTGTCTTGATGAAATCAAATCACTCGGCCACTAAACAATTCAACCAATAGTCAGTTTGCTCAAATAGCACTGTAAAATCGTTACCGAGCTTGATGCTGTTCGGAAGTGAAAAACCTACGCGGTCATCAAACTGCATTTCGATGACAAACAAGAATTGGAACAACCAAATCAGATGCTCAAGTACAATTTTCATTTTCAACATCAAGCAAACACGTCAGAGTTGAATTTGAATAAAATTTGCATGAAAAATCAGTCAGAAATCATTTTCCAGTTCAGGTAGACTTTTGCATGCTTTTTCGAATACAATGATTCACAACAAGTGTAAATAAAATGAAATTAGACGAGGACATTCAAAATTAGTAACTTCATCGAATAAATAATAAAATAAATTTAAATGAGTGCAAACACCAAAAAGTTTTTCATTCTTCCTCTTCAATTTTATCAGAAGAAACAATTTCTGACAAAATCAATTTCAAAAGATTCATCGCATCAAAAGACAGTTTTCTTCGATTGTTCATGTTAATTAGAGAATAGAAAAAGAAAACGTTCCATAATTTGCAATTTTGCGGTTAATAAAATGAACTTATTTTAATAATAAATTACCAGTTGCAGAGGATACTGATTTTCGAAGCAGAGCGTCAAAGCAACACCAGTAAGCAGGTGTGTTACACACCAATATTTTCTATTGGAAATTAAGCCCAGACTGTCGACTCTCCTTAACCTCGTTACGGCAGGTTCAACTACCTACAATCGTTTATAGTTACAATCGTATGTTAACGCTACGTTTATAACAACAACAACAACAGTAATAATAATAAGCTTTACCAACCTGCCTGCCTGTGACGTTATTAAAATACAGATTCAAAAAATACCTATGCTTTTAAAAATGTGTTTAATCTTTAATATTGACTACAAATTATTGCCTTTCCACTTGAGAGAACACGAAAAATAAAACAGAAATTGATTAATCAACGTCTCAAATTGGACAATAATGGCAAAGCTTTTACAGTTTAGCCGTTAAGAAATTTTGAATAGAGGGCGATTTGCGTTAATAAAAAAAAGCAAAGATAAAATCACTACAATCCATTTCCTTCATCCACGGGTGCACAGAAAGTCTTGACGTAAGAATGAATTTAAAAAAAAGCAGCCAAAATCTTAGTTAGCATGCTGGTGGTATTTTTGAATTGCCTGTTGTTGAAGTGAAATGTAAAACAGCCTGCAACAACAGGCAAAAATTACGAACAACCCATTCACAGCAATGCTATTTCACACGCTTTGGAAATGGGACATGGGGGAAAATATTCCTATTTGAAAAAAAGAATATTCAGTCGACTGGAAAAATATGAAAATACTAGAATTATTGCTTTTTTTCATTCAAATTTTGCCATCTCGCTCATTGCCAAAAACAAAATTTAGATATCACCGTACAAAACAAAAAAGAAATAAGATACTTGTTCACTTTAGTACAATTTTAAGATACTTTTATAGAAAAGTAGAAGTTTACAAGGAAAAAATCATAATCAATTTCAAATTATGATTCATCTGATCAACAATATGAATAATAATAATAATAATAATAGCTTGTAGGTTCTGTTAGTATACTGGATGATACAGAATCCAGTTTGCCAAAACTATGCAATAAAATCACTAATTTGGGTCAGTGACAAGCAAAAATTACAACCTTAAATCATTACTGCTTCACGCACAATTGCACACCAATCTCTCAACGATCCAATAATGTATTTATGCAAATAAGTTAATTGCCTATTCTACTTGTGATTTCTACTTTGACAAATGTCAAGAGAAAACAACAAGAATAATAAATCATCATTATTTAAAATTTGAATAAATAACGCTCATTTTTTTAATTATATAATTACATGTTACATGGAAGATTAAGATTAAGAAGAAAGAGAAGAATATTAATCAAAAATCAAGCAGACAACTTCTTGTTTCAAGTTGACGTAATCAGTTACTTCAACAGTACAATGAACAAAACAAAAATACACTGATGCCTGCTGCAAACTTCCTGCTGTGTTAATTGCACTGCTTTTAGCATCTGTAAAAGCATCACAAAAGAAAATTTCCTTCTCTTCACTTTCTCAATCTAAACCACCAACAACAACAAAACTTCCAAGCAACAGACTTGTCAAAAAATTATTTATTCATTTTATTAAAATAAGATAAAATTTGAATTTGGAAAAATAAAAAAAGAACAAGAAAAATAATGTTCATCTTATTTTTGAAACAAAATTTTAATATAATCGGCATTATTTGAAATGAAATATAACATAACATATACATCAGAAATCAGTTTTCGCCTGTTGAGCAAATTTTTTAAAAGCATTTATTGAACATACACTCTTTAATAACTTAAATGCAAATCAATTTGGCTTTCATCTTCAAATATTTTTACGTGATTACAACTAGTATTGTTAACATAAATAATGCAAGCTGATTTGCATTGACCACATTGCATTCTCAACACACTCACACACACACACACACACACACACACACACACACTGAAAGCATTGACTGCTTCACATCTTCATCAAAGTCGAAATAAAAAATAAACTCAAAATTGTAATACATTTTATATTATTTGTAAATTATATTATCAATGTAAATATATTTTCTATCACCGTATGGAAAACAATGATAAACATTCAACAGCAATGATTGCACAATTGTCCGTTCAACACGAAATATTAATTGCGTTTCTGGTTAGCAACAAATTTAAGCAGAAAACATTTCCAACTTTTTAAAACTAAAGTGAAACAACTGGTGTTCAGCAACGCAAAAGCACAAGACTACCACTTTCACTTTTACTAAACATGAAGCTGACCAAACCAATCACAGAAAACAATTATCATTGCATTGGTTTTACAATAAAAAAAAATTATAAAAAAACAGCATCAGTTAAGTTTTCACAAAAAGCAATCTTTCGCTGTGATATCAGAAAAAAATTACACAGAAATGAAATATTTAACTTTCTTGAAATGAGCCACGCTAAAAGTGATAAAAAGCGCATTCGTTGCTTTTCGATAATTGAAATTTAAAAAAAGAATTAGTAAATTCGTAAAATTATTACAAAAAATTAAAAGGAAATTCTGTACAATCAGACGATAAAAGCTGTTCAACAGAAAAAAGCATAATAAATAAAAAACGAATCCTATTTTATATATTTCAGTGCTGATAAACTTAATGCACTAAAAATAGTCGCAATTGATAAAATAAAATACCAAAATTTTACCAGTTTGATCAAAATATTCGCTAAGCTAATTTTTTTGTAAAAAATATTTATTTCAAAATAATGTAAAACAATACAGTAAAAGATGATCAGGTGTATGTTACAGTATCAATGCTGTCATTTGCAGGAAACTATTTTAGTAATAAAATTGTTATTGAAAATCGATGGTTTTGAAATATTTTAACAGTAGAATGTGAAAATTGTAATTAAAAAAGAAAACAGCTACTACATTTTTTTCCCAGTGCATAAGAAAAAATATGATAAAGGTTTATACTAAAAAGCAAAAAAATTCACGTAAAATGCGTTTATTTTGCAGTTTTTGCTTTTTTTCTCAATCACCAAACTTTTCAATAATGTTGCAATAAGTATTCCACAATTTCCATAATAACAATGAATGAGCGAGCTGCTTTGGGATTGCTTTTCAAGAGCTTATCTCTGTTCATCGAACAGTACGAGCTCAAAACTTTCATTCTCATTCGAAATTGGTCACTAAATGGAAAAAAAGTCAAAGCAAGAAGAGCATAAAGCCATTGCAAAAGACTGTGATCATAACCGTGGGAGTATAGCACAAATAAACTTAGAATGATCGCCTGCTCAATTTGTTTGTCATCCAATGACAATACAATTGATAATAGCGGCAGGCTGTTTTCACAGTTTTTCTAAAATTGAATATTTATGCAAGGTGTTTCCAAAGTGGATAACAAAAAACACAACACAACGCAGTGAAAAGTGTACTTACGGAATGAACTATGTCTGTGAAGAATTTTTTCCACCCTTTTTCATCCGCAGCACTTGGCAATGAAACATCGCCCACATTTCCCAAACGGTAAGCAATTTTACGCAGATTAGGAATGCGGAGCCGAAATTTTTCAAAATGTTCAACAACCTTGCAATAAGACAAAGCCGATTCCTGCTGTGGAGCTTCTTGGCTAACACTGTCGCCCAAGTTCTGCTTTCCAACCGACTTGGCGGTTGAAGAATTCTGTTTCCCGCCTTTGCTTTCACTGGACAAAGTCTTTTCCAATTGTTCACGTTCAGCAGCAACTTGCAGCAAATAGTCAACTGCCGAATTGGGTGGCTTATTCAAATCTACTGGATGACGCTGCTTCGACTTCGGAACATAAAATACCTGCGGCATATTTTCAGGTGAAAATTAATTGTTCTAAAATAATAACACAAATGAGTTGAAAAAACTATTTCAGCTATTGTGGCTGATGTCGCATTTAAGAAAAAAACAATAATTATTGCGCAAGCAATACTTTTTCGAGTGTAAACCATACAGGACAACGAAGCATAAATCAGTTAAATAAATAAAACATTTACTTTCAATGTGTACAAAGAACATTAGTGTAAAACCTTTTACACATGCATTCAGCAGTTAAGGAAATTTATATATTATCGGACTATCGCACAGAACAATTATTTAAAAAAAATCTTTTCTCGCAACGTTGTACAAGTGCTTCGTAAAACAAATACATCAAGTCGATTTCAGATTGCACAACAGATCTTTACACTTTTTTTTCTTCAAATTTACCCGAACTCATCCCAATCTAAATCTACCCGTTCACGCATGCAGTCAAAAGCATTCTAAAACTTACAGTTTACCTACTGAAAAATCAAGTTCAAGGTGACAGTTCAAAGTCCATGATTTCAATTTATACCATTTTGCAACATTCAAAAAAGCATTTATTAATTCATTAACGCTGTCTCAACACAACAATCACGCCGCACATAAGCTTGAAAGAACAGACTAATTCAAATTTATACCGTTTCAATAAATACAAACAGGAATCTCTAAAAAAGCAAACAAAAAGATAAAAATTTCAAATAAAAACTTATGCGTTGTGCAATTCATGTATTGCCCAGAAATGAGCACTTCAACAGCACAGATAGAATAAAATCCAGAATAAAGTTAATACTAACAGTATGATTTGATGAAATGTAGGATATATTTTAATATTTGAATTTTCATTGCCAACAGAAATCATGCGAGTGAAGCGCCAAATTTTTGTAAATAGATTTTCTGATAATTAATTAATGACAAACGATTGAATACGCAACGTGGATCGTTTCCCCATCTCTACAGTTGTCTGTGTATGCTACGACGCGTCGGCTGACCAATAGAACAAGCTTGACATACAAGTTTGCTGAAGCTTCATTTCAAAAAATACAGACAACTATTCATTTAAATCAATAAATTCAACTTAATCAATTAATTTAATCAAATACTTATAGCTTTAATTCAAAATTATTGCTCATGATCTCAACAAATGTTTTTTCTTCAGGTTAAATTATTTTATAAATTTGAGCAAATTAATGATATTAAAAGTAAATTCAAAAAAAAAGAAAGCAACGCTTTGAACGTGAATAACAACACTCGTTGATATTAACATATTGAAATGTAAACATATTATTTATTTGCATTTCAAATAAAATCATTCGATATTGTCAAGCGACTTTGAAAACATTTCAAACCATTTAATGCTAAAAAGATTGGTGCTCCCCTGCCAGGCAGATTAGCACCGATCTTTCTTAGTCTTGCTCAGTGGAGGACGATGTTAGCTCGGAACGCTTTATCCATAACTTCATTCTTAGAAATGGACAACGCTGTTCCGGCATTCTGTCTACATTAACCATCGTCATGTCGCACTGCTACCGGAGTGCAGCTATTCCATAGCTTTCTTGAACTTTCCTTATAGTAGGAAGGCCGTATCTGGAAGATACTGCTTCGGAGAGTTCTCAATTCAGCACATATGAGATAGCTATGCGCGCTTATGTTGGCACTTCAACCGCTAGCGTATTTAGTGTATGTGTACGCTTAGCTTTTACAACTGCCTCCGGGAATCGAACACGGCTGGGGAGGGCGGTGGCTTGGCTGGCTATTAACCACTACGCCACACCACCCTCCAACCGTTAATAATCAATTTCTTTATTTATGTTTACAACACTAATACCGATTTTCACTAAAATTCAGCAGTTTTTAAATTTTTGCTTTTAATTTTTAAAAATTACCTTTAATAAACTTACAAATTTTCATTTTCTGCAATTAAAAAACATATAAATGCTTCTTATCCAATGATTTCCAAGAGTGAAATAAAACGGTGTACAAATTTATGCTTGTCAACAACAATAAAATTGTCTGTTTTATTAATTTATTTCTTTAACTTGTGCTAATTTACATATTTTTAGCGACAAAATGATTTTACTAAAGTCGGCACTTTGAATAGTCAGAGAACGAATTACTTTAGCTAGCTATTGTACTTTCATGATCATAAATTTCGCTTCATAATAAATAATATTCTTTAAATTATTATCATCAGTGAATGAAATTCAAAATTATAGACTGTTTCATGATCATCTGATGAAACAGTTGAATAACAAAAATTTTTCAATTTGTTTTCATAAAATTTAAAAAGTTGCGCAAAGCAGCTAATGAAATACCAGTCGTAGCTAAGAAATTTATGAATAAAATATAATTTATGAACTCTGAACATTGAATTGATTTTTAATAATTTTAATAATAGCATTTCACGCTATTCTGTTCGAATAGATTAAGAAATTTCACTGGGTGCACTGGAGGCTGAATATCATTTAAGCGTTCAGAAGCTTTTCGACATTATAACAAATGAAATATGGTATTCTTCAATAAAACAGTTAATTATGAAAATAATGTTAATGCATGAACAGTTTCGGCATGAATTTTCAATTATTACTTGGCAATCTATTTTTTAGGACTTAATTATCTTCTAAATTAAACTTTCAATCTACAGTATTTATTCTGATTGTAACTGCTGATGAAAGCAGTTTCATTTCATTTGCATTTGTTTATTGTCTAGTTAAAAACGGCAAATTATTCCTGCTTTGCGCAAATTTTCTAAAAGCAAAAACAACAGACCGTGGTTGCTTCTACCTGAGTTTTATTTAGAATATTTAACACAATACAGTATTATTATTCAGAATCATGGCTCATAAGTTGTCACGAATTGAGTCATTACAATTATTACGTTGCTTCCAGTAGGAAATTGCTCAGATCATTTGATGCTTTAAACAAATATTAAGCATGCAACACTTAGTTAAATTTATTTAGACAGTAAGGTAAAATTTATTTTCCAATATTGTGCAACACTGAAAAGATAAACGGCACTGCAAGAAAGTTGCAGACCTTACTGTTACAGAGAAACATATTTTGCATTAAATAAATTAGCATGTACGTGTCCGACTTTTAATACGCATCACACAGCATCTGATAAATAAATGAGAAGCAAATAAAACTCGTAATTTCCCTGCATATTACTGCAGTTGATAAATCACAGTATCTTGTAAATCATGATAAATATCAGTAAAAGCTTCTCTTGGATAAGATGTAATAAAAATATGCAAAAGTAGAAAGTGTATTTACGATGTGTTGAAATGTTCACTTACAATTTCCTAAGAAGAAGAAGAAGAAGAAGGAATAGAAACGTTTCAACTGTGTGGTAGGCTGAAAATCTGCAAGCCTTGTCCAGGTGAAACGAAGAAAGGCTTATAAGACCTAAAAGCGCTTCCTTCGATGTATCGTTCTACTGATTCTTGAAAACCTTCCGCTCGGTCGGCATCGATCAATGCGATAACAGCACCACCCCATCCTGCTCCAGTCAAACGACTTCCTATGGCACCAAATTTCCTAAAAATTGTCATATTTATTAAATATTCAAACAAAATTTGCATAATATCAAAACGCTGAGCAAATAGTAGAAGTGAATGAAATAGTAGTTGATCAGACAATTGACACGGATATTTCTCGATCCACGTGAAATAATCAAATTGCAATGAAAAAACAATGGAAAGTAGCAGTACAAGAAAAGATAGAAAAGAAATTAGCAGCTAACTTGAACATCTGCTGGATGAAATCCAATTCTTCACAGCTACAATCGTAGAAGTATGAACACGAGTGGTGACTGTCGTCCATCAATTTTCCCAGCTTTGAGAGGCAAAGATCCTCTGACAACTGACCATTGGCAAATTGATCGCAAATCGAACGAAACTCTTTCACACGCATCGATTCTTCAATCACGTGTCTGGCTCTCCTTTTCAAATAAAATTGTTCATCTGAAATTTGCATAACAACAAATCACAATCGACATAAAAAAACAAAAAAAGCTATCAGAATATGTGAATTAATTAATAAAATCACTGGTTGGGTAGCGTCGGTAAAATAACATTTCCAATTCACATTCGTCACATTGCAAGAAGCTTATTATCTCTGCAACTGTGTAAGCGTCTTGTCCGAAAGCAGACAACGCAATTTCCTTGAATCTGTTCTCGTCAACGTCAGCGACAGCGTCCTGAACATCCTTAATAGTATTCATTCGACGCCAGTCCAGTCCAAAAACTTTAGCAATGAACTGAAAATTTAAATTAATTAATTCCAAATAAACCAATAAATAAACAATAAAAGCAAACAACTTTTGTTGCTAAATGACATTCCGTCACACGTTTATTGAACAAAGAATTCGCTGCACCTTTGGCCGATTCAAGTCCACAGTGGAAAACCACAAAACGAGCCTTCGGCGGCAAAGTGACGTCGTCGAGACGAAGCGGTTTGAACTGAATATATTTCGCCTGCAAGATCAGCAAAAATTTTCAAAGTGAGCAGCTTGCAATTGAAATGAATAAAAACCGACCATTCCATCTCGTGCAGTAAAACAAATAAAGTGATCCATACTGCCACCATTAACGCCGGCATTTTTTTCACAATGTGAACAAAATTCCGCCAAAGTTTCCTGAATTTTGAAAAAATGAAAAAAATTAATCTTCATTTTCAAATTTACTGTACTTTGGTTATGGTGCGGAAATTTCCATCGCCCACCGCGACCATTGTACACGCCGCTGCACAACAAACAAGTGCACTAGAACTAGCTAACCCAGCACGTGCTGGCAGTTTGCTACTGATCATCGCTTTGAAGCCTGCAAAAACATACATTCCAATCCAAAATCACTTCGGACAATTCTACCAATTATTGTACAGCTTTCACATGAGGAAAAAATCTCGCATTCTACAAACTAACTCTAATTCACAGTATCCTTTCTCAATTTCTTCCATTTAAACATTTACAAAAATAAATATATACAAATTTACTTATTTATTGAACATGATAAAATTAGATAAAAGTTGCGAAATAATTCCAGTTTCCTCATTAAACTATTCTCAACGTCAATAGTATTAAACTCATGTTTCATTGAACTATAATTTAAACTGTGAAAACTGAAAATATTAAACAAAAAGTTACATTCCAATTTCAAATTATACATATTTAAATTGTAAAATGGCTCTTCTTGAATGTACAGATTAATTACCTCGAAAAGCAAGCTTCACTTCCGCATTTTCGCCCGCTTCATCCTGATAGTCATGAACGTGACCCTTTGCAGCTTGAACGCCAGTCAAAAAATAATCTTTCCAGCAGGGATTATTGCAAGAAATAGTAAAGCAGGAAAGTATTGCTTCAAATGGCCTGAAAACAATGAAGCATTTACCTCTGACCATCAAGAATAAATTCGATGAATCCAACTATAAATGAATACAAACCGAAAATGTTGGAAATTTTCACTTAATTTATACAACTGAAACGTGTTTATTAATATTCTCACGTAGAATTACTCGTATTCGGTGTCAGTGTTACAAACAGTTATCTCTTCAGAATTTTGATTAACAGAAAATGCAGCATAGATGCATTCATTGATAGCCATCGGAAGTACTGCATAGCCGCAGTAGTCAATGTGTTCACCTGTAAAATATTAACATCATATCATGGAATATAAATATTAACTGCAGCAATATCGCAATAACCTATAATGTTGATCCTTCCAGGACTCTTAACAACATATTCGGCTTCACAGTTGTACCGATCTCGAAAAGCTTGCAGCAATTCACTGAACTGAGAAACATCGTTGGTAGACTCTATCATCTTAACGAATCGAAAATTTCAATCTTGTTATTAAATACAACAGCATCTCAAATTAATTAACATTTTTAAAAATTTATCCAAGTTAGAAACATTCTATTTTGCAATAACTTTCCAAGGCAAGTTCATTTCAATAACAAAAGTACTTTGCATCATAACAATTTCACACGATTTAGACTGCATTACATATATTTTATAAGAAAAAATGTTCTTCCAGATAATCAGTAAACAAAAAAAGAGATTCTTAAAGCCATATTAAAAATTATTAAAAATAATCAAAACATGTAACTTCGAGTGACTCTGAGCATTTTCTCATTTTACACAACGCATAGAAATGTATTACTGTATGATATGACGCGCAAATAATATTACAGTAAAATAGATGTGACATAAAAAAAATTCTAATTGTGAGCATAACTAAAAATCAAAAGCAAACTGTTGTGTATTGGTGTTGTGTATTGAATTAATATAATTCAAAATTATTGTGAATGTAACTTGATCATCTTCTATTTCATTTACTGTAGCACACAGATAACATGTTAGTTAGTTACGAAGATATGTGGCGTGTGTGTGTGTTCAAGTTAGTGTGTCGAATAAACAATTACCGTTTCTACCGAGTTTTGATCATGGCAGAAACACAGCATAAACTATTCACTATGAAAAACTGATTGCTTTCTCCAATAAGCAACATTAACGAACTGCTATTTCAGGAAAAAACTAAAAGAGTAGACAGCATAATAAAAAATACTTTTTTAATTTCTCAACGGGAAAAATAAACAAAAATGCAAATAATTACTTGACAGTATGAATTTTCAAGAAAAACCGAATTATTTTAACGAATTGCAAGATTTCATTATTTATTACTCAGGTACAAATTACAGTATAAGGATATTTTATTTGACAAAATTTGATGATAAACGCCAAAATATTTAATGCCATTTGAAAACTTGTTTAATTTTTCAACTTTTAAAAGTATTTAAAATTTATTTTATTAAGTTGAAACACAGAAATGAAAAAAAAATTATTATGTTTAAATGATGATTTTGTGTGTTATTTATGCTTGTTTATGAAAATATAATGGCGAGTAATAATCAGTAACTGCAATGCTCTTAATTGAAAATGGTCAAAATCAGTCAAACTGAAGCTTATCCACCATTGAATAGTGAATATTTAGAATTTTATGCAAAGCGATTCGAAAATCATTCTTCGAGAGAATACTGCGAACTTCATGCAACATTAGACAACTCTATGCATCTGTTCGTCATTTAAATCAGCAACACCGTTACTGTGGCCAGTTTAAGGAGAATCAAACAGCATTAATGAACGTAAAACTCCAGTACACAACTGACCTTTCGATTATTTGCTTTTATTAATTATTATTGACGATTAAAAAATGCGTGTCAACAGTGTAAAATTCTTGAAAAGCTCAGTTTGTTTGCTCGTAAAATGACTCTTCTTGAATGTACACAATTTATTTGGTTTTGATTGCAATTGCGCACATAAAGTACAAATTCGAATTGATAAACGTAAACTGTTTAAGATGTGAATTTGAATAATTGAAAGACCAACAAAGGGTTCGATTTCGGTCAACAGGATGCTAAACTGAATGCTTAACCTTCCACCATTGTCCAGCAAACCATGTTCAAACATTAAACAGTGCGACCCATTTGCAAATCATTCTTGAAGTTTACGTTAAAGGTATGGATAAAAATTTTCCGTACCATTTCTTATCAGAAGTTCTCTTCTTGTTGGCGACTTACAACTTGTTATACTATTTAAGCTGTTATTCTTAGTCAGCTTAATTTGTGACAGAATGCTGGATCGACGTGTAGAACATGTTTATCGTTGCATCATTGTCTTTTGTTTGTTTACCAGTTTATTAGCCGGACTGACAGCAGTCATCTGTATACCAGGATTCTTCCGCCGATGCATGGATATGAATTTAGAGCTTACGCAAAGTAAAAGCTCCTGCTTGGTAATATTATTCGAAGCATGAATTCTTTCGTTAAATAATTTTATTTCAAGCGTAATTTAAATATTGTCAGCAGTGCCGTGTTTGCAATGCATCAACGTTTCATGATAAAAAATCGTACTTCTCGTCAAGCGGTTCCACAGCTGCGCATTAAAGTTGAAGATATTTATCCTCCTAGTGTAATTCCACCAGAATGTGAACTAGTCAGTGAGTTGCAGTTAGTGATTTGAAGAAAAAAAGCACATTATTCTTATAAAATTACTACTAAAATTTACTAAAATGGATGTTGTTATGCATAAAAAGAGTCTTATAATCTTTTTATTGTGGGATTTTAGTTATTATATGTTGAATTACGAAACTGCATTCTGCACTATTTATATTTAACAATTGGTGCTATTTAAATAGAACACGAAACGGAAAAGTAGCTAATAATGATTGTTTTGATTTTTCAATATACAGGTTTTTAATGACTATAATTACTTTATGATATTTTTACATACATTCAGCTAGTTCATTGTTTCATCATATATCTTAACTTGATAAAAAAATATTGGGTTGTTTTTATTAAATGGAAATGTTTCTCAAGGTTTTAAGAATATTTAAAAGCAGAAATTATTAATCGTTTTAACTGATATTTGAAATGTAACTGGAATATTTTTGCAGTAAATATAATCAACGATTTGCACGTTTAGAATATCCTGCTTGTTGCAAGCCAGGAAATCCTGGATTACCAGGCAAGCCAGGAAAGCACGGCAAGCATGGACTTCCAGGAACCCCTGGTTTACCTGGCATTCCTGGAAAACAATCGAAATTTGCAGACTGCATTTCTATAATTCGTCCAGCTTGTCCTGTAATTGAAAGCAATGCCTGAATTTGTTGCATATAAATAATATAGCTTAATTTTATTCTACCTGTGATTTTAGGTATGTGATGCTGGAAGACCAGGTGATCCTGGACCAGCAGGACCTCGAGGTATACGCATTATATTATAAAGATCTGGTAGTAAAGCTGAAGTTTTAGGTGATCCTGGACCCACTGGTATTCCAGGGGAAGACGGCATTCATGGATTGCCCGGATTTCCAGGTTAATTAATATATACTATGTTTGAAGCAAAAAATAGAAGCACAGCAATTTCATTAAATCGGCAATATATTTCAGGACTTCCAGGTTTGTCAGGCATTGAAGGACTTCCAGGAGTCGATGGGCCACCGGGAGATCCCGGCATATCAGCTATACAGGAGCCATCATATCCAGGTTGAAAAATGATTTCAGCAATTAGCAGCTGTCTCTGTTTGATGAAAATACTTTTACTTTTAGGTGATGTAGGAGATATTGGTGACTTTGGACCACCAGGACCACCTGGCCCACCTGGTGAACCAGGCTTAGTTGGGCCACCTGGACCAGTTGGACCACAGGGATGTCGGGGTCAACCAGGAATACCTGGTCTGATTGGAAAGCCTGGTAAGTATTCCACATTAAAAAAAATTTATGCTTATTCTCATCACTGCACTGTAATAATGTAGGCTTGCCTGGCCCTATTGGCCCACCAGGAAGTCCAGGCAATGATGGCGTTTGCCCAAATTACTGTGCATTAGATGGAGGTGTCTTTTATCTGGACAAAACCCGTACTTAATGCTTCTATAAAATTTCCATCGAATTCAACACATATTCAGTTGTTTTACGTTTTAATAAAATTCCACAACCTGAACATTTAGAAGACAGAAACAAACTTGGCAGAAATGGAGAAATGTCAAGAAATGGCAAAAAAGTTGAATGTACAAGGAGGGCGGGAAAATAGACGACGAATGTTAGAAATTAACGATAAAACATGAGAAACGTAGTTCTCCTTTCCAAAAGACGAAGGATCGCAACGGACATCTCTTAACATGCTTTTCCTCAATGTCTTTTGTATGGCTGATTGAGATGGAAGGCTCCGCCGTCAGCTGCGCAATATGTGGGGCAAACACCTTCTGTTCCTGGCGGACCCATTTTTCCAGGAAGTCCTCGAGGACCTTCAAATCATATTCATCATAAAATTCCTTATCTAATGACAGTCTAAGTAAATGTACCTGGAGGACCCTGCAATCCAGGCAGACCTGGCACACCAACAGATCCTTTGCTACCAGGAGGACCAGGAGGACCACTAACACCATCAGCACCATTTGGACCTTGTGGACCTGCCGGTCCTGTGGGACCCATATCTCCAGGATCACCTGAAATGAAGTAAATTTTTGAAATAAATTATCCATTGATCAATGTTGCCAATATTTAATTACCTGGTGTCATTGGAACATATTCAGCTGGACGCCCAGGCTCTCCAGCTTCACCGTCAATGCCAGGTTCACCAGCATGTCCAGGCAATCCAGGAGAACCTGAAATCAAAACCTTTGTGAATTGTCTGCATGAAATACACTGTCGGCTTTGTAAGTACCTGGTATGCCAGGGGAACCATCATCACCTGGAGCTGCGCTCATACCAGGCGGACCAACGTCTCCTAAATTATCAACATTTAAATTGTTTACCAATTAAACTGTCATATTCAACTTTACCTTGTGGTCCTTGAGGTCCGGCAGGACCTGGAGGTCCAGGCGGGCAAGGCTAAAGCAAATCTCTTTGAAATAACGCAAAAAATAACAGATGAAAAGAATTTACTGGACACGGAAGAATTGGTATCATCTTGCAATGTTCCCACGAGAATTTACCAGTTTTTCCTTGCATTCCAGGTCTGCCAGGCATACCGGGCTCTCCGTTAGCACCAGGTGGACCAGGCGGTCCTGGGGGACCGGGCCTGCAACAACCTGGAAAATTTCGTTTGATCACAGGCATGAAGAAGCTATTTTTTCTGTCTGTCTACCTGTTTGACCTTGAAATTGTCCTCCATTGACACCACTGCCTGGCAAAGTAGGCACTCCAGCACTTTCATCACCAATATTCCCCGGTAAACCGCTTCCAGGGAAGGTTGGGATCACTCCGTCCGGATTTGGAGAAAATCCTCCAGGAAAACCACCGGATGCAGAATCTGGAACAAGACCAGGTACAACTGTAGGGAAGCCTTGCTCAACACCGCTTCCGGGAAAATTATCTGGAAAGCTTCCACTGCCATACGCTTGTCTGGCAGTTCGATTAGCAACAAAAGTGTACTGCTTGATCAATACCATTTCTGCTTCAACGTCGTTGGTCACTTCCTGCATAATGAATAAAATTTCGAAGTGTTTTTCCAGATTAAACAAAAATGCATCACAAGCTTTTACCTGACAACTCCGCATGTCTGATCGCAACCTGTTCTGCGCATAACTAATGTGACTATACATCGCAGGCAAGCTGATCGACATGGACAATGCAGCGATTAAGCTGACGGCTGTTGAAAAATATGCAACCAAACGATAAGCTTTTTCTCGATTTTCCTCCATTAAAAAATATATTTTATAAAATCCAAAAAAAAATCTCAATCAAGGAAAAAAGTGGTGAAATTGAGCAGTGAGCCAATCGACGATAAAGAAAATACAAATATAAAACGGCAAAGTGTTCGACTGCAGCTGTGAAGGAATATTCAAAATGGAAAAAAACACAAATTCAATTTGCCGTACTCGATGGTAACTCCTGTGGAATAAATTAACAAACTGACTTGAATAGAAAGAACCGTGTAAACTTTATATGACTATAAAATCAGAACAATCGGTTAGACTAGGTTTTGGTTGGAAAAAAATATTGCTCAAGTTCACCAGGTCAGATACGTGGAAAATATTGTGCGCTGAAGAAAAAAGCACCAGTTTTTGCATTTTTCCTTAAACACCCGGTGTGACTTTGTACGGAATCACAGGTCACAATACGGCCCGGCTGGAGGGCAAAAATTTCAGCACGACCTGCTAATGCGGTGCTGGGTCTCGAACTGTTGAGAATCGTCATGCTGATAGTGACGGCAAAATTAAGCAATCATTTTTCCAACTTCCAATGAACTCTCCCATTCTTTCTCACTCTCTCTTTCTTTTATTCTTCTTTTTTTACACATTATTTTTCATAACTGAATAATATGAAAGTTAGATGAAACTATTTTTTTCAAAAAAAACACCATTACAATGCTCTTTCAATATCTTCACTTATATACAATGGAAAGTGAACACAAGCAGGTAGGCAGGAAGGCAATTCGTTATATTATTACATATTTTGTCTCTGGAACTTGAAAATTTAAGCAATTGCTCAACAAAAGATAACCTGACAAAAGGCGTGCATTCAAATATATTTGGCTTCAAATTGAAGGCATTTTCTACGAAAGCGCAGCAAAAAGTCAAAAGTGTCAAATCACAAATTTTATGCTATACAGATTTATTATGAAATAGAATTGTTCATGAATCAAAAAATGAAGCTTGATAATTTATCAAAGAATGCAAATCGATATTCATCAATTATCAGTAAGAAATACTCTGCTAACTTAATAACATTAAATTCTTAATTATAAACTATGTTATGAGTAATTGTGTAACTATCGTAAGAATTCAAAATTCTATGCAAATATATTTTGTTTGACTTCAAAACGTGGCTTTTTCAAATACAAAGCTTTCCAATGTTGAAATTAATAAACTATTAATATACTGTGCAAACTGCTCTGACTACTTGCACAATGTTTTAATTAACAACCTTAACAATCAAAAACTACAGTAGGTTGCATCTGTTGAAAATTTCATGCCAAGCGTTTAATAGTCAGTGGCAGCTTTTTTTATTTACTATTTCAATTCTCTGTCACATATCTCCAAAATTAATAAATCATATTCACTTGTATATAAATTTTATAAAATCATCTGCAATAAAATTATGCTTTTTCTATTAGAAAACATGCCCAACATTAATGATGAAAATATTTATTTTTAATACTGATTTAATAAATAAATGTACTTTACAATAGTAACATTGTGTTAATAAAAAAAATATTATTTCAAATTTCATTTGCAAAGCAATTACAATATATGAATGAACAGTAATATAGTCGAATTATTTCATGAATGATAAATTAAATTATAGCTATGTCAAAAAAAACGCCAATCCCCTGTCTGTTGTGCCCTAATTATTAGAACTCGTTAAAGCATCACACATTCCATTATGGTCAGATCAATATCAACGATATGTATGAATTCCACTTAACCCTCAACCTGTTCCCAACTGATTAAGTAATACTTATAGACTAAGCATTATACTGTACTAATAAGCAAAACGGCAAATCTGCTCCACTCACTATACATAGTATCATTTTAATACTTTGAACTCTTGCTTTAGACAGAATGTATTAATGTAATTTCAATTCATCGAATATACAATGAATGCTAAAGGAACTGAACTCATTGTCAACTCAACTTCAAAGGTCATAATCACCACCATCACATTACTAAATACTTTCACACCAAAGTAAACAAATATTATCAACAACGTCATTTGAAGAGAAATTTTCCATGATTAATAAAAAAAACAATGAAAAATAGCCAATAATGTCATTTTTTGAACGCAACTTAAACTTCTTACAGTGCCATTAACCATTTAGTGTAATGTAAGCTTTCAAATTACAAAAGAGTTTCATAAATAATTTTATACAAAATATTAGCTTAAATAACTGCATCACATAAACTTGCTGTTTCTGTGAATCTTAACTGCACATTCCAAACTAGATAGCTGATATAATGAATGATAGTTTTCATATTACAGTACAGTATACAAGTTAGTTTTCAACGGCTTATAAATAGTTTCAAAGTGAAACAGTAAAAGAAGAAAAAAAAGTAAACGTGCTTAAAATACAAATAATAGTGAACTTTAAATATTATGCTGAAATTGCAACAACCTACAGATGTGAATAATTTAAAAAATTTTCATTTGAGTTTGCTTTTCATATATCTGTACATATGTACATATGGATTTGGTCTATCTTGAAACATTAGTCAAAATCACCGTTGCGCTTCTGGTCATCGTATATCATTACCATTTTACAGTGTCAGTTGTAATTGATTGTTTAAAAAGTGTATTTCCTCACATATCCATTGTAAAAATGTTTCTATTTCAATGCTACAAAATTAATTATTGAGGACCAATATATATCCATGGCAATATAGATAGCTTATTAAATTGAAAATGCTATTGTACTGTTGATAAAAAGAATATACGAAAATCAGTCAGAAAAAAATCGTTTAAAAGTTGCAATAAAGCTTTCTAGGAAATTAAATGAAAATAAGCTGTACCGGCCTGCTGTCAAAGTTAGAACTGACATTGCAGAAAAAAAAGGTCAATTTGCAATAAGAAAATGCAATGTGCCTTTGCAGAAGCGGACACAAGACAAGTTGACGACCTTAATCTTGAGCAACGGCAAACGATGAGCAACAATTTAGGCCGGTCGCTACGATGAAGGCGAACTGCCCTTAACGACCTGAACAATTTTAATAGGTCACGCCTGCTGTAGAAACGTACATCTACAAACACACACATACACACCCTTATATGCATATATATATATGCATGTTCATCGAGTATTGGCAAAGCAGCACAACCAAACAGATCTAACTCGACGTTCACAGTTGCCGGCGAAAAGATGCATGGGCAAAGTGAGCTGTCTACAAGACGTTCTTTAAGGCCAGTCGCTTTTTGTGCTGTTGCTTTCAGCACCGTAGCTGTTCTTTCTTGTGTGATCACATTGCCACTTATGTACAACTATGTACAAAATGTACAAACGATCATGCAGGACGAAGTTGACTTTTGTAAAGTGAGAAATTACTTCTTTTTTTCTTAAAATTTGCATATAAATTTATTATAACATCTGTTTATACTATACTTCAGGCTCGCTCCAAAGATATGTGGAAAGAAATGGTACAATTACATGCTTTGTCGATAAACAAAGCGCCAAAACTCGCTGCCGCTAGTCGTCTACCGTTGTTCCTTTCTCGAGCGAAACGTCAATACGGAAGCATTCCATCAATTAATGTTCTTCCTGCAGGAGATTGTAATTTTTGACAAGAGAAACTCACCACTGCTTAACAGTACTTTTAAAATACTATTCTTTTATAGGCTGCTCTTGTCAACAAGGTCCCCCAGGTCCACCAGGTCCACCAGGACGAGATGGACGTCCTGGTGCTCCTGGCCGCCCTGGTAATCCTGGTCCCCCAGGCAGAGATGGTCATTTACTTCCTCCTCCACCTCCAAAAGTAATTTACTGCACATTCGTATGCCTGAATAACAGAAGAAAACAATTATAATTTTACAGCCTCCGTGTCAAAAATGCCCACCAGGACCTGTTGGCCCACCAGGACCTCCTGGACCCAAAGGATTACCCGGACCGCAAGGTGATCCAGGAGAACCAGGAGTTGATGGAACCCCAGGCCGTCCTGGACCGCAAGGTAAAGGAAAACTTTCTGTCCCAAAGCTCATTACTTGTAACTGACTAATTTAGGACCACCTGGACCACCTGGAATTCCTGGAGAACCAGGAGAAAAAGGACCCCCTGGTGAACCAGGTATATACAGCTGAGATATTGCTGAAGAGGTAAAAAACTGAAGAAATAAATAAATGTATGCTTACTTTAGGAAAAGTTATTAACACTGCACCACCTGGTCCACCAGGATCACCAGGTCTACCAGGTAAAATAACTTTTACATCAGCACCTCAAGAAAAATGCATATTATAATGAGGAAAATTACAGGACCAAGAGGACCCCCTGGCCCGCCAGGTAGAGACGGAACTGCTGGAGCCCACGGACCACCCGGTCCTCCTGGAGACCCTGGTGAAATCGGCCCTGAAGGTCCAGTTGGATTGCCGGGAAAATCAGGTATTATTATTGTATTGCAATAAGAATGTAAAAAATTAGTATCTAATATTTATTCGTCAATATGCAGGCCCGCGCGGTCCACCAGGCAGACCAGGATCATGCGACCACTGCCCACCGCCCCGTACCCAAGCCGGCTTCGAATACAAAAAAGCTTAAATCCATTGCAAATTACATTCTTCCTTTTCTTTACACTTCCCAATCTGTCTACATATTCAATCAAATTTTCAAATATAGTATGCTGTTTTATTTCATTATTTCAACAGAGTAAAATTTTAATTTTGTAAATTAATGGATTTGAATCGCTATTTATGAAAATAACATAAAAAGCAAGAAAAATAACACCGGATTACACAATGATATATACTGACTATATACGACTTTTTGGATTTTAAATGCTAAAACATTTTGTCAAGGATTGTGCTGAAATGAATTAGCCAGTGTTGAAAAAAGCCATCTTCCATCCTTGTTGAATGAATTGACAAATAAATAGAGATGATTTTAAAAATTCACAACAAACTGCAATATCTCACATGTAAAAGAATTTTTACATTAGAAATAAAACAGCAATACAAATTGCAAATGAATCTGTTGCCATAATGAAACTGAGATAGATAGAAACAGGGTAGGGCTGGCTGAATGCTTATGATATTATTCAAAACACTGTTCTGAAGTTTTAACAACAATCACAATTTCAACTGACTTTCCAGATACGCTGACAAAATAGAAAAAATTTCCTTTCAGAATACATTTAAAGAAACTGCAAAATCAATGATATTGATTGTTCAATAGATCTGCGAACAAATATAAATTGGAATTCAATGTAAGCAGTAATTTGTAATAGAATTTGTTGATTTGTATCATTTCTTGAATTTGTACAAAAACCGTTTCAAATTTCTATCACACCACGTAAAGATTTACCAGTTTGAAGAAAAGCAGAACAAATAATTTATCCAACACATAGTGAGATCTGTTCAACGTTCGACCTAACGAAGCCACTCCCCTTTTACTTGTTGCCGTGAGCCATCAGAAAATTTATATCACCCCTGACAAGTTTTGTCATTCAAATAATAGCTACCAAATGAAATAGGCCATTTGCATTGCTGCCAAGGGCAGACATTTCAAATCAACACTCTCCTTTGCTAATGCTATTACAAAATGTATGAATTTTGTTTTGTTTGCTTTTCGCTTTCCAATACATATGTGCATTGCTCAATAGAAGCAATTTGATTACCCACTGTGTTCAATTACATAAATAAGAAAAACAGTTGCCGCAAATGGCATACCTCTGAAGTAGTTTTACAAACGCTAGCAGAGTTGAGCATTTGTAAAAAAATGCGGAAGTTTGAACATTAAAATTGAAACCATACCTTTACTTCAGTGCACTGCACAGTATGCTGGGAATGACAATGCAAGAAAACCTGCTGGTACGATGTGATGTGAATGACACTGCAACTGAAGAAGAAGTCAACGAACCACTTGTCGCTGTCCATCGGTACGAACTACAGGCCAGGTCAGTCTTGTGTGAAATATTCAGAAAATAAAACCACAAACAACAACAACAACAAATCCATAAGTTGTGGTTGTTCATCCGCCAACGCTATGACTCAATCACAATGCACAGCAGCAAAATGGACATTGATCAGTGCAACGTTCCTTAGCACGATCACCACGTTTACCTGTATCGTCGTAATTCCATTGTATTTCATGCATGCGCAACGCACTTGTGAGCTGATCAACGCTGACATACAGCGATGTCATGTAAATGGAATACTGAAATGAAAACAAATAACTAATCAATTACTACTAAAAAGCAATGTTTTCAGCACCATGCCCAAAAGTTGTGGGAAAAAGCAATGGATGCAGATCTGATCTTGGCTAGGTCTCGCCGATCAGCTGATTATACAGGCTATGGAAATAGCATACAACACAGTGCCCCCAGTTATGGTCAAGTCACTTGTTGCACGTGCCAACAAGGACCACCAGGTCCTCCCGGTGCTCCAGGTATTGACGGATGTGACGGTGAGCCAGGATTGCCGGGTATTGATGGAGAACCAGGACGAGATGGAAAACTACTTACAGAAGAAGAAACTATGGGTAATACGTGCTTGCATGAATTCATCTTTAGAATGCTAACTGAAATGCAAACTTTCAGAGCCTTGCCAACGTTGTCCATCTGGGCCACCGGGTAAGTGTCAAAAGAAAAATAACCTTTAGCCACAGCATTCAAATTACTTTGCTTTTATCTCTTCATCACAGGCGATCCAGGTCTTCCTGGACCAAAAGGACCAACTGGTCCTCAGGGTGAGAAAGGACTACCAGGTGAACCTGGACTTCCAGGTAGAAAAGGACCACACGGTATAATGGGCGAAAGGTTAGTTTTCTCAATTTCATACTAAAACTTATTATTAATATACAATTATTACATTTTCCAGGGGTGATCCAGGAGAACAGGTGAGTACATTTAAAAACATTTTAATGCATAGAACGGGTGAAAATTTTTCCAAACTAAACACAGGGTGAAAAGGGTCCCCCTGGAAAACCAGGAAGAGTTATCAATGGTGCTCCACCAGGTAATTTCACTCTGTGAAATTTTCTGAATAATAATTTTTAACTTTTCTTTCATCTCAGGACCACCTGGACCAGTCGGGCCTCCTGGACCAAGAGGACATCCAGGAATTCCAGGTATAATTTAAAACTGTGAAAAAAGCAACTGTTTTCAATTGTCAGTCACATGAAATTATAGGAAAAGACGGATACCAAGGACCTCCTGGCCCACCAGGTAAAATACAATGCAAAAATATTGAATACAAACTGCAGTTACTGATTTCAGGTCCAAGGGGAACACAAGGTGACCGCGGACGAACGGGTCCACCAGGTGAACCTGGCCCACCGGGACCGCAAGGAGAACCAGGTAAATACGAACAAAAATCTTTCAAACGTGACGCACTTATTTGTCACTTTCAGGCCAACCAGGCACTTGTTATCACTGCTATATGCAACCGAATTCTGTTGTCGAAGATTCCAACTTACCAGAACCTGCAAAAAGCCTTCTCGGAAAATGGAGACATGCCAGAGCGTGAGAACGCCAGTCCTGAACTTTTATATTGCGCAAAAACTTACCAACATTAATTTCAAAAAATAAAAATCGTCGAAACATTGTTGTTTGTAAAAAGTACCCCAAAAGAAAAGATTTTCAAGTTATCACAGCATCTGTGTGACGCATACTGTAAAAACGTCCAGATAACGATTCCAAATATCAACCAAGAAGCTGTCTTGTCTCAAATTAGTAAACAATGTTAAACTGTAATTTAAAAAATGTTTTCACTATTTAATTACTTCAACTTAAGCAGCATATCCGACAGCTCTTTCATCAATTCAAAACAAAATTTTCGCAAATCATCTTTGGTCCACCTGCCTTCATGACAAGGAATAATAATCTAGAAAAAATACTGAAATTAATCTATATAAGTAAAATAAAAATAGGTAAATTTTACATTTTCAAAAATGTCGACAAAAAAATCCCGCAATTCTCTACCTTGACTCAATTCCATACCAATGTTTATCACAACTTTACAATATGACTTTAAAATGATCACAAATATAAATAGAGCAATTTTACTGAAAAGAAAACACTCACTCTACTATTGCATTTGAAATTAATAAACGCAGCTGGACTCAAAACGGAAATCAGTCGTCGATTCAACCTGCTAAAATAAATAAATAAAAATATATATATCTGTTTATAGTTATTCAATTCACTTTTTCTTTTTGTGAAAAATAATCTATATTATTTACATACTTTTTCAACTCATCAATAGTACTTCTTTCACAAAGTATTTTCGCGTCTTTAATGCTGGCCAAAAACTCTCGACTTAACCATATATCTGATTCAGTTTCCATTTCTTCTAATAATGAGTTGAAAAGCACACATCAATAGCTGATATAGGCAGTTTTTAACACAATCATTGTTGAACTTGGCCGAAACTTACCAAATGCCCTGTTCGACCAACAGTTTATCATCTTTATACAACAGACGCATAGATCATCAAAAGATAAATATCCAAGTCTTTTTCTTGGAAATTCAAATCGATAAGTGCACATAAATATGGCTAGAGCATACCTCCTATGCGATATTAAAAGTTATGCGTCAATTCAATTCAAAAACAACCTATTCATCACTTGCAAAGGCGTGATGGAAGCAAAAATTTTCTCCTAATTTCCAGCAACAGATTTCCTTTACAATTTTCAACTGCTTTAAATATTCTTCGAAAGTTCTCCAGCTTTAATCGATGAAAATCAACGAAGCATACTAAATAAATGAAATCTAAGAAAAGCTCACCTGCCGTCTGCAACTATAATAATTTATATTTGCTCTCAAACAAATTTCACTCGCTTCTTTTTTCAGTTTAGTAGATGGCTTTTTCCCAACAATTTCTCTCAAAACGATATCGTCAATTTCATAATATCTAAAATAATTCTCCAAAAATCTGTCTCCAAAAATTACAAAAAGCGAACATTTACTTTGAAATCAGCATCTCACACATTGGAGTAGTCAAGGGTAGTAAGCGCTGCTCGCATAGACGAGGCGGCGATTCCATATATTTCGATGTTAGTTGAAACAGTCGAAATGCGTCCTCAACTTCGGCAAGCATACATCCATAGTCTATGTCTGAAAATTCTGTAAACATAACAGACTTGAGCAGCTGGGTGCTTGTGGAATGGGCTGAAACGCTTTTGAATTATCAGCAATTTAATAAACAACTATCAGTGCAAAGTTACCATCGTATCCAGCAATCCAATAATCCAGTACTACTTCATCAATATCATAACCGGTTGTAGTAAAGCAAACATCACAACTGTGCTTCATAGTCAGTTAATGCCAGTTGAGCATACTTGGCCGTCAAATTTACAATCAATCTTAAAAATGCATTTTTTTCAATGCACACTTTGAGAATTGAATTATTACAACAAACGCGCTATGCATTCATTTTTATTGCATAGAAATATATTGATAGAGTATAATCAAAAAAATTAAATATATAATTACTTTTCGCAGGCATGCCAAAGCAAAATACCGTTTATTAAAGCAAACAGACACGCGTTATATGAATATATATACAAAGCAAGCAACTGTATAAAGTTACAAATTTCAACTTGAAAATCTTATGCTAGTTATAATTAAAAATGCGCAACACATTTAAATAATTCATTGTAAATGTTTAAAGAGGAAAAAAAATAAAATTACATTCCATTTTTGACTTCCGCAGTTCCACCTAAAAAATGCTTAGCATACTGTAAAATAATGTAATGTAGGCATAAGATTAAAGGAAGACAAAGATAATAAATAAATGAAAAAGTTAAATAATTAATAAAAGTGATAAAATACAAATATTAATATTATAATTTTAAAACATTAAATAATCATCAAATTATCACCATGCACAGTTTGTAAGGAACCCCACCGCTTAAGCGTATTTTGTTGTTTTGATGCTGGCTTGATTGGTTGATTTTGACTAAGCTGCCAAGTGCTCGTTTGCTTATGCGGTAGTTTGCTAATTTGAATACTACACGCTCAGTTAATTAAAAATTGCAGGAAATGATATGTGCATTTTAAGAATTAAAATTGCTTTACATTTCACATTAAGTAGAGATGATTGTACTTCAAAAATCAAAAGTTTAGATAGAAAGAATTTTAAGCTGAATAACAAAGAGAAGTTAAATTTAAATGCATACATACTAAAACGCAAAAAACATGGAAAATTAAAGGAAAACAATATTTTAATCAAAACTTCCAATTAATTATCAAAAATTCATACGAAAAATTCAGCTTAACTTAAACGTGTTTTGGTTTATTAGTCAAACAAATATATTACGGCTAATATGCAGCAACAATTTTACTTCGAACCTTTATAGAACTCGTTTAACAAGATAAAGTGTGTCATATGCATAATAATGAAAGTATTTACCAAATTTTGCATAATATATTCGTATTTGTTTTGAAAAGAGATAATGGGTTTTACAAAGAATCGACACACATATTATTGAGCAAATAAGAGAAGTAATTTGAAGAGTGCAAATGAAATTTTTTGTGCTTATCCCTTTTTTATGTTTAAATGTTTCAAACTGCTACTTGACTATCAGATTATACTTCGAAAGTTAATTTGCATGTTTGCAAAAGTCTAATTTGCTAATTTATTTTGATTTTCAAATCTGAATTTTACACTTGTCTGATAACTTTATTTTTTGTTAAACAGTTATGCATAACATGAACATATGCACATCAAAAGCAATTTATAATACTTATTGTATAAATATAAATTTGTTTTTTGAAGACGTGATTCCTTTTAACTGTTGACTTCAAATATAATTGTTGTTCAAGTTGCAGAAACTTCCAAGCATTTGCAATGATAAAGTCACATCAATAAATTTGCCTGTGTAATAAATTCCCAATTTTACAATAAAAGAATAATGTCGTGTAAGATTATCATTCAAAATAGAAACAATCACATTTATTCGCAATTTATTTTGCAATTATTTCTAACTGTATGTAAATGAATAAAGATTTTAAATTTAAAACCACATGTTGCAAGTAGCATGAAATATTATTACTGCACGTCAAACGAACCGATTGTTTGATAAGCGCCGTCAAAAAACGTCTGTCCATTAGTTGCGACGGATGCAGTTTCATATGGATGCTGCTGTGTGCACATGTACTGTTGAGTTTGGGAAAATTCATCTTGCATTGGTGGCGCAGCTTGGTATCCATTAGGCGTGTGAACCCATTGACTCATCCAGTATCCTCCCGTTTGTCCATAATGGACTATTGGTGATCGTGCTGGAGCTGCCAACAAGGCAGCATTAGCAGATGCTTTATCGTTGCCCATTTGTAGTTGAAGATCAACATTCTGGGTCCAGTTGTTCGCTTCTTGAGCTGAATGACGTTGAAAATGAGCCTCATCAATCCTTGAACATTCTTTAGTCCGTTTCACCTTCTTCGGTCGACGCTTAATGAATCCATCCTCAAAACAAAACTGGCATGCCGCTGCTGCGGGATCAATTGCCCAATAATGCCCTTTAGCTGATCGACCAGCTACTTTTGGAAGCTTAACAAAACAGTCATTCAAAGAAAGGTTGTGTCTGACAGAATTTTTCCATCCTTGATAAGTTCCACGAAAACATTCAAATCGTTCTTGAAGAAACTGATATATTTCTGACAATGTTGCTCTTTTCGTAGGTCGATTTTCGATTGCCATTACAATCAAGGCGATGTAAGAATGGGGTGGTTTGTCAGTACGCTTACAAGTACGTCTTGATGTGAGTGTTTCAGTGATGTTTTCTCTGGATTCTTCAATAGAAGGATGCTCATCAACCTTTTCAGGAAACAGCTGTACAGACGAATGGACATCAGTGTGCATATCTGACAAATCTACACTAGTGTCGACCATACTGTTGGGATAAAACAGTTGATCAGTCATCACGTCAGTAGTTCAATTCCAAGGTGGTAAAATCCTGATGCTGTATCAGCCAGAGGCTGGTGTTTGTCGTTTATCGCCTCCACAAGAAGACGAAACGTGAGAAGAAGCGGACGAGAAGCGATTATAGGCCGTCTAGCTTTATTAGCAGCGCGAATGAGCAATGTGGACTTGGCCAAGTCACTCACTGTTAAGCTGAACCATCTGTTTACACAGCTGCTTGTTGGCAAGTGGAATTTTAGCCAACCCGTTGTCGCCGCCTGGCTTTTCCCTTTCCATCTTATTCTTATTCATCCGAAGTTTGCTACTGTTTTGGAAAGCAATTTTAACCCTAGATTTATTTCAAAGCATTTTCTTGGCTTGGATTTAAAACTTTAATTAAAAATTGCAGAAAATGAAAACATGTGCAAATGGATCTTTATTTTTAAAAGCACTGCAAATACAGTTCTGATTTAACAAGCACTAGCAACGCCCACCAAAACACACCCCTTACGCAGAGTTGGTTTGTTTGTATTTATTTGAGCTGAATTCACGTCTGCAAGCATCAAAGCCAATTGTTGTTATTGTTGGTCAACGGTCGGCTCAGCTGCAAACGTTGTAAACATCCACTAGATAATGCATGCAATAAGAAGACCTTTTTTCACTGATTCGGCTAAAGATGACATTGCTAACGAATAGAAATTTGCATATAGTTGATCATATGTTCATGAAACATATTCCTTACCAAGAATTTGCTTTCATCAGAGATGTGCTGATTTGAAAAAAATAAGTAAAGTAAGATAAAATAGACAGCTTTCTAGCTACGCTGAATAAATCAAGCAAACAGAGCAAATGATAAAATGCACATTGATGAGACGGTGACATTTGAAATTCAAAATAAGTGTTTTTCATACTCTGAACAAAATAAACGTAAAATACGGCATAAAACATTCGATTAATAGCATTTTCTTTGACTACAATAAACTGCATGAATAAAGAAAGTATTATTTTGCATGATTTAATCTTTGCTGATGTAATGTTCTTTTATGGTAAAACTTTTATTCGCTTAATAAGCTGTATAAATTAAAAATTTACATCTTTATTTAATACAATAAAAGAAGCCCCATCGACTAACTACAAGGCAAGCTCACTTACTTTATAGTTGCATTCAAGTCGGAAATTTAATTTCTATCATGGAGAATTGAAATCTGTGGTTGCCCTTTGAATTTGTGAAATAATTTTACCGCTGGACATGCTTGCTTATTCAAAAAATATTTAAGCAAAAAGCAATAATAATGCAAATCAAAACATTCAAAATTTGTTTTATATCTTTTGTTTTTTAGGTTATGCAAAATTCAACATGCTTAAAAATCTCATCTTAAAGACAAAACTTTCTAACATTATTGCTGCTCATCAGCAACCAATCATCTAATTTGTCTGGCAAACGTTTGCATAAATGAGAAAATTTTCAATTTCACTGTGAAAGCATGCTTCTGCTTTTCTAAACTCTGACGCACACACATGCACACATTTCACGGACATATACTTTTATTTTTCGTAGATTTTCTTAAATTGTGCTTTTCATTGTTAAATGTTTTCCCAAGTAATGAAAATAAGACGAAAGCTGTTTTAAAAAAATTAATATCAGAAATCGCTCGAAAGCTAACAACGAGCTAATTGAATAATTGGAAATTGATGTCATTCAAGTAATTAGTAATTCAAGTAATAATATGTTCAAGTAATTACTGTGTGCTAGCAATCAGTTGACACATTTGCACTAATAGAAAGAGCCTGTTTTAAAATCATTCAAAAACTGAATATTCATGAAATATATGATGTAAAAAATGAAAACTTTTCTTTCATTAAGCCAAGATAACTGAAAAAAAATATGTATAAGTGCATATTAAATAGCTTTGCTTCAATTTGCTGACATTCCTCAAAATAATGAGTCTTAACATTTAAATGAATCATAGCATAACTTTATGATATTACAAAGTGTTTTCAGTGAAAATGCCATAATTATAAACAAATTATGATTTCAAACAGTATTTATTTTAGAAATGTAATATTTTCCAACGGTATTTTGTTGCAAAAATAAAATATATGCTTTAAGAAGATGTTTTACGAAAATCCACTATAAAGTGTTAGCAAACATTTAGTGAATGCGATGACGTCGTTGGTAGTTCTGGAAAACTGGAGGACCAAAGTTTTCAACAATAATTGGCTGCTGGGACATGTACGGTGGTGGCTGTGGCTCAGGTGGTCGTCGGTTGGGGCAAGGGCAGTATTGTCCATCTCGACCTGGTTCACCAACAGGTCCTGCAAAAAATATTTTTAAGCATTTATAATGCTTTCTATCATGCTGAGTCTTACCTGGTGGTCCAGGTGGTCCGGGTTGGCCTTGCGGACCCATTTCTCCAGGTTGACCAGGAGCACCAGGATAACCACTGAGCGGAGGTCCAGAGTACGGAATTCCAGGAGCACCTTGGGGTCCAACTTCACCCATTGGTCCTGGTGGGCCTGGTTCTCCTTGAATTGTGAAAATATTATATTTTATTATATTGCATCGTGAAAACCATATTTACCTTTTTCACCTTTACCACCTTCGCTATTCGCTCCAGGTAATCCTTGTGGTCCTGGATTGCCGTCACGTCCAGGAGGTCCTATATATTTGATTTGTAATAAATAATATTAGAAAAAAAATAATTACTGCATACCTGGTGGTCCAGGTGTTCCAACCTCTGTATTATCTCTTCCGGGTGCACCTAGAAAGAAAATATTCAGAGATAAATGCTAACAAGATTTTTCTATAAAACTGAGCATACCTGGTCTGCCAGGTTGTCCACGTGGCCCTTTAAATCCTTGGGGCCCTCTTGGACCTAAGAGAGTTCACTTTAGAAAATGATTATCTAATTTTAGCTATTTCAGTACCTTCAGGGCCAGGAGGACCAGGTGGTCCCATAGGACAGATTTGGCAATCATCTTCGTCAGGCACTAGAGTTCCATCACGACCTGGTAAACCATTTTCACTGAAAGAGAAAGTGATAAAAATGTTATATTCAGGGAAAAATGAATTTTATAGCCATACCCTGGCAAACCATCTTTCCCGTCTAAACCAGGTAAGCCTGGTTCACCTGGTGGCCCAGGCGGACAAAGATTCGGTTGATCACAAACTAGAAATCAATTCAATTCAAAACCAGATATGTCACATATACAATGAAGTAGCGTTTACCGCATTCTTCAGCCCCTAGCTGTCCTTGACTTGGTCCAGCTTGACCATATCCAGTATCTGGCATAGGCTGTTCCGGGTACATATATGCTAAAATTTAATTTCTTACATCTTGTTCCAAAAATTACAATTAAATTAAATTAAATTTACTTGGACTGGACGGGACACCAAACTGCTCATTTGGATAACGAAGCATTTGATCACTTGGCATGCCGCCGCCTTAAACGCAAAGAAATAACATTATTATGCTGATTTGAAGCACCTCTCAAATACGAACCATATGCCTGACGTTTATTGCGAAGACGTTCATGGACGCTCATCATTTCTACCCATATACGATCCGCCTGGCGCTGCAATGAAAATTGTTGAAATTTCATAAAACTTAAAATCAATACTTATACCTTAATTTCAAGCATATCATTGTCCATATTATGCTTTCCTGTGTTTACCATGCCAGTAAGAGTTGGCAAACCAATAGCGCAAATTCCAATGACACATGTGCTGATCAAAATAGCAATCCAAGCAGCAAATGCGGCAGTATCGACTAAAAATTAATTAAAGCTTATAAAATCAAACATATTTGAAAATAATAGAAAATACTATTATTACATGAGCGGTCTTTTTCTTCACCATTGCCTTTGAATGCTACATAAGGCATTGTCACCTTCTCCATGTTGCTACAATAAACTGCGTTCAGTAAGCACAAATGGGAAAATATCCACTATTTATATGATGTATGAAAGTGGAACAGCGAAACAATGTCACGCTGTCTTGGCAAAAGCGACCCCAACGTACCATCTTATCAAGACAGCTTGGGTCAAGAGTACGCAAGAATTGCTCATTTACGTCAACTGTCTCACAATGCGGTCACCGACCTTATGCCAGCAGCACTTTTTAAGCAAACTGATGGTTATGTTGAGAGAGAAAAAAAATTTGAATAATCAGCCCATCCAAATTGATCAGAAATCTAAAATGCACATCTCTACTTGAAAACAATACATATATATGTTATACATGTTTTTTGCATGGCAATTTTTCAAAAATTTTAATGTTTCGCAAATGTGCATAATACATATTTGCTGAATGTGACATTTCGTTAATTGTTGATTGTTTAAAGCTTAGATTTTTTTTCATACTCATGTGCTTATCTGAAAATAATTTCATGAGCTAGATTCCACACCCTATGCATTATTTCACGGAAAAGTCAGATCATTAATCAAGTAATAATGTCTCACGCATGCCAAGTAAGTAGGACAAATTCCATTAGTATCAATAATTTTTGGTTTCGAAACGATCAAATTGTAAGAAAATGATTCAAGCTCAAAACAGCCACACCTCAATGTAGGTAACATTTGTCAACAGCGTTGGCCTTGAATAACGCCTGTTCAGTGAAATGTAACTGAGCAATTTAAAATGTATACGTATTTTAAATTGCCAGTTAAGTTTTCTACAGAATTGTCTAAGAAAGAAGATTTGAAAGTTAAGATAAAAGTGGCGTTACAATTCTGAAAATGGACGTAATATTGCACTTTTCTTTCACTGTCAAAATCTCAGCTTGATATAATGTAAATTATTAAGTATTTAACGAAGTTATTTTTAAAGAGAAATTAAATTTTTTCAATGTTTTAACAATAAAGAGACTGATTTCATTATTATAAATTGCTAAAATAAATTTGTTATGTGAAAATACTTGAAAACAGAATACTGTATTACAGTAGTATCCTAGATTATTTCAAAAATAATTTCAAGCTTTGTATAGTTGATGAAATCGCATGTATTATATTTACAGATTCAGAATATCATCATGTAAAAATAATAAAAAATGATAAAAATGAATAATGAAGAAAATTTGATGATCTACGCTGTATTTAATACAACTAAGTAGTTTTACATGTAATAATGGCTATAAAAAATAATAATCTTAAATTTCAATAACAAATTCAAGTTAATTAGACAACAGATACATTTAATCTCTCAAATAAAACTACTTTATAATAATTCTGAGTGTTACACATGTATATTAGAAAAGTGCACAGCTGCGTTAAGTATATATATATGTAAATAAAGATGTGCATATCATTTTGATGTTTCTGAACATAAATGGCAGTTTTTGTCTCCAAATTAATAATTAAAAATATTAAATGCAATGTTATTACATCTAAAATTTGATGACTATTAGAATTTTATGAAAGAAAAAAAATATTTTCTGTTCATATCTGCATGTTTCTGCATTTGCAAATATACTTCATAAAAGTAGTTTAAAAATTGAAGTATTGATTATTGAACTTCGCTCACAAGGTAGATTTGAATCAATGAAAAACTGAAGTGCTTATTTTGGAGAGTACATGAAAGTAATAAGAATAATTCGCGATTATGCTAAGTAAATATTGACAATGTTTGCGTCAATTCCCATTTTGTGATAAGCACGTTACGTCAACAGTTTGACTTTTCAGAAAAACAAATAATAATAATAATATTTAATGAAAAACATTCAGAACAAAACATTAAACAGAAATAAAACTGCACAAATATTTAACATATTGTACTGGTATTATTGATTATGTAATTCGTTTAAATAACAGAGGGTTTAGTTGTTCATTGCAATCCATAACATACTGCATAAACATTTAATATTTGTCATTTCAATTTGTAATTATAGCTAATTTGAAATAATAATTTAAAAAAAAGAAATCTACTTGTGTAAATTATAAAATTTGCATAATTTTTACACGGAAATTGGCATTAGTGACCTTTGTGAATCAGAACAGTATAGCTGTCTGAGTGAACTGAAGTGACCGTTCCAAAGGTCAACGTCTGCTGACGAAAAATATTCGCCCATGTTTAATTTAGTTATTCATAAATTGTCCAACTAAGAGAGAATAATTGCAATGAAATTGTCAATCAGCGAAAAATATATTGGAGATATTTTCAATCAGATTGCCGTTTTTTCATTTACTGTCAGCGTATGTTGCGTTTTGTTTTGTTCCATTTCATTGCCGATTTTTTGGAATTATACAGTAAGCCTTGATGGAGAACTCAGCAGACGAGCATTTCAGTTTAAAGTGAGTATATTTCTTTATTTATTTTTCCCCCATTTAAACACTATCGTCTATTATTCAGACAATATCGGATGTTGCTTTTGAGAAGCTGCTGCAAATCCAATCGACAAATATTAAACGAAAACGACAGATTTGCGGTGAACAGTCCGAATGCCAACTTCCACCAGTCTGTCCATGTATTGGATATGTATAAATTAATGCCTATTAAAAGCGTTTAATGAGCATTTGATATGTTTAGCATGCGCGAAACTCGTCTGTCCACCGGGACCTTCCGGACCTCCAGGTATTCCAGGTAAATATGCAGCGAAGCTGATGTTTATTATTTTTTTGCGTTTGTTTGGTTTGCATGAGAAAAAAATGAAATTTTCTTAATAAAAGGTGAAGATGGAATTCCCGGAGAACCGGGATTGCCAGGAATTGCAGGAAAAGATGGCAAAAGTATAGAAATGATCAGTGAACCAGATTTCCCTTGTATCGTTTGTCCAGCCGGTCCTCCTGGTTTAAGAGGAATTCAAGTAACGAAATAAATCACTTTTTTCACGAAATGTTTTTTTAATTGGAATTGTTGTACAAATTAAATCGTGCTTTAAAATGTTTAATTTAAAAAAAACAGGGTGAACGTGGAATAACAGGAAACAAAGGTTATCCTGGTAAACCAGGCTTACCAGGACCCAGGGGAAGTCCGGGTCTTCCAGGATTGCCCGGTATTCAAGGTCGTCGTGGTCCTCCAGGATTTCCAGGACCCATGGGTCCGCCTGGTGAGCCCGGATTTTCAGGCATCGGTTCCAAAGGATTAAAAGGACCCCCAGGTATATTTGAATGTTCGTTGTTTCGAATGAAATTTTAAAATTGTTCCATTTAGGACCACCAGGGCAAACCGGTTTGCCAGGTAATTTTATTTGGAAAAAATTTTTATTCAATTTTGAGAAAGTATTGATTTTCAGGAAGACCAGGAAAACCTTCAATAATTAATGGACCACCCGGACCCCCTGGTCTAAATGGGGCGAAAGGATTTGCCGGTCCACAAGGTATGAAGAAAAAAAAATTTTTTTGCATATTCCATATTTTCCAAATTATAATTTTTCAGGACGTCCTGGTACACCCGGTGAACCCGGCCCACCAGGGGAACCTGGTCCGGCGGCTTTCTACTGCCACAGCGATTGTGGTGTTAGTGAAGTTCTGATTCCCGCCTACAAAGAATCTCTACAACAACCAATCGAATCTTATAACCCTTATAATTCATGAATAATTGAATAAAAATTAAAATATCCAATATTAATAATTAATACTTTTCATATTTCAAAATAAAACATGCAAAACAATTATTGGAATAATTTTATTTGCAGCAAATGGACAAAAGCTAATTAAAATTTTTTTTTAAATTAATCACTTTCGGTGATTTGTTTGTACAATTGGCCAACTATTTTTATTTCATTAACAAAGAACATCATTCATTTTCAATTAAAATTTATTACACAGCTTTGTAATGAATTTTAACAACGTTCAAGTGTGGAATAATGAATAATTTCAAATTGAATTTAAAATCAATGGAAATTTAAAAGTTTTACAGTTGAATTTGAAGATAAACATTTTCTGATACGATCATACTGATACGATTTTCTGATCATTTTTTACTTTAAATTTTCAACAAAATACCAATCTAAACTGGTATTTATTTATTTAAATATTTAATACAATAAAAATTTTAAATTATTAATGTAATAGTGGAAATATTTTTAAAGCAAACAGTAACAGTAGACGTTGCTTTCACTGAAACAGTGATGCATTAATTTAATTTAATTTGATTTAATTTGATTGATCATCCAATAAATTAATAGATAATTTTTTTTTCGCATAGCTTCAGTGATAATAGCAATTTCATTTTGCAACAGCTTTGTGTTGCACATCAAGTTTCGTGTAAGCGGATATTTTCCAAAATAGAATATGATAACAAGAAAGTTCTTGCGAAGAAAATTGCTTTTTGATATGATGATTCAAATTTCAAAAAAAAATCAATTACAGCAGTCTTTGTTGATTCATCACTTGTAAATGTTTAGTAGCGTGCATTTCAGGCAAATTGAAATGTAATTTTTAAAATGATTCAATACAATTGCAGCCGAATAAAGCATGTTATACATACATATATATATATATATATATATATATATATGTAAAGAATGAAATTACAAGACATGCTTAGTGTCAGAAATTGTGAATAGAGAGAAATAGATTTTAAGGTTTGCATATTGTTGGGTAATGTTTAAGGGTTTACAAGTGAGATGGTCCAAGCAAATTCACTTGTCAAATACAAAAAGCAACCAGCTCGATTGTGAAAATTGAGCTTTTCTTTTTTTCAAAATAATTCAATAAAATATCAAAGAATCGGCTTGCTGTTGTCCAGTAGTTTAAAATGATTTGCTGCCAGCCACAATGGCACAATGACCTCTGTGTAGTTTAAGAAAATCCCTCCCCTTCCCATCCTCTTTCCCCCCTCCCCCCCCCCTCTCCTCCAAAATCCCCCTGGCAACAGCATGGCAACTGAAGCGCGCCGATCAATCGACTACTGGGGACAGTATAATTGGACGCGTCCAAGCAACAGGATCGGTCGGTTAATGAACCGGCGAACAGTGCAACTGGCCAGTAATTCAAATTAATCCGCGTCCAGAGTGAACAAATTAATTTTCAACCGGTGGACCAAAAGCGGATCGATGCGCCATGAAAACTGCGTATCAAATCCGTACATAGATTGGTGGGGTGTGGCTTGGAGCGACTGCGTCTCGACCTCCAAATTTGACCGTCTCCACTGGCAAGCGTAATTTACTGCTATTGATGATAATTTAATGTCGTCGATGTGATGTGTAAAAATTTTTTTCCCTCTCCCTTCTAATTATCACCCCTGCCGCCATCATTACACACGCCACTTCATCTCATCTCTTCTTCTATATCCCTTTCTCCCCATCCCCTTACCACTTGCTCGAAATAGCTGAAATCAACGTGTATCAGTTTTGTTTAAATTGGAACAAAGTTCCATTTACCAAATTTCGACATGCACAAACGATTGCTTTGTTGAAGGTTGATTTGAATAATTGAATTTTCCCATTCCGCTCACGGTCCCACTGTTTTCAGTGGGAAAAGTTATTAAAAATCCAACATACCAGCCAAGTGGATTTTATAAGTGATGGTACGGCATAATTCTTCGAAAAAAAGCGTCCAATTCAGACGTCAACAGACCGTATTTCACAGCGGTGACGAAACAATGCTCATCAATCAGGTGAGATGAATATACTTGTTTTTTATTCTATTTTTTTTCTTATTCTCAAAGCTCAACTGTATCGTTTGTTCAATATCCAATACAGCATGCAAATTATTCCCATTTTGAATCTATTTCTCTCAAACGTCGTCGTCGTCGTCCATGAATAAACAAATCAATAAAGCCAACAAGGCATGCAGTGAGTGACTTGCTGGTGTTCAAAATTTGAATAAAATCAACATTCGATAAGAAAAAGCTTTGTTCTTATAAGCAGGTCAAAGTCGAATTTCGAAACACTCGACGAAATTAATTATTGGCACTCGCAATCTCCTATGCAAGTACAGATTATTATTTTCTTCACAACCAAGCATAATAATAATAATAACTGATTTGTTGCAAACAACAATCAACTTCGCCTCCAATTCATTTGTCAGTAAGTAAATGTTAAAATTTAAATTAATCTCTCAATTAACCGAGAATTTAATATAAAAAAAAGACAACTATTTTGCTCGTTTCATTTGTTTTTGATCTGAAATTTCATACTGTACTTTTTATTGCATTATTTATCCAGTTTGAACTAAATTTTTAAACTGAAGGTTTTATTGTATTATTATTTGGCATTTTATCAAAATTATTATTATGAAAACAAATATTTTCATTCTAGTTTAGAAATATATTTTCATATTCGAGAAAATAAATAACACAAACTATTTTTGCGCACCTTATGCTTCATCGTATGTTATATATTTTATTCATTTCTTTTATCAAGTGGTAAGTAATGTTTATTTTGACTAAAAAAAAATATTTTCGGAATTTAAATTTTCCAATTTCAATTATAATTTATCAATATGCTAAATATATAACAAAAGGTAAAGGTTTGTTTGAGGAGAGACTTTTGCAGATGCACTGATCCATTGTTGAATGACTGAATTTTTGCATTTTAATGATTTCAATTTCAACTTCTCTTCTAGTGTTCAAGTGAGAAAGATAACAGAAATGGCATTTGTCGATTAAAATCTTTATCAATTTAGATTAAATTGAATAGATAGCTCAGCTCGTCTCCAACTGTGAAAGATTATACATTAATTTCAGTTTATAGATGGAAAAAAATAAACAATTTCTTTTTAATTTAATATTTCACATCGTAATGATATTTTTTTTTAAATTTACTTTCTGACCTCATTTGGATTACTGTAAAGTTAGTCTAAAAAAGTTCAAATGACAATTCTACAGAACAATCAACTTCTAAAACCGGTTTCTGATAAAAGAATTCAAAATAGAATTTCAAAATATGCAACACTGTAACTAGTGTTTACAATTTGTTCTACTTTAACCTACTAATACAATAATAATTTGAAACAGTTAAATATTTAAATGAAGAATTTGAAGTTTCAACTTATTTTTTAAAGTCAATTGATTTAAATAATTTTTACAGCAATTTATAATTTTGAACATTATTTTTAAACATTCAAATTTACAATAAACGTCTTATCACATTTCATTTCACTGCATTTACTGATTTGTAAAAGATATTGATAAAACTCAATATTTGCGCAATTATTTACATAAAATTCATCATATTTTTTAAAGTTATTCTGCAATAAAATGAAAGAATAAAAATGATAACTTTCGGTTGTATAAATTATTTTATGATCAATGCCAAAAAAATAATTTGCAGTTATAAAAATCAGAGTTTTTGTAATCCAGTGAATCAACATTGAATTGCAGCTTTATAAAACTTTTTGTATTAATTATTTCATTTCAATCTATACACTTTATGAAGAGAGTTTACTAATTTCATTATAAGTCAGTATATGCACTTTGCTTTGCCTCAATTAATTTTCAACTACATGTCTACTTTTGAAATATGATAAAAGTGAAAAATTAGAAATCAATGAAATTATTTTCTGCAAAAAACATCAAAGTAATTTTTTACAACTAAATCAATCAAGCACTAATTTAGTGATAAAAAACAAATGTTAAAATGTCCATTTTGTAATGGAATGAATAACGGTTAATGGAAATGACAAAGAATGAAGCCATCCCATTTCCTTATTTTGCAGGAGTGCTTTTATTTAACAGATATTTAAATATTTACAATATTATCCAATAGATAGATTTGTTTTTAATTTCATCCATGTAGTTATAACAGTCATCAATAATGATGATGAATTTTTTTTCCAGTTCGATTAAAATTAGGAAAATAACTTTTAATGTATAATGACATCACTAATAATAAAAAATGCATTACCTCTAGTCGAATAACTTTTTCGAAAAATCTCACAGTATATTATAAATTATTCCTTTTTTTTGCTGTTTTATAATTTAATCAAGAAAATGCACACAGACAGCGTTTACACTTCCGCATCTGCAGTGACAATTTATTAGTTTTTTTAATTGAATTTATAATTTTCTTTTTTTTGTTGAAAATCCTGATCAATGATCCAAACTTGATTAGAAAGTACAATTATGTTTACCAAAGTAAAAATTTTTTATAATTATTTAATAATAAAATGTTGGAGATGAGTTCAAAATAATGGGATTATATAAAATAATTGTATTTTTAAAAGTTATTGCCAATAAAAATCATTAACTGATCAGTTCAGAATTTTGCTTTAAAAGAAAATATCTACTAGAGCTTCAAAATTTAGAATTTAGAATATCTGTTAAGAATACTTTCTAATATGCTTTAAGGATTGTATATTTATAAAATTGGATTCTAAACTGATTGAAGTCAGTGTTCTTAGATGGAAAACTATTCAAATAATTGAATTGTGATTTTCTAGTAACATTGATAGAAAACTGAAAATTGGTAGAATTTTGTAAATGCAATATTTGACAATCAAGTGCATACTCGTTCATCGATAGGATAATATAAATTATGAAGCATTTGATAAAGGAAAAAGTATGCTAATGAAGTGCAAATTTTGTCAAATCACCATGTTATCAAGGTGGAGCGGCATAAATTTAATCATATATCTATTGTGAAAATTTTAAACATCATGTTCATGTGCATTTTTTCATTTTTACTATTTTTCAAATGTGCAATACAATACTGCTAATGTTATAATGTATAAATATGATTATTGAGCATATATAAATATTGTAACAACATCTCTATTTCCATCTATGCATCTAATAATGCATCATTGATTGTTCAGATGCAATGTATTAATGAGAGAGAAAACGTATTTTTATATAAAAATTCTAATAAAGCTCAACATAATATATATTGTGGGCAATGTAAAATTACATCATTGCTTCGATTGACAAGTTTGAGTATGAAAATATTTATAAATGTTGAGAAATAAATTAGTGAACAACACTGAAAATGTTGCAAACTTTCATTTTAGATTTGTAGTTAATATATATATATATATTTTATAAAATTATAAGTTGTAAATTTAACAATTTAAAGTGAAATGCAATAGTTTGTTAGGATGCTATAGATTAAAAGTTTTTTCACGACTTATCAATATTAGATTGTGAAAAACATCCCTTTGCAGAAAGAAGTCTGGTCATTATCATGTGATCATTGATAATGGAGAAATTTTAAATTTGGAAGCATTCAACTTTTAATAATCTGTTAATAGTTTTGGTTCAAACAAAGTTTTCTTTTTAAGCACTGAAGACCTAACAGAGTCATTATTTTTCAATGCAACGGGTGTCTTTTATTTTGCTAAGAAAATCTTTCTCAACTGGGATAATGTTTGAAAATTTTATTGGTAATTTTGTTTTTGATGCTGTTTGATAAAGCAACTTCCATAATAATGCTGTAGGTGACAGCTGTTCAACAATATATTCAAGCTTAAAATCGATATATCAACAGCGAGGGTTTGTCCATTTATGCCTTGCCAATCGATACTAGCATTCGATTGTAAATCAGTAAAAATATTGCCTTTTTTCGAAATAATATTGACTTACTGTACCTGAGAAAAAAAGCAACATAAATTTAGCTCTTGTTTACTTGTTCGAACATTTATTTCAAATATCATAATGTAGATACTTTATATGAAAATAAATGGATATGCCAAATGGAATACCGTTTACTTCTTTTCACTTGAAAACTATATGCATCCTATTTTATTACTGTTCTGTGTTGTCAGTGCGAAACATTGATGTTTTTAATTTTTTCAAAAACAGGCTTTTGCACTAGGAAAATTTATTTAAATTTTATGCAAAATTTATGATAGTAACTAGAATATTCTTATTCTTATTTGCAATATATGATTAATTGGATATAGCTGAAGTGTCTCAATGAAGGAATTGCACAGCTTATCATGTGAAGCATTGGAAAAAGTTTGATTAAATGCTAAATTTTTACAAAACTTCAGAATTCCAATGGAACAACAGCCATTAATGCGCCAGTTATCCAATCTGACCAGTACAAGTCTACAGTGCGTCAAAAACATACTGAAAATGAATGTTTCAAGAACAAAGTAAGTAGCGAATAAAGTGAGAGCTTTTTTGTTGCTTTTATGCAAATTATTTGTGTATAATTAAGTACAGAATTTATAAAATGCTGATCACAAATCAAGTCAACATCTTTGTAAATGGAAATCATTGTTGTATTGAAAAACAATTTCTGGATGAAATTTGTTTCAGTTTTATTAAATGTGTTGCGTTGTGCTTCCTTTTCGAAACGAGGAAATTTAATTGGACTTGATTTATGCTTGCATCAAGAAATTGCTAAAATCAGCTAAATGATTGCCGCTGAGCCTTTGGTCAGTCGAGTGCTTCATTAACAGTCTATTGCTTTTCCGGCATCACATAACTGAGAGAGACAGGCTAGAATTGCTTTGCACGTGTTTCCACTTCACTCAAATGAAAATATCCATTTGAATTGTTTCCTCTCTTTTTTCTTTACCCTGGAATACTTTTATTCCAAATTATGTTCCATTTCAAAATTCGAACAGTATTATCAGTTTTATAAACGTACAATTTGACTAGGCATTTCAGATATGAATAAGTAAATTTACGCATGCATCATGCAAATCATTGAATCAGTAATTTCAATCAAAATAATTACAATTCGCTAGATCTCGACAAATAGATATCTGATTACGGTAGAAGCAAATGTATAAATAAATATAATTGGTAAAAATTTAAATGAATTCTGCAATACTTTGAAATTGAAATTCGATTCAGGTGATTTCACCGCGTGATTCATTCAATTTTTTCCTCCACTCTTGTGGGCTAAGCTCTAGGCGACCGAGGGTTTGTAGCAGCACCAAACAAGGCACTTTGCAAGCTGGTAAGCCACGGGGGATTTTCATTAAAAACAGCTGACTCAATTAAATGACAATGGTGAAAAGCAAATAGGCTACTGGCCAGAAAATGCTCACGCAGATCACTTTGTGACAAACATGGCGTAATTAACAGAGAAACGAAGGCGAACATGGGCCATGTCAAGTCGGCCGAACAGCTAGCTAGCTAGCTAGCTAACCAGCTATGCTTAAATCGATTTTCCTCTTTTGCGGCATTTGCACGTCGTGTAGTTCTGGTCGTGGTCGTCTGTCGCGCTGCTGCTTCGTCATTCAACTTGTTCCACTATGCTTATGCGACTTGAGATATCGGCAACAGCGACTGTTGAAGCCGCCCACTAAGATCTCAGATCATCATGCAAATTCAGGATTCCCTTTACAATAGATATTTTCTGCCCGATGAGCAATTTTTGACTTCTGATGCTCGTCATTCTTCATATTTCAACCAGTTGTGCTTGGAATTGTTTGCATTGTACATTTTCACTCTACTTTTCTCAAGGTAGAAGAAAGCTAGGCTAAATTTCAATGCACCGTGATACGGTTCAAAAACAGGTGACTCTAAACTATACATGCTATTTTTTACACTGGAATACCGTGGAATATCTTGTTTTCTTTTTTTTGCATATTTAAATATTCCTATTTAATCGACTTTTAGGGTTCCAATGAGTCGACACCATCAGAATCGTGGACAAATGAAGTGCGTGACGCAAAAAAGCGTGAAACAGAAGAACAGGCACGAGCCCAGTTGGAAAGTTCTAAGGTATTTTATTTTTTGAAAATTAATATATTTTAAAAACTTTATTTCCTCAACAGTGTGCTGTTCTATTAGTGCTCTAAATGTTGAGCTAGAATGCTTTTAGTACGCTGCACTTACCACATCTTGTTCAGCCTTGGCTTGAGCTCAAAATATTGAATTTTCCTTTTAATCGGCTTACTTAGTCCCTAGTTGTTGATGACAGGCAGTTGTTATACGTTGGTTTTCTTATACGAGTCGAAAGAAAATATTTCTAAGAAAATACAAATTAAAGTACAAAAATATAGAAAGTACTTGTCAGTGTTGTTTTTAAAAATACTTTTTGTTGGTTGTTTAATGTCCCATCAAATCTGTGAAACTGAATCGTTTCTATTGCTTACCTAGATGTTAACATTTGAAAAGTTTACGTTAATAGATTTTATACAATTGATCATCGCTTAGCAAGACAAAGCTTTTCTAATGCATAATCATACTTATGAGGAAACCAATTGAAAGCATGTGAAACATTGACCGACCTCGTGCAAAACATTCAATGCTCAAACGTTTATGCCTCATTAGCAGCTGTTATGCTATAGATTATAGGTTTCAGCTCGATAACACTGTTTATGATTACTGAAAGCAGTTTGCAACTTTTACACATCAAAAATATTTTCTTTCAAATGATCATCATCATCATCATCATCATCATCATTCATTCTTCAATTTTAATACTCAAATCTTCTGAAAGCAAGCTGAACAACTAGTCTTCATTTGACTATACAAAAGCTTTAGCTTAAGCAGAGTTTTAAAAGTTTAATTATTACTTTTTAAGTTATTTTCCATTTGCAAAATTTAATTTACAATGAAATATTTTTTAATTTTCACTTTAATATAGGCTGCAATTTTTCGCTTGCGTACAATGGATTACTGTGGAATATTTCAATTCAGTGACATACTTGTGCTTTCATTATTTCATTTACAACGTTAACTGAATTGAACAAATTATGCTTTTTTTAAATTTTTTTTGCATTATCTTTATTTACAACAGTTATTACGTTTACGTATTGTTATTATTTTTGATGCTTTTAGTACAAGCCAGTTGCATTTTCTGTTCGAACAAATGTTGCTTATGATGGTTCCGCAGATGATGATACACCAGTTCATGGTCGAGCAATATCCTTTGCTACAAAGGATTATTTACACATTAAGGAGGTGAGAGCATCAATTTCATGCCTGTGTTGTCTGTGGGAAATGTAAAGAATGAATGCCTAAGAAATGTGTTTTGAAAATGTTCAATTTAAGAAATGTTGCTTCTGATCACAACATATGAAACAGCAAATGTAAAAGAGACTGATATAAGATTCACAAATGGAATATTATTAAATCATTTTATAAGCATTACAATTATAATATGAAATGAACGTGTTTAGTCCGTTCTGATTATAATTAATGAATGATACGGAACACAAAAATGATTACATAAAAACAAGTAGAATGCAGATTTTATTGAAATTAAAAAAATATTATTTTTTTTTATTAGGTTAATTGATATTCGTTTAATTATTTTAGAAATTTAGTAATGACTGGTGGATTGGAAGGCTCGTAAAGGAAGGCTGTGAGTTGGGCTTTATTCCATCTCCAGGTAGATTGGAATCGATGAAATCATCGACACATTATCGGCCGAAATTATTGTATAGAATTAACATATGATGCCATATTATTTATAAAACAAAATAATGCATTAATAGCACGCATCACATGACACCAAATGCAAGCGCTCAAAACTTGGAAACTGCTGGAACTGGCTCGACTCCTTCAACACCTGGTAACAATAACTCTATTTATTCATGTCCGTTAATTATTTAACAGTAGATTAATGATGTAGTTTTTATATTAATGAAATCATTAATCGGAAACATAATCAATGGAAGCAATTATTATTTCAAATTATTTATATTTTGAAATTTACTATATTTTTATCGATCGTGCAACGTCATCTGTGCAAAACAAATTTCTTTCAACATATAGAATTTGAGGAGAAAATAATTGTATAAAAGCAATGCTAGCCAAATATTTCGAAATTCAGGGGCTTTTCCCAGTTAGATGATGACTGGAAATTAATAAGAAAGAAATTGCGGATATTTTGCAGGCCATTTCAGAAGCTAGAAAATTAATTGCTGTAGAGGTAAATAATCTCAATGCAGCTTTATTATTATTATTCAGTTGAATTTTTACAGTTGATAAATAAGAGAATTGTGTTTTTCAATTTGTCGTTTTAAAAGCCAATAAAAGTAGAGCGTAATAATTAGTGAGCTTAGAAAGCTATGCATGACACAGACATCAACAAAAAAGAAACTTATGAGCAATTGCGGAACGAGCAGATAACAATACTAGGCACGCAAATTTGTAATAATGCGCATATTGATCAAAAAATACGTTTAAACTATAAACAAACTGGAGAGTAGTTCAATATAAGCAGGTTCTTTCAATCAATAATATTAAGTTGCTCATTTATCAGATATGATTAGCAGATTATAAATTATACTTTCTCTACAACGTACAGAAAATCAACTGAGCAATCAACTGTTTATGCTGTGTGATCAGTTGAAAATCTTTGTTTTTTCAATATTTCCAAATTTAAATGTTATTTTTTATTCGAATTTTCAGTGATTTAATAGGCATTTGTTTCAAAGCTTTATTCAATGCACCATTCGATTACGTGACATAATATACTAACTGATAAAAGCTAGCTCGTTATTTATACGAGTATTTTTTTCTCTTAACTTATTTTTTGTGGGATTTAAATAACCGTAAGAATTGAAATTTATTATAAATTAATTTTATGAATTAGAAAAGACACTCCGTGAGACTTGGCACAGAAGCGCAATAGTAATGATCACACGTATGTAATATTTTTAACGCAGTGTGCATATAATCTTTTGAAATGTAATGTAAGTTGTTCGGGACATTTTTACATTTTGTAAAACGAAGAAATTTTAGAGCGTCTAAAATAATATCTACCTATTTCTTCCGTAGAACGTTATCCTAATGAAGGTGCAAATGAAGAATATGATCAAATGAATCGTGGTAAAAACTTTTTGATGATGCCAACTGTTTCATCAAAGGAAAAGAAAATGGCTTTCTTTCGCAAAGTGAATTTTTTTCTGGTTTATTTTTGTCCAACTTATGATTAAACTTTTAGCAAGAAGCGTCCCAAGTATACGATGTAGTGCCTTCAATGAGACCGGTAGTGCTTGTTGGACCTTCGCTGAAGGGATATGAAGTGACAGATATGATGCAAAAGGCTGTGTTTGATTTCCTAAAGCATCGTTTTGAAGGAAGGTGCGATAACTTTGTTTTCATATCTGTACAGATAACAAAATGATTTAATTTAGGATAATTATTACAAGGATAACAGCAGATATTTCATTGGCCAAAAAATCTACTTTGAACAATCCTACGTTGAAGAAAACTTTGATCGAACGGGGTAACTCTAAGAGTCCTTTCACTTTGGGTAAGCATTTTAATAATTCATGAAAACAATTCAAATATTACTGTACAGTGTACTGTACCTATGCTTTTTTTATATACCATGCATACATTAGGGAAAATTTACAGTATGATTTAAAGACTCTCTCTCTCTCTCTCTCTCTATATATATATATATATATGGATGGATAGATTTTCGTTGAAAATGAAATTGAAAATGTCAAAAACGTAAACAGGGTTTGTTAATTAATTTTTCATAAGCAGGTGAAAAGAACATCAACATTTCTGTCAATGATTTATGAGCTATGATTTATAAGCAAAGCGCATGCTAGAAATTTGCCTACTTTGCACACAAAATTGATCTTTTCTGGAAAGATGAATAAGCATTCGTTGTTTGTTTATTCACTTTCGTGTCAAGTCACTATTTTTGTTGTAAAGTACAGTATGTACCTTTGTACAGTATGTTTAAAAGCTTTTAATGTGATCTCTGTCATTCCAAATTTATAATGCTAAAACAGATGGAATTAGTTAGTAAATAAGCATTTGTGTTGATCGAATTTCATTAATGCAAATGTTATGAAATGGACTTGATTAAACATAATTTTTTTTAACTAAATGTTTAAACTCAAAAATATTTTTAATAAAAATGAATCCCAAAGAGCAGACAATTCTACAATTTATTTGTTCGTTTAATATGAAAAAATTCCTTTTATTATATGGTGAGCAATCAAGCCAGATAGGGCGATTGGAGAAAATCAATTCTGCTTTTTCAAAAATGACTAAATTTACGATTGAAGCCTTTGCCAGTAGACGTCCTCAAATTATATAATCTGGTAGAATAAGTTAACTGATCAAAATCTATTGCATTATTCAATTTGCATTAAAAGCGGGATATTAAAACGTTTGATCATCACGCATTGATTGAATTTCTATAAAGGGTAAGATTAGATAGAATTCTCTGCTTGAGCGTTCTTAAATGCACGTCCTTTATGGATATAAAAATCTATTTACTGCCATCCACTCTTTGGACTGTCATTATATGTCAGTGCTTGAAATATTAACATGAAAATCGGGCAAATTTTATGAAGACGTAAGAAATAAATTTTTACTTAACTTGACAAACTTGTCTAAAAGCAGCTGTAATTGTCTCATCTTTTCTATCCTATTTTCTATCCATCCATATATATATATATGTATATGTAAAGCTTCCAAGTGAATCATTTAAGCATGTGAATTTTCTTTCAAAATATTTTTCAACTGCCAATCTCTTGAATAAAAAAGGCCCACTCAGTGTGACATTAAGATAATGAATGATATGAGCAAAATTTGTAATTTTGCAACGAAAGCGAAAGTATCAACGCAATTTAAAAATCTACTGAAAATAACAAATCAATATAAAAGTTGTCAAATAATTATTGCAATGCTTTTTATGAATTTATACCAATGATAAATGCTTGATGGAATTGTTTTTCAATAATTTTATATTGTGTGCAGCAGAAATACAAACAGAAATCGAACGCATTTTCGAGCTATCACGGTCAATGCAGCTTGTCGTGCTTGACTGCGACACGATCAATCATCCATCTCAGCTGGCTAAAACGTCACTAGCGCCAATAATCGTCTATATAAAAATTGCTTCACCGAAAGTACTTCAACGACTGATCAAGTCTCGCGGAAAAATGCAAGCAAGAAACATGAATGTGCAAATTGTAGCGGCAGAAAAGTTGGTGCAAAGTCCACCGGTAATAATCGTTTTTCAGCTAATTATAATTGTATAATTGGACGTGGAGAAAATCATGTCAAGCTTTAATACTTACTAATAAATGATGATATCACATGGCATTCATGTTAATACAGAAAATTTCTTTTTAAAAGCAGGAAATAAATATTGACAAATTACCACATTGAAGTAAATGTTAAAATTGAAAAATGTCTAGATTCAACTCTGATATAACGTGAAATGTTGCTATTAAACGAAACAGTTTTGTGCCAATGAATGAGAAATTTTTAAAGTACTGATTTTTTAACGGAATTATCAAAAAATGGCATTTCATTATAACTCAGTGCTCTGTGCTGAGATGGAAAATTTTAAATTTTTAAAGAAAACAGCCGTATTTCGTAAAATTTATAAAATGAAACATGTACAATTATTCATAAACATTCCAAAGTACTTTATTACATGCAAACTGAACTGTGAATTTATTGCATTTTTTTAATTTAAAAATTCTACCATTTTATTACATTTTATAACTTGTATTTATTTTGTCTGTTGTATTTGTTTTTGAATTTGTCATATTATACGTATGTATTGTACAGTATAATGAAGTTTAACTTTTTAGGAACTGTTCGATGTTATTCTTGACGAGGTAATTGCTGCAATAAAATTATATTTATGCAATTCGTAATTTGAGTTATAAAATTTGTTGCAGAATCAACTGGATGATGCGTGTGAACATCTTGCCGAATACCTCGAAGCTTATTGGCGAGCTACGCATCCGCCGGTAAAGAGCCCACCTCAAATACGCCTGCATCGTACTGTGCCAAATCCGGAAGACGTTCGACCATTTTCCGGTTCATTGTGCAGAAAAAGCTTGCAACCATCAACCAGCGAGAAATTTAGTAACGTTTAATTTTGACAATTTCAAGAAGCTTCAATTCATTAAATCTAAAATATTTTATGATCTCTCTCTCTCTCTCTCTCTCTAATTTTCACATTTCAGTCGTTTCATGTCGAGCATATGCACATACAAAGTGAAAATTACAATAAATTTACTGCTTTAAGCAAATAATTGCAAAATATTAAAAGTGAAAACATTTCTATAAATAAAAAAATGTAATTAATTGTGAAATTTATTCACAAAAATGTTTACAATATATACTTTTCAATTTTAGTTCATGCGGTTTCTAATCTTGATAAGCTATCACAGAATTCATCACAGTGAATACTGTACTTCAAGATCGAGTGAGGACTTTTACATAACTTTGGAATTTGTTCTTCTTCTTCTTCTTCTTCTTTTCTTATTTAAATAGCTAACCGATGGATTACAGTTTACCGTACAATCTAGGTTTGTCTGTATGGGCTAAATGTGCTACTTTTATTTAGTGATTGCATCCTTGAAACTGCAGAGTTCGTTAATTACGGTATAAGATAGAAAACTAGATTAAAAGTCCTTGTTTTAAACGTACAAGAAAACGCGACATACATGACATTGGAGCAAACAAGGTCGCATTTCATTCTATCACTATTTCTAGCCTTGCAATTTCTTCATCTTTCAAATATGAATCTACTGCAAAAATTGTCCATTTTTTCTCTCATCTTGCTTGCTATTTCAAATGGCTTTAATGGAAGAACAGGTAAATTGTTTTTTAACTTTCAGTTGGAAATTTAAATGTAAACTATGCAGTATTTGAATAATCATTTTAGACGAGCAATTTCAGTAATAATACAACTTTTGCCAACACAATGCTTAGGTTGGCATGGATTACAATTTCGTACTTTTTTCACTATAAACAAATAGGATCACAAATTGAATCAATTCTGATGTACAGCGCCAAAAAATAATAATAATAATAACGGTCTCAAAATTGAACTTCACTTAATTATCGAACGTTTCTTTCTCATTTTTTACAACACCATAGTTCAATTCACTGTCCATTGGAATGTTCGTTTGAGACATATGAGAATGAAGGAAAATAACCTTTTTAATAAATTCAATTTCAGTTCCAAGCAGAATGGAACTGTGCAGACGCTTTCAGATGCCTGCTGCTTGTGAAAGCATTGATGCTGCTGAAATTAAGAAGCCATCAACAGTCGCAGCACGTTCACCGAGCACAGACATCGCTAACTACTGCGGCAGAAATCAGCCGCATTATATCTATTTTTGCGTAGAAAAGAATGTTGCAGGTTCCAAAGAACTAATTGATCGATTCTGCAAGGCATACAGAATATCTTGCAAAGTTCAGCATACTGAAGTGCAATCAAAGCCTGACTTACCAGTTACTGCAGTAGAACATTTGCCTCCTGAACAGTTAGCGCATATCTGTGAAAAGTACAAAGCAGTTGCGAATAAAATATGTACTGGCAATGAAAATTCCCAGTTTCATCAACTTTGCCAACTTTATCGTACAACATGTTTGAGCAGACAACATCCTCAACTGCAATCCCTTTCATTCGACAAGCAAGAAATGTGCACAAAATACGCCCCTATAGCTAACCAGGTTTGCATAGGAACTGTTCCATCAGAATACGTAGAAGTATGCCAACTGTATCATCGTAATTGTGGACGACCTACTGTTTTTCAAAGCCCTCTACAATCACAGCCCCAATCACAACCACAACCACAACCACAACCACAACCAAGATTAACTGTGCAAGCTCCATCGGATGAACGGTCATTACTCTGTGAAGAGTACATGCCAATAGCCAAGCAGCTGTGCACCGGAAATGAAATTGGTCAGATTAGGGACGTCTGCAGCAAATTCAGACGTAGCTGTGCATTGAAAAAGCCAATGTTTGGTCCTCCTACTCGTGGCTTCCCAATACCAGTCACCCATTCCGCTTTAATGCCCACTACAATTGTTGGACCAGAGTCAATTTCCCCGCATCATTTCATTTATTGTGCGCAACATATAGGTGCATTTGATTCAACGTGTTTAAAACAGATTCCACCTCACGATTCAGCTTTTTTTTGCCTCTCGTATGCTGATAAATGCAGTCGAAGACAACTGGTACCTGCTGATTCAAAATTGGCTTCACTCCTAGGCAGAGACGCTTATCCAACGTTGACTTTGCATGACCAAATTAAAATTGCTCAAACCAGGAGCATACTTTGCCAACAATTTAAAGATATATCCGAAACTGCTTGTGCTGGATATGAACGTCCTGAAGCTCGCCACTACTGCAACGTATATAGAATGTTTTGTCTCAACTGACAGCCATGAAACGAATAAAAAACGCTTTCCTTTGCCTCAATTTAAATTGTTGTCAAATGCTTTTTTATAGAAGCAAAGTTTTCAAACTGAAATTTTTGCACATTTGCACTTTTCAGCTTGTTAATGCATTATTATTGCATGCTTGTTTTTTAAAATTTATTCACATAGTTTTTTCAGTACGAGTGGATTTTATACGGTACATTTTTTGGCAGAAATGTAGTGCTTTTAACTGAAGAATTATAGACCAGTTAATTGAGCGTGACGTGACCAAACCCGATTAAACATTGCACAGTCGTGCTGTATTTGTAATATCTGCTGAGCAGAGAATACACGGCGAAATATTGCGAACTTAATTGCCGACTTTTCAACCAATATTGTAAGATAGATAGATAGATAGATAGATAGATGCAATATTGATGAATGTAGAATTTGTAAAAGTTTGTACTTTTTTACTTCAGCCATCACCATCACATGTTTATCATAGTTTATTGCAAAATGTTTGTTAGCCAATTTATAAGTACAAGTTCAGCATGCAGGATTCAGTTTTAAAGTCAATTCCAAGTAGCACGATCATCGAAGACAACAGTTTCAAAATAGCCATTTTATGCCACAGCCTAGTTGTTTTGACAGTGTCCAGTGACGGCGTGACGTGTATTCTTGCATTTCCGGAATAAAATGTTCTGGCGTTTCAATTCTCACCAAAGAAAAGTTTTCTTAATAAAAGAGCGTAATTTATTAAACGAATAACAACCCAGTTTTGAATGTCCGTCGCTCTGTCCCTAATTTTGCACCGGTTCAAAGCAGTTGGGCATATTTGCGTATCTGACAGCTATTCCAAAGCGAAAATTTTCACTCATGTTATAACAGTGAAAAATGCACATGTCCGTTAAACTTACATTCATATTGCTGTTTTTTTGCAATCACATCTGCACCAGTTTGTCACGGACAGGTAAGCACATCAATTTTTATAATTATTTTGTAAAGAATTGTAAAATGACACCACGAATTACAATGTTTTATTTCTTATTAATTGCATGACACGTTCTGAGCTGTTTCAGAGATAGTTTAGCTGATAAGTGATTTTGTCAGTCTTGAAAATTGCTGAAAGTCATCAATTTAAATAGGCCCAAAAGGAAATTCAGCTACAGGCGGTTATCGGTGTAGCAGAAGTGCTGACTGCTGAAAGCAGAGATGAAAATGAGAGAGATTAGCAAAAAAGTAATCAAATGAATCCTAATTGTAAAACAAATTACAAAAAAGATGATGGATCTGCAGAATATGTGATGAAAATCAAATTTAATTAAAGCACAATACAGGATACTTAAACTAGAAACATTGTGATTTTCTATTTCAAAAAATAATAAAACTTTCTTCATCAGTCAAAAAATTGCTAAAGAAAACCTCTTTTCTGGATTCAGTTGTTTAAAGAGAATTTATTACAAAAAGGGATGTAAAAATTTAATGGATTGCTGATTTCAATACTGTTAAAGCATTTATTTGTTAGTGCAAAATGTTTTGCACAAATGACTTTCTTTGTTCATCCAGTGTCTCTCTCCACTATTGTCCTCATAAGATAATTTGCAAATTTCAATCAAATTAATTACGTCATCAATGCAATTTACTAAAAATAATTGCAGTTTAAAAAATTTCATAATTTAAAACTTTAAAAACTTAAGCAGATTCAAAATCTAGGTTTTTAAACAAGTATACGTTTGTACAACAGGAAAAAAAATATCTGATATGGATGTCTTCGTAGTAAAGAATTAAGATTTCAGTTGCAAGTGTAATAACAATATCAAATATGAGTATACACTTTTGTACTTTGAAATGCAACATATCCATATCAATATTACTGATTAGATAATGGATATATGATCCTTTTTTTACAGTACTACATACGCATGATCGTTTTAATAACATCAGTGAAATTCATCAAAGCTTACAGTAAATTTATTTACAGTAATTTTGCTTATTTTAAATGTGAATTTATAAATATTTATGTTTTAAACTGGTAATATACTGTTTTCATGATTCACTATTGTCAAAAGATTTTAGATAATTGCTAAATTTTAATTAAATCTGCTTAATTGCTTAGCTGTCACAGAGAGATAATACTGCGATGACAAATAAGGTGCTCGAATTTAAATACTTTGTCAAATGAACAATTCCTTTTCTATAAATAGACGTTTATTGTATTGATAGGAATAAATACACTTTTATTGATTGATAAAATTATTAATTTATTGCGTTGATTGCTTTTATTAGTACAAAATTATTACAGTCATAAAGTAGCAAAGGGAGAATTGTCAATCGACCTAATTCAGGTATAGTTGTAACATTAAGCACCTTCTATTATTATTTAAAACCATTAAACATATTTACCCAACACTTTTACTAAATATGATGCTTCCTAATATATAGCAAAACAAATTTATCAAAATTAAATTGTTAAAATTTAAATTGAGCGTGAAATTCAATAAATTTATCTTTCATACTATAAACATAATATGAACATGTAATTTCTATTGAAAAAAGTTATTTGATGTGTTCGCATTATTTTTTATGTTTTTAATTAATGATAATATAATGATTTCAATAAAGTTAAAACGTTGAAGCATATTAAATGGAGAAAAACAGACTGCTTCAAAATTTCGCTACATTTATGCTTCAGCATTAGCAAGAGATGATCTTTGCAAAAGGTTTCACACCATGGCTGCGTGCAGGGCTGCTGACGCCACATTTGACAGCCACAAGACTGAAACGATGCCCGCAGAAAAGAAAGCAGTAGTTGCCAGTGGAAGAAAAGTTTCATCTGCACAAAATTATTGTAAGAATTATCGAACACATTTTGTTTATTACTGCAAAGACAACATTGCAACTTCATTGACTGATGATGTTCGCTCATTTTGCGATGCATACAGTAAGTTTTGTAATATTGGTAGCGTGCCCACATTGGATGCAGCTTCCTTAAATTCTCAAGACATACAACAGCAAGTTTCACAAATGTGCTCAAATTATCAGCATTTAGCTAGCCGTTTCTGTACTGGAAAAGAAATTGGCAGAGTGAAGCATTTATGCGATCTGTATAGGGTGTATTGTTTAAGAAATCAGGGCGAAGCGGCCACCACTGCTTTGCCTTTATCTGCAGGAACTGGAATCTTCCAATCTGTGAACAGTACGGAAGAAGCAATGTATTGTTCCAGAAATAGTCAAGCTTATGTGCAGTATTGCTATCAACGTCCTGCAGGGAAGACAGTTCAGTTCTGCAAAACTTATGCACAAAAATGTCCCTTGCCCAAAGAAGGCACTCAGATGCTAAGTCTAAGAGAAGGTGAGCCGAGTTCAGTGGTCACTTCTGGAAATCTTTTCCTCCAACCTGGAATCGACATTTCTTTACTGTGCAGCCAGTACCGCCTTATTGCTGAAAGGATTTGTACTGGTTACGAAACACAAAATGTTCGACAATACTGCAATCTGTATCGTGTCTATTGTCTCAACCAGAGGCCATTCCCCATTATTGATGGCAACATTGGTGTGACAACAGATGCATGGGGTGTGAGTGGCATTCCTTTTTACCCGTTTAATCCACAAGGAGCAATAGGTGGAGGAAGACGAGTTGGAATAGGATTTGGAGATTGGGGAGCTCGTGTCAGCGACCAGAAAGGTGTTTCTGATTTTTGGGATCAAGGACGGGTAATAAACGCAAACTGGCAACGTGGAATATATGGACCTACAAGAGGATGGGGTGTTCCTTTGGTTGGCATTGGAGGCTTCCGAAGCAATGTGGTTAAACTGGGTGGTTTGGCTGCTCCAGCAGATTGGGCCGCTCTTCGTTCAGGTGGGGTGCCACCGCCGACTTTGGGACTGGTGCGTCCTGGCTTTTTACCATTTTCCGGTCCAACTGCTGTTGGGGCACCATCGCCGACGTCACTTTCTCCACTTGGACAGACCCCTCAGGGAGCTGGCCTGGCGGGTATGTCAGGTCAAGGGATGTCTGGTCTTGGCGGAATTGGCATTGGGCAATCAACGGGAATTGGAATTGGAAATACACCGATTTTTGGTACTAGCTCCGGAACAAGCATCAATCCACTTGGAGGAATATCATCTGGTAGAGGTTGGGATGCGGCTGGTATTCGTGGTTTTTCTGGAACTGGCGTCGATTTCGGTGGACTACCGTTTCTTAGAAACATTGGATGACCACACTGAACCAAATTTATTTAAATATTACACACATATGTATATATGTACTGGGTAAAATTGCAAACTCTTTCTGTTTTCTTTTTGTGCGTAAAAAAATGTACTTGTGTAAAATTTGGGAAAAAGTAGCTATTATTAGCAATGACAAACAAGTATATTTTATTATGTGAAACAACGCAAATGCATATAATGTAATATTTCCTGTCAAAGTCAAAAATGCCAGAAAAAATGTTAAACAATGATGAATGATTGAAGTAGTTCAAAGAAAACGTTGCACTTTTTATAATGCAAACTTTACACTGCATTCAGAACTTTACCATTGCATCCATAAACTGCCAAGCATTGTCACAGAAGATTTCGTGCCCATTAGGTACAGCAGTAATAGGGACTTGTTCTTCAACCGAAGTCATTATGTGATTCAATATCTCGTTTGGAACCGTTTTTACCAGGAGCCATTTCAACTGAAATTCAAATCTGTTGTTAACCCGAGGCTCTTTGTCAGCGTGTCGACAGTAGACGCCAGTGAGCATTTTCGCGACACCACGAAAGCAGTCACTTACATTCAAAGTGACTAGCAAGTAAACTGAGCAGTTGAATGCGGCACGTTCATTGAAAATGATATTCAAACAAGCGATTATATCTTCTGTTGGCCACCATAAGCCGAATTTAACAGACAGTGCAATTTCATTTTCATTTTGTGCCCTTACCACAAAAAATCGAGTGCTTCGCATCACTTCATCAGTTATGTGCTTCATGTTGTTATAGAAATGGCCATAACCTTGAAAAAATGCGTACTCAAAATCATTGAAAATTTGATTACGATGAATAATCGGACGCCACGTCACTGGGCATAAATTCTGATTGTCGATCCTATTTCCGGCTACTCTTCCGCCAGGCGCGTTTCTTATTTCACGATACACTTGCGGAAGATAATTTTCGTTTAAATGATGCATATTCACATTTTGCATCGGCATTACAAAATTCGGTATCCATGGTGTCCACCCACCTAATGGTTGCCGCCAATTTGTGTTTGTCGGACATGTGTTGCGTACGATGATGTCGGTATTGCTTGGTTGCTGGTTTTGCAAAGACACGACGTTGTTCACCATTGGTTGCAAGCCGTTGTTTTCATCAGCATGCGGTGGAACTGATGGAACATTTTCAGGAGAAGGGTGTTTTGGTAAACAAAAAAATATCTGTCTTCTCGGATCTTTTCGTGTTTCACTGAATTTGTTACCGCATATTTTGCAAAGGAAGTCATATTCTAAAAGTGATCCGGTCAACAGACATAAATTAGTGGTGTAGCAGAGGTATTTTTTCGTTACCCTTTATCGGATCTTCGGATGCATTAGCCACCGCATGACAGGAAAACTTACAATTAAAATAGAAAAAAGTAAATTAAATCAAATGCATTTTTTCACGAGCGTGAATTGTAATAAAACTACTACTATCTTACCACCAAAAATTCTCTGTTTTGCTGCATGTGTTCGTTTTTCTTCGATCACAGTGTGTAGATTTTAATGCTAAACTGAAAGTAAACTATTGCAAAAACAAACGAGAAAAAACAACCCAACTGTTGAGCCGAACTGTGCTAACAAAATATGCTTGTCAAAAACTTTTATTCAAAATAATGAATATTAATTAAAAGCATTATTTCGTCTTTTCCAAGTTTAAGTTTATTTGTATTGTTTTTTTTTTTAATTTTTCATAAGATTAAGAAATTTTTATTTTTTTCCAAAAACATGCTTCTAACCCAATTAAGCATGATTATTGAAATATATGCATAATGAAAGTTTTCAGTGAAAATTAATCTTTCAAATACATTAAACTAATTAGTATAAATAAAGAGGATAAAAAAAGAATAAGGAAAGAAACGCACAGCCATCGTACCGTTTATCAAATCTGAGCAGAGAGAGGAGTAGTGTCACCAGCAGCAGCAGCGGAGCAGCGCAACTACTGAACTGCTGTTGATTTCGTCATCTATCTGACAAGCAAGCTAGCTGCTTTTTCCGACCAATAAAATATGCCGAACAGTCTTATTTATGTTGTATTTTATGCATAAAGCTGAAATGTAATAAAAAGAAAATTTTTTTCTGCCAATGTCATGTGACCAAAGAATAAAATTGAAAGAATTGTTGTTGAAGGAGAAATTATAAATTGAAAAATTTTTTAAAAAGAAGCAACATCTGAAGTTCAGTTGTCATTATTTAAGTTTCGGTTCGTAAGCCGTTTTTGAAAAGCAGACAAACGCCAAGCAATCTCATGACGATTTGTCTCATACAAATAAATCAAAGCAATAATTCATAAACGAGACGATGATAATCATTCCACGTTTTTCTCTTTTATGTAGTATATATATATATATATATATATACTACATATATACATAGATATGTTGTTTGTCGGAAGTAAATTTCAAAAGCCAACTAGCCATCTGGCTAACAACAGTAAAAGAGATTTTTCAACTTGACTGACATGTCGATTCGCAGTATGTGCAATGGTGCGGTGCAATGGAGAATGGAAATATTGCTTCCGAACTTTTCCACTGACCAAACAACGCCAGCTGCAAAAGTGCCAATTCAACATTAGCAGTCGTATGATTTTTGCATTTGTTGAAGTAAAAGCAAAATAAAATGATACATTGAATGCAAATTCAACAATTACAATTGTTGCTGATGGGAATAAAATTTTCAATTTAATAAAAAAAGAAAAAAAACTTTCTCTCTCATATGCATACATACAATTCACAAAATTTTTACTTTTTAGATTTTATCAATGTTGCTATTACTGTTTGTTCTGTTCAACTGTTTTGCAAACAGTATAATAAAATGTTGCTTCTTTAACTTTCCCCTTACTGACTTGACTTTTTTCATTGTTCAGAAATTAAAAAAAATTTTTTGAACACTTATAGAAAAATATGTGTTATATAATATAGTTAGCTTCGTTTTTTGAAAAAACTTCCTTTTCTTAATTCATTCTTTTATATATTTGAAACAATTTTTATTAAAATATGAATAATTTATTCAGTGCAATTTAATAAATAAACAAAACGTTGACCCCAAATCTCCATCCCAATAAGACAAAGTGAAAAATTAATATTATTGCATTGATTAAATGGACGATTGAATCAGTGATCGTTATCTTTCATCATCATCATCATCATCATCGTCATCGTCATCATTAGTATTAGCATTAGCATTGTCGTCATCATTTTCATCGCTTCACTGGTGATGAAACAAATATTTCCGTCGAATTCGCTATAAGCCGGTACGTGAACTGGGTAAGCTGATACATATTTCCCATTGAAACTTGCTGATCGGCCGACCAAGCTAAATTTGGTCCAAAGACAATGGCCAAATTGGATGCGTTCATCAAATTAGCCGAGCTTCTATCGCATACCTGAAAACCAAAAAAACAAGTAAATATACGGTAAGCTTCCTCTTTTATTTCTCTAATTATTGAAGCACTTCACTCACTTCATTCAAAAATTCAATCAAATACTTCAACAGTGTATAATTTTCTTTCGGTAACTGTTTGAGCAAATCTCTGATCTTTTGTGTACGTTCATTCGGTGGAAAATCTGCAACAAAAAATATCATCGAATAAAATCTGAAATTTTAATAAAAACCAACAACAAAAAACCCCATCAGTATCAACTACATCGGATTTGAAATTCAACATTGACATAATGACTCACTCTGCAATTGCATGATGTCACCGTAAAGGTGATGCGTCATCACTGGCTCAGATAATTCTCGGAGAAATGTTTTCAATAGAACGGCACTTAGATGAACATGGTCTGGATATAAATAAGTTACTGATATGCCTATTTGAAAAAATATCAGCAAATAATAATTTAAAAAAAATAACAATATTGCAAAGACAGCAGAGAACCTCGATTAATTTTGTCTTGCCATGTGCGTAGCTCTTTTACGCTAACCGACCTTCGGAACAGTCCTGGGGTCAACATGCCTGAAGTTTCAAATTTGTTTCAATATGCAGATTTGTATAATCATTAGCTTGCTCATGGAAATCAAACACTATTACTCACCATGCTGACGTAGAAAAGTTACAGTATCATGTACAACTGGCGGCAATGTTGACTCAGGATGATTGCGCATTATGCTGCAATGTAGTTTATAAAAAAATGAACAACATTATCGAAATCATTACAATCCAACATATATACGTATATAAATTAACACGTACTACTGCAAATTAACACCAAATTGTTGCGTTGGTAAGAAAGGCGGTATGGTTGACGCATGCACCTTACAATTGCTTTCTTGCAAAAGCATTCGATCATGTCTATTATGCATAAAAATAAAGATCACTATAAAACAACAACAGCAGCAAACTTTCCAAGACCAACTCTCATTCATTCATTCAAAGATCAAAAACAAAACCAGAGAAAAATTGCATATATATTTTGATGAATAAATAAAATAATGGAGAATAATTTGAAATAAGCTCTCACTCTTCAATTTCTTTAGGTATCACCAATTGATCACAATGAACATATTCTCGCAATTCGTGCAGATAATTGACATAACAAATCTTTTTTTCAAATTTTGAACTGACCAACGGTTTGAAAATGGTCCACATGAATTTCACCAAACGAGTTGGATGTACAAGAATCAACGATTTCAAATTTTTTTTAAATCTGAAACAACAAATTTATTATATCAAATTGCATACTAATAATGAACAAATGTACATGTTTGTTTAATAAATAACATTCATTACGAGAATGATTCTATTCTTGATTATTTTGTACATGAGATATATAATTTTTTTTAATGTAAAGAAAAAAAACTTTGCCTTCGATCCAGTGCGCGATATGTGCGAATAAGCCAACTGATCGGCGGTCGAGTGAAACTTTTCCGTCCATAATGGAAATATATAATAGTATAGTCTTGGTCTACAAACCCGTCCAAAGTGTGAATGATATATCTGAGAAAAAAGAAAGAAAGATAAATAGATAACATTCAAGTTGTAATAATAATAATAATCATAATTATAAATAATACTTCAAGAAGAGCTCATAGTCGAACAAATCGGTTTGTGGAAGCCGAAAAGCGAAAAATACAATCACTGGTCGACCTGCTCGATCATTCCCAATAACATCGATGATATCATAACGGGATACATTTTGAAAATGGTCCAAAATGTGGTCGTCAGTTGGTGAACCGAGTTCAAGTTCGAAATTTTCATCCCTTTGCAAATAATTTTCGCTCGATCGATGCGAAGAAACAGCATCTTAAAGTGGTCACTTCAACACACAAAATCTTTACCTCTGCCGATCGTTTACCTTCTATCAAATCCGATGGAATCAGTTCATCATCCGCGAATGGTTCTTCTGGTTCTACAAAATCCACATCATCTGCAAAATTGCCCTTCTCTTGTTCCTTGTCTTCTTCTTCTTCTTCTTCTTCTTTGGTATTCATATTCAATTTTTCTCACTTTGACAACAGCTGAAATTAATAAAAAATGTTTCTTCCATACATTACAGTTTAAAAATTTTTTTATTTTTCGACAGTTTCAAAATTGTTACACGCATTCACATTGAACTAGCCATTCATGACGTCATTCACTATACGGAATACAGGCAGCTTTGCAATCAAGTTCATCGAATCGAACAACTTTTGCTAACGATGATTCTTTTTGTTTTTTTTAAATAAATTTTCAACATATGTAAAATAAGATGTAAAATTTCAACAGAAATTTGTTTCAGATGCAAACGAAACAGAATTTTCATCAATTGTTCTTGAAAATTGATCATAGCAGCAACTTTTTAGCATACATTTCACATGATCAGAATCAGTTTACAACAGCAACTGTTATTTTTCGAAACAGACTGTGAACTTTTTCCCATCACATAGTGCTGTAAATTTTTTTTGCTTAATAAAAAATAAGCAATTTTATAACTTTTTTTACTGTGCGCTTTAATGAAAACTTTTCATCCCGTAATATTCAAAGATTTGTCTGTTTATCTTTGAGCTTCTTATCTCTCTCCCTCTTATCAAGCATTATCATGTCGGTATAATTAACCACTACAGACTATGATACTTGAACAACAGTTCAGCTGATTATCATCAATCTGCTTCGTCATTTAATATTACAATGCTTGCAATTATTGAAAATGGGTTCGTTTTGTGTACAATTTCTGAGTGTCATTACGTGATTATTATTAAATTAAATTAAATTTTAAAAATTGCATTAAATTTTTTTCTGTAGAAGATTAAACACGTTAAAGCAATAAATAAATTGTATTTCATTTTATTGATATAAAAATCACAATAAGCGCTACAGTATCATATTAACCATCAAGTATGTTTTTTAATTGTTACAGTTTGCATTTTTAATGCGGATGTAATGGCAACAGTTTTGTCCAACTGTCAATTTATCAGCGTGATATACTTATTGGAAGATGATCATAAGATGTTTAATCATCACTGTCGAATAATTGTAATGATTAAGCGCTGTTTTTATTTCGATAATTTGAAAAAAAGCGCACTTACTTTTTTGACTGTTACACTGTAATGCCATCCATTTCACTGAAAATATTTCACTTCTTTTTATTTATAATTCACAACATGAAACAGTTTGATAAAAATAATTTAAATGAATAAATTATTGTTGTGACTAATTATAATATCGTGATTTTAGGCAGAAAGTCCGCATATTGAAGCAGTTAATCAGTGTTCTGCTTTTTATGTTTCTTGTTATTCAGTAAATTATTTGTCAGGATTTCTTTTTAAAACAACATACTTTGTCTATTAAGTATAAAAATGTCCTGACATACTACACCAACGTGATTTAAATTAAATTAAGCCACTACGCCATAGTAAATATTCTGAGATTTTTTACTGTTGAACACGAATATTATTTCCGGATAACTTGGCTAATATTACTCGAAATTTCATTTAAAAGAGAATAATAAGAACAACTAGAAGAGAATGACTAGATTTAATAAATTTCCAAAAATTTTAAAATATTTTAATGATTCATTTTCAACTCAATACATTTATTTCATAACACACTTTAGGGCTTATTTTCAAGCAGTAATGAAATAGGTGTCATTGAAATGATTATTTGCACCTGTAACTTGTTTCCAGTTCTACAGTACGATTACTGTAATTTTTCTTTTCTGTAATTTTGATTTATCTTTTTTATTTGGTCACTTTTGAATATTCAATTTATTATTTAGAGTTTTGCTGTTTTTAGTTTGAACGAAGTTTAATCAAATTTCTGTTATATCTCACAATTGTGAATTTTACATGAAATGACAAAACCATTGTCCACCATTGTAACGTGATCGTATCAGTTGCAGAGGTTTTTCAACTTCATCTTGTATTGTGTGCCAAAACAATGTATTATTTTCTAAGGTAAGTTTGAAAGCATACATTTGTATATTCAGTATGCAGATCACTGTTCTGCATTTTTTGTCTGTTTTACTTTTAAATTAATTTTGTTTATTAATGGGACTGCTATTTTGATGACTTTGTAACACGGACAGCTTACTTTTGCCAATTTTTTTGGCATGAAATTTTAAACTTATTTTAAATAGTCTTGCTTTGTCATTTGCTTGGGTTGTTAATTTTTCTATTTGTGCCTGTTTGGTTTGGTACATTTCATTTGAAAATTGTTTGTAAAAATTTATAGTAATTAGATCAGGATGGAAGGGAGTATTTCATGTATGGGAAAATTTTTGTTAGTACTGAAAAACACTTTTATTTGATTTTGACTGGAATTGGGCGGGGTCGAGTTTGCTTAGCAAGTGCCTATCATGTATCAACACTAGAAATGTACAGTATACACGAAATGGTTTGACCTGGCGGCTTCAGTTTTCAGTGCGTTCGTGATGAGCATTTTTTCTTCATTTCTGTTTTCCAATTAGCTGATTAGCATAGGTTTGCATTCTTTCATATTTTTCTTTTATTGTGCAAAAGCGATTTGAGTAAATGTAATAAATTTTGTTTATTCATTCTTTTTAACCGGATTTGAAAACAACAATGTTCCGAATTTTCATCGCTACGTCATCCGCTCGTTAGTAACAACGTTGGAAAATTATTTTCAAATTACACGCCGGTTGCATGGAAGTATATATATATATATGTATTTATATATTTAAACGAAGTGTTCACATGCGAAAAAGTCGATCCTATCAATTGACATTTTTTAGCCAAGTTGTGCATGCATGCTTTATGAGCTTTTTCGCATTTTACTTGTTGTGCAAGTCTTCCCGGTTCCGGAGTGGTTGTGCTTTTCTGATTGTATGAAATGAATTTATTTGTTCGAATCGATTCACTTGACCAGGACTAAAAAGCGAATTGTCGCAGTCAGTTCATTTAATGAACCAATTGTTCGTAAAGTGTGTACTTTATATGCTGCTGGTCTAGGTTTGAGCTGACTAAGTTTTGTTCCAACAGCTGACATTCTGCTAAACTGCTGCAATGCTGCAAATAGTGAAAAGTAAAATTTTCAAGGTCAGGAATTTTTATATTTGTACTCTGTTTGTTTGTTTATTTGTTTGTGTGATGTTGTATTCTATTTTTTTCTATTTTTATTTTGAGACTGATAGTGACAGGCAGTGTTGATGTTCGACATTTTTTTCAATTAAAAATAAATTTAAAAAAGTGAATAAATAGGAAGTTTTCCTTCCCATTTTTCTGTATCTTTTTATTTTGTGAAAATAATTTCTTCCGTCTTTTTGAACATCCGACGTTGTTGTACGCATGCAGAGGTCATTCTGTGTTTATTTCCGCTGCTGCAGTATTTTAAATTTTATTCATTCTTTACATTACAATTGATTGGGTCGGTAATGTTTTACACGAAGAAATATTTAAACAGCAGTTTTATGCGCAAAAATATGTTCAATTTATTGGTAGTTGATTACATTGGAATTTATTTTATACAACCAAATTTCGACAATTGGTGATTTCTTTTCAAATTTGTTTTTCAATACCAAAAGTTGGTTGGCCAAAATTGATTTTTCTTCCTTTTTTTTATACTAAATTCCGTATTCAATGCATTCAATTTTCTGTTTGAATAATTTCGTTGTTTTCTTTAATTTCCAAGGTTTAAAACTTCTATATATTGTATATATTTGTGGTGAGCAGTTTGGCGGAAAATTATTTTGGTCCATTTTGAAAATTTTTCTTTACAGATATATATATATATGCATACATAATAATACTTATGTATGTATTATTATGCACTGTCGCTTTCATTTCCACTGTCGTATGCAGCTGAAGGTGATTGTTTGCTATCTTTTGAATTTTCAAAAATTGATTTCTTTTTACTTTTGCTCGACGCGTTCCCATTACTATTCAGCATTGTTCATTTGTGGCTAAATTAGCCGGTCGATTTTCTAAAAATTTTTTTTATTAGTTTTGAATCGCATCTAACTGCAGCAGTTCATTATCGCCGGCTGTAAATTTGACCAGTTTTATCTGGTGATGATAGTTTTCCTTTCGCTTTTCAAATTCAAGTTTGGAGAATTGTAAAATTGTTATTTTATTGATTTTCAGGTTACATATATCATTTTGAATCATTGTGGTCATTGTTTTTTTTTATTTGAAATTTTAGTGTGAAAATGAAGTTGTGATTTTTCAGTCACGAATCCAGGTGATTTTTGACGCTTTTAAGAATGACGTGAGCAAGTTTTTCAACACATCATGCATATTTGAATTAGCCGTTGTTGATGTGACAGCTGACTGCGTAACTTTACTGCAGTTATATTTTTACTTTTTCAATGGAATAAGTTGATTTGATTTGTTGGCAGTAGATTTTTTTTCTATTTTTATAATCAAGTAGTTGTGCCGTTGTAATTTTGTTGGAACAATACGTTTGAAGTGCAGTTGAAGTATTTTGTAAGCCAGTTGATGTTGTTGTGCTTTTTCAGGCCAAGTACAGACGCTCGAGACCCGGCTTGAGCCGGCGTTTGGTGCTGATCGACAGGCATTACGAAGTTGGAGACGATCCAATGGAACACGCAGACCTTATAGCCGAACTGCCGCTTATAGAAAAGCTGACCGCTTTGGAGCGGATTCAGCTGGCCAAGCAACGCCGGGCGTTGCAGTTGATGCGATGGCAGGAACGTGAACGACGCTTCCAACTGGATAGTTCTTATTCGGCGTCGACGTCGTCTGCCTCGTCTTTGGCTTCGTTGAAAGCACGCAGACCGAAGATTCAGTTCAGTCACGGCACCATATTGTTGGAAGCAACCCAGCGTCGTGATATACAAGAAGGTAATATTATATATAGCAGTTTTGGGCAAGTGAGATTAAAAAAGCATTTCACTTATTCTTCTTGTTGATCATGTTGATGATTGGTTTAAATTTTACTTTGTCCATTTGCAGTGAAACAGCTTCTGGTAGATGGAGCTGATCCGAATTCGCACAACGAAGATGGTTTGACCGCTTTGCATCAGGTTGTTGTCCATTGAATGGTTTATTGTTGTCAGCTTGGGTTGTTTCTATATTCTGTTTTTTGTATTTTCAAAATATATTTTCAGTGTGCCATTGACAACGACGAAGAGATGATGCAACTTTTGATTGATTTCCACGCGGATGTGAATGCTCGCGATTCAGAACTTTGGACCCCTTTGCACGCGGCTGCATGTTGTGGTCACATAAACACCATGCAGTTGTTGATCAAAAAGTTCTTCTTCTTCTTCTTCTTCTTTTTTGAATTGTTTTCAACTGATAAATATATTCGTTTAATTGTTCTTGTAGCGGTGCTGCACTTTTGGCTGTAAATTCCGATGGCAACATGCCGTATGATATATGCGACGATGAAGCAGCTTTGGATTACATTGAAACCGAAATGGCCAACCGAGGTGTGTTGGAAATGGAAGATTTTCGATTCAGCACAATTGAATGATATTCATTTTTTTGCTACCTTAACTTATTTATTATTCAGGCATAACACAAGATGATATTGACGAAGAGCGGCTGTGCAACGAGCGTAACATGCTGGATGACATGAGAGCGTTGTACAACCGCGGTGGCAACATGGACCAAAAAGACAAACAAGGCGCCACTTTGGTAATTTCGACTTGTCCATTTTTCTGCCAGTTTAATTCCAATTTGAAGTTGTCACTTGCAGCTCCACGTTGCCTGTGCCAATGGCTACTATTCGGTGGCAGAATTTTTGTTGGAATGCGGAGCGTGGGTGCATGCCAGGGACAACGACGGTTGGCAGCCAATTCATGCAGCATCCATTTGGGCACAAGTGTGTTTTGTTTTGTTTTTTTGTAATTTACCCACCGTATATGCGATATATCTTGAAATGAGACGACGATTCGGTTGCTGTATTACTTTTTTTGCATGTATTATTTTATAGCCGGACTTAATTGAGCTGTTGGTTCAGTTTGGAGCCGATATAAACGCCAGAACTAACTCCGGTGAAACTCCGTTGGGTAGGATATGGAAAGATGTTTTTCTGTTGTTTTCTCCTGCAGTATTTTTTCTGCTGAAATTTGTGCTACTGGTAAAATGTTCTGTTTCGATAGATCTTTGTGAAGATGAAACTACGAGAGGTGTGATTTTGACTCTTCAAGTCGAAGTACATCGTAGGCGGTTGCTGACCTTTGCTCGGGACAGTAGACGCATGTCCAAAAGGTAATTGTGATTAATTTTTATCTTCTTTTTTCCTTCAAAATTACTTTACCGTTTTATTATATTGATTGATCTGTTGTTTCATTTGACTTGCTGTTGTCTTTGTTAAGAAAAAAGCCTTGCTCAAAGTTTGAATCACCCGCCGTCACTGTAAACGTGGCCACTCCGGAAAGTCGGTTCTCGTCCACGTCAGTATTTTTCTTTATGAATTTTAATAAAAAAATTTTTTTAAGAAAGGAAGAAAAAAAAATTTTTTTTTTTCAGGAGAAGCGCCGTACGTCGAATGAGCATAAGGGATCGTTGTGGAGTGACACTGGCTCGAGTGGAGGCAAGACGTGAAGCTGCCGTATTGAGAAGTTGGAGCTTCGGCGAAAGTGACACTGCTATTGCTCAGGTGAGCGGTGGATTTTATTTAATTTTTTGAGCGTTGTGAAGCGTTGGATATTGATTTTTGTAAATTTTCAGGAAACTGCTGCGACAGCTAAAGGAGAAGGGGAGGAAAAAGCCGCTGAATCAGCTTTGGTTCAGCAGATTGTCGACGAAGATGCTGTGAAGTGTTCGCCTACGAAACAGAAGCAGGATGGAGCTGGTACGTCGGCAAAACTTTCACACGATAACAACTCTGCTGACGGTGGAAATGAGCCGAAAGCGATTAATGAAGCGGGAAGTTCGAAATCAGCCGTCCAGTCTAATGCGGCAAATGCTGGTAGTGGTGGTGGTGGTGAAAGTGAGAAGATCCAGAAAGAGGCGGCAAAGGTGTCGTCGTCGGTAAGACGCAGAAACGCCAAGCAGAAGTTTGTCGACGAGCGTCGACGATCCGATCAAGGTTCCACAAAGGGTTCTTCACCAGCGAAATCAGTTTCCACGTCTGTCGGTTCGGAAAATTTGGTTCCAATGAAGCTTTCTTCAACCAAAAGCACAAAACCATCGAAACTTTCTCGGTTACGCTGCTGCGCGATTAGCTAGCTAGCTAGCGGACTTTTGCAAATTCTTTTCTCACTTTAATTCTTAGGTGGATGGTTGGAAAAGAAATGCTGCTTTTTTTATATTATTATATTTTTTATCTTGTCACATTGACGAATGACTAGTCAGTAAGTAATTTTATTACGTCCCCCCCCCTCCCTTTTTTTCTTGTGCTATTTTGATTCTGCTGGACAGCCGTATTGGGCGATTGGCAAAATTTGGGTACCCAATGCCCAGTTGATTTGTTTTGCACAACTACAAGTGAAAAGCACCTTGTCAGTCAGGATGGATTTTTGAACAAGTCAGTGCGGCTTTTTATTAATTATTTTTCCACAAAAAGTTTTACTTCTTTTCTATTCCAAATATTCTTCTTTGTGCCCAATTCTCACGCATTGACCAAAATTGTACAAAAAAAATGGTTGCACTGCAAGTACAAAAAGCAAATTTGGTGTTTTCAAACTTTGACAGAAATTTCACGAGATTATTAAACGATATGAATGAAAAATTGCACTTTTCTACTATTATTTTTATTAGGTCTTTTTATTCAGCTCACATCCGCACTGTAAGAGATTGGTAATTGAAATTGAAAAATTCGTTTGTGAAGTTCTGAAAATTTTTTTCTTACCACGAGCTGAAGAAACCTGAGCATCTGAAATGGCATATAAGAAAACGGTAAGATATCACAATTATATTTGAGCACAAGAAAAAAAAGTATTAAAATATTTATAACTAAAAATTTCATAATATTATACGAATTGCAGTTTAAAGTTATGTACGAATTGTACGAAAGAGTTGACATGTTATTTTAAACAATTTTTGTTTAAACTTCTTTATTTTTCGTGTTTTAAAGTGAAATTGAAATTTAACCACAGGCACACAAGTTGGTTTGATCATTTCAAGCAAATTCTTCAACGAGTTCGCTTTCCAAAGTGTGTCTTCTCTCCACTTGGTGTTCGAAGTAAGTAGGTGGTTTTTTAGTTTGCAATTGTTATTTGTATATGATTTTCTCACTTGATTTTAATTTTTCACAAAAATATTTTTTATTGTCTTTAGTTGAATGTGGTTTGAATTTGTATTTTAGACTCTACCCAGTTATGATGAACAATTTGCTACCGAAAATCGTTTTCGTCTTTATGTTGGCGATGGCTGCTGTAAGAAATATGAAATCTGCAATTTGAATAATTTTCAATGCTCTTTATTATTTAGAACTTGTGTTTCTCAAACCCGTTATCCTCCAGTAAGCAAAGAAATCCAGTGACATAAAGTGACAAAAATTGATGGTATGAATATATATATATTTATATTTTAGAATTGGACACAAATGAGATTGTGAGCAGCAGCGAAGAAAATTTTACCAGAATGGCGAACATTTCTCATCTTGACTTACATGCTTCGAATTTGACTGTATCTGCGAACAACACTTCTTTACCAAACAGTAATTCATTTTAATTACTCTCTCAGGTGTAATCAGTGTATAAAAAAGGTCATTTAATTAATCCTAATGACACATAAATATATGTTTTAAATAATTGTGCCTATTATCATTTTATAATTTTTATTTTATTTGACATTAGATGGCAGTGAAAAGAATGATGACCGCAATCCTGTTAAAAAGCCGAATTGTAAATAATTTTTTTGTTATTTCATTATTAATGATGGTATTTTTTATAATTTAATTAATTTATTTTTATAATTTATGTAATATGAAAAAATGCCACTGATTGATCTCTGACTATTGTATTATGCAAGTTGTGTTAATTTTTTGTTTTACACATTTAGATGCGGTATATATTGATGGCATTATAAGAAAAACATTCTTCGGTTGGTGTACTTTCTTATCTTATTACTATATATTGTTATTGATTTAATTTCTAAACTGTACAATTCTTTAATACTTTCAACACTGCTATTTATTGTATTGTAAGCATGCAGCATGCATTTCATCAAATAATTTAAATACTATGTGTAATCCATTTTAAATATAATTTAAATAATGAATTTTTTCAATTCAGAGGATAAAATTTTTTTACATAAGATTTATTTCGATTGTTTGGTTTATGCTATTCTCTGATACTGATTCGTGATGTTTTAATTAGACTTGAAATTGAATTATTATGCATTTTATGGTGTTTTCTGTTCACTTAAAATTTTATATTTTAGAGCATTTATTTGTATTTGCAATACTTTTTTTCATGTTGGTGTTATTAATGGTATATGTAGATGATACCATTTTCGTAAGTTGTTTTTTTCACATTCTTTTCATACTCGTTTTTGCATTACTGCTTTAAATATATAGAGAAAGCTTTTGAACGACTTGGCAGCTTGGAAAAGAAACTTAGTAAGACAAAGATAATAATTATACGTTGAAATGCTAACTATAAATTTAGGGTCGAAAACGGAACAAAACTTGGAAGACAAAAATCGAATGTGGCGAAAAATCTCAAGCAAAACCATCCGAGCCAGTGACTGTGTGACTTTAGTTTTGAATTTAATTTTATCTGTTAATTTCTGTATTATATTAATGTAAAATTTTTATCCATGTTGTTAATTTTCACGTTCTGATGTATACTAACTGTTAAAATAATAATTAAAACTTTATATTTTATCAGTTGTTGAACGCTGAAAGTAGATCAAATATTTTATCTTTTCATAATAATCACTTTGAACGTGATCGGTTTTTCAAAAATTATTAACTGAAAAAGTGAACTGAAGTAATGTGAAAATTAGCATCAACAGTACAACATGAACATTAATTACATTAAAGTATTAGAAAGAAGATTGTTCAAAAATGCTTCCAGTTACAATGACAATTGCACAAGATACTAGTAGAGATTTAACTGAAGCATCAAATCCAGAATTGAGCAAAAAAACAAATAAATCAATCTTGAATTTTATTTTTCAAGCACCTGCTCATATCACAAACAGACGGCACTACAGTGTTAAAATTTTTTAAATTACTGTCATAATACAACCTGATTGTCATTATATGACTCGTATATTGTGAAATTAAAGAGTTGGTGCGATTACTTTTTGATTAATTTTAAAAGTTTTATTTTAATATAAAAAATGTAAGAAAATTATTTCAATGCAAAATTGAAAACTGAAATTCAAAAACAGAATAAGTTGGTCAATCCTTTGTATAGATTACTGTATTGTATTTTCTTGTACGGAGTACTGTGATCGATTAGTTATCAAGTTTGTATTGTTGGAAGTTGCGTGTTATCAGTGAGTTGTCGAAATTGAAAAACAATTCACCGATGAAATCTATTCTGAGCAGCTAGCCCACTTGTGATGGTTGTTTGTCAACTGTTTTTTGTGTAGATGGAATGAAGCGTATGTGTTTTGGCGATGGCTGTGCTTGTCGGGCGTGTTAGCAGGCGTGTGTGAAGTTCAATAATATCGCTTCAATAGTCAATAATTTGCAAGCAGTATATATTGAGATGTTTTCGTATCAGTTTCTCGTGATGCGTAGTTTGTCTTTTTGAATTACCGCTGCGGATTTGTGATTCGAGAAATTGACCGCGCAGTGCAAGTGACGATGTCGTTTTTTTTGACATGTTTTATTTTTTAGAGTCATGTGCAAGTAACATCGCACTGTCTCTTAAAAGGTTCTTCATCGGCGAACTTCATCGTCGTTGTTGGAATTTTCATTTCATAGGCAGTAAGTTGTTGTTGTTGTTGTTGTTGATCATGATCATGCTGCTGTTGGTGGAAATGCTATAATTTTATTCCATTTTAGTATTGATTGATCACGTTTGGTTTTGGTCACGCAGTGGTTTTCGTCATGTTGGAAGTTCGCAGGAGACATTGTTCAAATTTGTTTACAAAGTCTCGACGCCAAAGCACAAATTTTCAAACCGCATTTGGTTGTAAGTCACTTTTTTCAAAAGCATGCTTTCTATTTTTGCTCTTTCTTCAGTTACAGTTTTCCCTTTGCGCGATTTGTTCGCACTGACGTCGATACTTATTCATATTATTAGTTCACATTGATTGCTTGGGGGGGGGGGAGGGTAGAGTGATTTGAAAATGCTTTGAAATGGTTGGAAAGAAATGATTTTTTTTGGAAAAAAATACAATTTCCCCGAGTAATTCGTCATATGACTGCTCATAGCATTGATTCTTTGCTGGAAGATTTGTTGAACGATGTGGTCCGAAAAACAGACTACTTCAGCTGATTGATTTCACCAAGTTTTAGTAGAGAGGAAAAGCGCTTGCATCCGTATGAGGCAAGGCATTTTTGCATCGCGAAAGTGCGACCAATCCAAATTGTCTACTCCGACTGTATCTGTTTGTCGTTTTTGAAAAATATTTTTCTCACTGGATATCCCAAATCCCACAAAAAGTTTGTTATTTTGATCAAAAAGATATCCGTAATTTCACTATCCATTTCGTCACTACTACTGCGTTCATATTTATCAAAACGGGGACGTTTAGTTTTTCTGTCTTCATGGTAACCGTTCGTTTTTTTTCCTAATTCACTTTGGCTTATTGAGAAAATTGTCTCTCGATAATTATTATATCCATAATTTTACCGCTGACCACGCTTGGATTCTCCAGGAGGTCACTAGGTCCCAGTCAGCTTTTCTCTGGGCAGCTTGTTGACGTCGTCGTTGTACTGCGCGTTGAAAGCGGCAATATGTTGCTCCACTTATTCCTTAGTATCAATAAAGCCTAGTTGGTCCAGAGGAATTGATGAACAATGGGGAGAAGAAAAAAATTTTTTTTCCCCAATTTCCCTTGATAATTTCGAAACATTCAACGGCGGGAGAAGCAGTTGTTTTTTAAATAAATAAACAGCGCAAAGTGAGATCGTGAGCATGTAGAAACTTTGATTGATTTTTCAATAGAAAAAAAATATTTTTTTCACGAGTTGTTGTTGTTTCAATTCTTTTTACTTTTGCTTTCAACAGGAAACTTATTTAACACTAGAAATTGAATACCATAGGAAATTTGATAATCAAGTAAATCTAGTTATAAAATAAAGAATAAGGAAGTTGAAAATGTTGTTCATTTGCCAGTTGAAATTGGATTTGCTTGATATTCTAATGCTGTGTGTGTGTGTGTGTGTGTGCAAACTGCATTGGCATTCTTCTGATGAATAACAAAATTGGCTGGATAAACTTCTGCTGGTGGTTCAATATTGCCTAGTTATTATTGCCTCGACGAATTGCACGTTTTCTAATTAGCACGTCTATTGAAGCGCGTCTTTTTGAAACGGATGTTCTGAATATATTTGGTTTGTTCATTTTGTTAGCTTATTTGAATTGGAAAACTGAAATAATGAATCATTGCACTATTGACGAGCATTCTGTTTGTTTGTTTTATCTGAATCATAAAATATTGAAGTTTGTTGTAACAATTTCAGCGTCCAAGTTTGATTTGGCTCTTCAAAGCGGATTGTGTAATAGTGCACGCTTGCGCACGTCATTGAGCTTATCTTGTCCGCAGTTGAGTATTGCGGAATCGTCGATGTGTTGCTCAAATTCCCAAAGTCCTGTACCATTTTTCAATGCCCTTTTGTTGGTAAGTGGTGGAATTACTTTTGACAGAATTTTCATTGATAATTAATTAATTGTTCAACGTTTCATCATTTGTATAAAATGAATTAATGTAAATTGTTTTTCTTTTTTTGTTTGTTTGTTTGTTTGTTTGCTCCATCATAATTCATAGTTCTGTTTGTTGCTAGACATTGAATTTGAAACGATTTATCAGTAGGATTATGATACGTAGTAAATTGCTCATTTACGTATTGAATTATGGATATGTTAAAATAAATTTTTTATTGTTTTATTATTATTTAGATTGATCCAAAGAAAAGGAGGCGAAGGTGATGGCAGTTGCCGCTTTCAGTGTTGTACATATTATGAGAATATAATTTGTTTGTTTCAGTGGACACGTTTCGGGGCGTAGTTTTAACAGTAGTTTATCGCCAGTTTCCAATCGTTGCGGTTCGCCAAATCATCATGGTAATTAACCTTAGTTATGTTTTAAAATAAGATTTTATTATTTGATAAAGTTAAATTATTGAAAAATATTTTTTTGTTATAAATTATTTGAGTTGATGAGCTGGTGAAAAATGCTGAGTCAGTTGAGTGGTATTTTATTTTGTAATGTGAATTTTAATTTTGCAGATCAGTTCCGCACTTCTTCTGTAGCGTTATTGTCTTCCAATCTTCAACCGTATGCAAAGGCGAAGTATAGATATATATATATTTTTTTTTTCTTTCTATATTTGATAAAAAATATTTTCATATTTATTTACTTGCTAATTTGGTATTTTGTTCAGATGGAATCTTAATCCCGATTCTAGAAGATGGTCAATTGCATCGTTGCCATCGTCTGGCTACGAGACACCAGAAAGTTCCACATTTTCTGTACGTATTGATTGATATGTGATGATGATGCATCGATCTTTGAAAATAAAATGTCGATGTTACTGATTAATTTGTTTATTTTTGTAGTCCGTTTATTCATCACAAGAGAAATTAACAAACGCTTTAACAGAATTGAAAATCAATAATTCAGGCAGCAATGACAGTTGTTCATATTGCGAGGAAAGTACTCTGGCTTGCTTGAAATCACCAGCTTTACGCTGGAGATCCAGGAGTTTTAGGTTCGATTCTTATTTTTGCGTTATTTTTACTATTCCTGGTCTAAGATTAATTTAAATTTTCCATTTTATTGCAGCAGTTTTAGTAATAATGTTTCCGTTTGTGAATATGACGATTTATTGCGCAGCAGTTTGTACAAATCACGTTTTCCAAAGGTGATTCAAAGAACAAAACCGTATATTTTCGCCATTGCATTGTAGTTTGTTTGTTGTATTGTTTCAGGCAAAACAGAATATGGAAGAGAAATTGGAAAAATTTATTGCCGACAATTCTGTCAATCCGTCATTGGTGTTGGACATTTCGGACAATGAACAGCCAGTGGCGGTCATTCATCCGAACATTAAGCAAGATCCGAATTTGGTGAAATTGTTCTCTGATGGTTGTGCAAGATTTATCCACCATCAAATTGTGGAATTAGCTTCTGACTGTTTGCTCAAATCGAAAGAAGAAATCATCTCGTCGGTTTATTTTTACGAAATGACCGAAAGTTTGAAAAACATCTTATCGCAAGTATGATTTGGAAAATTAATAATTTTGAATATTTTTTTCTATTTCGCCAGTTGATAAGTAAGTAAGTAAGTTGCTGTGCGGTTTTGTTTTTATTGTCCTACAGGCGAAAGAGAAGTCTTTGGAATGCTATCCAATGTTGAACGATTGCGCCAAAAAATTGCTGATGATTATTTCCAGACCAGCACGACTACTGGAATGTTTCGTATGCTTGTTTGGTTTTTGTTCTGCTTATGCTGTATGTAATGTTTGTTTGTGGGTGTTTTAAGGAATTTGATCCGAAAGAATTTTATCATTTGTTGAAAGAGATGGAAGAATACGCGAAAGAGCAGCAGTCACGTTTGGAGCTCGATATTCCGCATTATGTAATATCGAAGCTCGGCTTAACGAATGATGTGAACAGCGGTAAGAAATAATAAAGGAAAATGCAATAAATCTTGCTCAGTTAATTAGCTGTTGTTTCTTTTCAAACAGATAAAGGTACAAATGACCTGAAAGAGCAGCAGCAGCTAATTGCTGGTGGGTCAAATTTGATTAAAGCAGAAAATGGTAAAGGAAAACCGCAGCAACAGTCGTCAGATGCTTTTGACCATGTCACCAATAAGCCTTTGTTAAAAGAAGAAGATTTTCAAGTGATGAAATTGATTTCAAATGGTGCATACGGGTCTGTTTATCTCGTGCGTGCTAAAGAGACCCGCAAGCGGTTTGCGTTGAAAAAATTACGCAAATCTAGTCTGATCTTGCGTAATCAACTCGAACAAGTGTTTGCCGAGAGGGATATAATGACTTTTAGTGATAATCCATTTGTGGTCTCATTTTACGGAAGTTTTGAAACAAAGGTAAAACCAAAAAATTATATATGTATTTATATGGTTTTTATATGAACTTTATTTTGAACGTGTTGTTCATTAAATGAAGACTCATCTTTGCATGCTGATGGAATATGTCGAAGGGGGTGATTGTGCCTCGTTGCTGAAGCAAATTGGTGTTTTTCCTGTTGAAATGGCTCGTTTGTACATTGCCGAAGCAGTACTAGCTGTGGAATATTTGCATTCGTACGGCATTGTGCATCGCGATTTGAAACCTGACAAGTGAATAATTGGCATTACATTTCCACATATATTCATCTATCTATCTGACTGATTTCTGTTATTAAGCTTATTGATTACTGCCATGGGTCATGTGAAATTGACCGATTTTGGTTTGTCGAAAATTGGTTTGATGAATCGCACTACTTTACTCTGCGAAGATTATTTCGACGTTTCTGAAACGCAACAATTTCGAGACCGTCAAATTTGTGGTACGCCTGAATACATTGCACCTGAAGTTATTCTTCGACAAGGATATGGTAATTTTATTATTATTATTATTATTATTATCATTATTTACATGAATAATAATTTATATATTGTTTTATGAAATAATTTAATTTGTTTTTAAGGGAAACCAGTCGACTGGTGGGCAATTGGAATTATACTGTACGAATTTTTGGTTGGCACAGTTCCTTTTTTTGGCAGTACCCCTGAAGAGCTGTTTGCACATGCTATCCATGGTTATTTTTGCAATTGTTGCTTATCTATTTGAATTGCACTATTATTTATTTATTTGTTTAACAGATGAAATTGAATTTCCTGAAGATCCATATTGTCCTCCTGCAGAAGCGGTAGATTTGATCCGCGGTTTGCTTCAAGTAAATCCTCTGGATCGACTTGGGACCGTTGGCAGTGCGTCTGAGATAAAAACGCATTTATTTTTTTCTTCTTTGAACTGGCATTCGTTGCTTCGTCAAAAAGCAGAATTCATACCCCAGTTGGAAGGCGACGATGATACTAGCTATTTTGATTGTAATTTCTGTTTAAAGTTGTACACTTGATTTATTGATTTATCGCTTTCAGCAAGAACTGAGCGTTACAATCACGATGTGGATTCAGGTGACGAAAGTTGGTCAGAAAATTCGTCCATTTTTTCATCATTTTCCAGCTGTTCTCCGCGCTACAGTTTGCTAGCCGACAATTTGATGCTTGTGAGTTGTTGTTTTTATTTTACATTTTAACCAATGCTTTTATTATTTTAATTTTATTGTTGAAGAAAAATAATGACGATTCCAATTCGTTGTTGTTGTTGTCCGAAGATGGCAATGATCAAACGTTTGTCTCGTCGACCGAGGAGAATCCCAATGCTGGGAAGCGTAGAAGCGTTGGCGAAGAGGAATTATGCTCTTTTGAAGGGGAAGCTTTAAATCGAACCGATTCGACCATCAGTGCCGATTCTTCTGCTTTGCCAAAGTGAGTACAAATTGTCGATGTTGTTCGTTGTTCAAAAATGGATTCGTTTTTCTGTTCTGCTTGTGTTGTTATATAGATTGTCGGTCTCGCTTGATACGAGCGATTTGGCTGTGCAATTGAAAGGCAACGATGTTGTTGAACAACAACACTTGGACACAAGAAGCTGTGAAACACCAGTGCGACTTAATGTGGCGCCACCGAAATCGACCGGCGGTCTGCATTTGATCATCCCATCTGATGTGACCACACCTGCGGTGTTGAATTCTCCCAGCCAAAGTAGCAACAGTTCCCATGACTGTTCACCGAACTGCTGCTCTTCAGTGGACATTGCTCCAGTTGTGCATACCTACAAGCCAACGGTCACCTTTCAGCGTGGTTCCCTGGCGTTTGGCTTTTCAATTAAATCGATTCGTGTTTACCTTGGTCAAACGGACTTCTATACTATACAGCATATTGTTAGCGTGAGTGTTGTTTTCTGTTCGTCGATTGTGATTATTTTTTTGAAATCTATTATACTTTTTCTATTATGTTTACAGGCAGTGGAGAAGGGCAGTGCTGCTTATCAGAATGGCTTGCGTGTCAACGATTTGATTACACACGTCGATGGGACCGCGGTTCAGAATTTCACCCAGCCGGAATTGTTGCGCCGACTGATGCGAGGCGGTGGTCAGTGGGTGACAATCAGGGCCACTTCCCTTGATCAGACCAGTATCCGAATTGGCAGGCCTCGTCGAGCGGCCGGTCGGTTGGCCAGACGTGTCGGCGTTGGTACGGTCAAGCAGAAGCTTCAACGTCGAGCTTGGATGGAGAAGCGCAAAGCGGCTTCGTTGTTTCGTCGAATGAGCGGCAAGCGGGTCAGTGCCGAATTTGGCGCCTCTGCTTTGACCACGTCGGTGCTGCATCGATCCGTTTCCAGTGTCGAAGGTCTGTGTTCGTCGTCAGTGCCTTGCCTGTATTCGTCGACTAGCTGTTCCAGTAGTTCGAACAACAACAACAACAACAACAACAACAGCGGCAGTAGCAGTAGTAGTATTGAGCAGAGCAGACATGGTCGATCGGCCAGACCGTCAAGTCTGCAAGGTTTGAAAATGGATGTCGTTGCTAAGACCGCTTTGAAACCAACCGCACCGCCTCCACCTCCTCCCCCACCACGTCGTAAGGAACCTCAAAGTATGCCGCTCTCTCCACTGGCCAGATGTGACCAGGCTTCTTTGAGAACTTCCAAAATGCTATTATCACCAGCCCAATCTCAGTCCCAATCACCATTAGCCAGTGGTTTGTTGGCGACTGGTGCGTCCCGGTCCCGTTCCTTTAACTGTCCAAAACGAGTATACTGTAAACCGCGCCGTTTTCTGTAATTTTGCCCGCCTGCAAATTTTTTTTAAATTTTACTTCTATTTCTATTTTACACGACAGTAACAAACTGCGTTTCGTTTGTTACTGTTCATTCATTGTGTAATCTGTCCATGCATGCTTAGTTTATATTTTTGTAAGCGCGTCATTCGTTTAGTAAGCATGCTTTTATCGACTTTGCACCGCTGCATGTGCAATTGCAATTTAGAAATGTGTAGATGGATCTTGTTGCTTTTTTGTTTTTTGTTGATTTCTCCATCCATCCAACGAGTACTGTAGCGAAAGTTGCGGCGGCTTTACCACTGACACTGCGCAGAAAATATTTTCTCACTTTTTGATTTATCATTTACTGGCACAACTTATTTTTGGAAATGAGGAAAAATGAAAATAAAAATTTCAAATGTTTTCCGTTTTGTTTTGCATTTTCGAAATAACTTGTTCAAAGCCAATTCAGTCACTACTGAGAACTGTACTTGATTTTCTTTTACTCTAATCAATTTTATTCATATGTTTTAATTTACATTTTTTATTTGCCTAAATTGTTTAATTACAAGTTTTTACTTTGATTTTATATAATATTAATGCATTATTGTGCTTGGTATTTGTATTTGTTTATTCCCTTGCATTTCTTCTGCAACGTGATTTATTTTTATGATTGACTATACAAAATGACTAATTTTGTACAGTTTGCATTCAAATGAATTACTGTAAGTTAGTGATTTTAAATATTACTGTTATTGTACATTTTGGGGATAGTTTTCTGATTTTGGAATTTTTGTGCAAAGAAAATCAAATTTTTTATAAATTGAAAATTACATTCGAGTAAAATTTAGATGAAAAGCTGTAATGTAGAAGTCGAGGAACCAATGGCGAAACAGTTAATGGAAATGAATTTTTGCTTTCTTTATACGGGTAAGTTTGAAATTAACGTTTCAAACTATTTGAGGCATTCTATTTGAATTTCGCCTTCATACGTTTCTCATAGTGCTTTTATGGCATTTATAATTATACAAATGTGTATTTTCTCTGAAACGTTATCGGTTAATAAGCTCATTTATATTTTACTTCATTTTTTCTTTGAATAATAGTAGCGACGTAGTGTATAATATATATATATATATATATATATATATATACATATGTATAATTTGGCCATTAAGGCAAGATGAAGCCTCCAAATTAACGTATGTGACATATTTTTGAAACAACCAATAATAGTAACTGAGCGTTACAATCACTGGGTATACAATTAAGAAAGCTTCATAGTTATGAAATCATGATTACTAATGCAATAATTAAGCTAAATTTGCTAGTTTCAGAATATGAAACTTCTGGATTTTTATAATTCTTTAATCCTTCTGCATAATTTTCAAAATTAATATTATTTCTCTTAATTCGGACAAAGTTTCTTTGTGTTTTTGTTCTGCTGATTTTTGGATTCATTTTTGTGTAGTATTTGAAAATATTTCTACATGACGAACGCTGAAAATTTAGTAAGAAATTTAAATTATAAATGCAAAAGAAGAAATTAATTATGTTTAAAATAGAAACAGCATTAAATTGCAAAATTAAACTAAATGTCAAATGATAAGATATGAAATTCATGGAATTTGCTGTCATTGCACAGCTGCTTTTTTGAACAACTGTAACCCATAGGATTAGCAGCTGTCCTTTGAAGATTGGAAAACTAATTGTGTAAAAACTGACGCTATTAATCAGCAAGCATCCAGCTTCAGATTGTAAATATTAACTGATAGATGTTCTATCAATCAACGTTCATGAAATAAGCAATATGAAGTTATTTTTTCAATATGTTCAATTTTTGAAAAATAGAAGTGTTACCTAAAAAGAAAGATTGAAAAAAAACGTTTTGTAAAAAATTGTGGTTTTAAAAAACAATGCTTTTTATTGTTCACAGAAGCGTTATTTCACCTGCATAACTGGAAGCATATTGAATTGCAAATAATAAATAAGTTCTGTTCGATAATATGGACTATTATTTCGTAATGTTACATAATGGGCAATTGTCTGCTGTAACTCGTTTTTCTGCTTATTTTGGTGTAATTTGTTAATGCATAGCACAGCATAGCAAAAATGTTGTATCATTTTTTCTCTTCTCATGGCATATTTTTATTTTTCTTTTTTTGGCTGACTTAATTAGTTCGTCTAAACAAAGTTATGTTTCAAGGAAGAATATCTGTTACTTGTATCTGTTATTCTGTACATTCATAATTGGCTCACAGATCCTTTTGATAGTGAAAATAAATATTTTTTTAACAGTTCAGTTAAGTGCATATGCTTATGTCTTTTACCAAAATAACAATCTTTAAGTACTGTTTTTTAACATGTATCCTTTGTTTCAACTATTTTGAAAGTATCATGTGAAACCTTTGTTATTAAGTTCAAGAAGAAATAATGATTGATAATCACAAATATGGAAGGACAATGCTGCTAAAGATAGCTGAAGATAAGCAAAATTTTATGACTGAGAAAAATTCACTTTTAGTCATTAAAGTTAAAAGTTCTGAACAGAAGTTTCTAATTTTATTCCATTTGAACGATGGAAGCAACTGCCAGACGGCTCTTGATGGCAGTTGTAAATAAGCTTAATGCTTTACAAAACTTCCGCAACAATGCTTGAAGCTTTTTTAACTGATTGACCTGGCTAAATTTTTAAATTACTAAAGCAACTGCCGGAGATGAATTCCAACAGATTTCACAACAATTGGCCATGCTGATGGATCACTTGTCAGCCAAGCACTGATCAGATCAGTGATAGAAAGCATATAAAAAGCCCGATTTTTCAGCACAAGGTTAGTTTGAGCGTGAAGCGGACGGTTGACTGCCACTCGCCTTGCGCAATGGATGCTTACAAGAAAGTGTACCTCAGCTTTCCAATGCTGATCATCCTGTCCATGCTTATCTTAGATCAGAAGGTATTTTTGTTTGGTTTCTCAGTCTTCACAGTTTGTATAGTGTGAATTTGTTGCAGGTTTTCTTGGCCCAAGCTTGCATTGAAGGTCAGCAGCAGTGTCCGAATGGATATACTTGCTGCGGATTTAAAAGCGGCTATTGGCGATGTTGTCCGTTCAGAAATGGCGTGTGCTGTGCGGATGGAATCAACTGCTGCGCGCACAACGCCCAATGTGATTCTGAAAAGAGACTCTGCATTAAAGAAAACAACGAAACATATCCCACATGGCGCAATGATTTGCTAGGAGTTCCAGACGATCAACAAGTAAGTGAGATCAACAGACAACAAGCAGTAGTAGGATCAACAGGAACGATCGTTCTCTTTTGAAACATTGACTTGCTTTTAATGAAATTAAACCAGAATTAAGATCATTAGAATTAGAACTTCATAATAATAATAATAATAATAATTAATATTTAATTTGATGCTAACTAGATATATGTGCAAAACAGAGTTTGTGAGTCGAAGTTGGATTTCAAATTTTCAGCAATTTTCATTTGCTACGCTGAATTTTGATTTTGAACCTTTTTTTGTTGTAATTCAATGAAAAGCAATATTATTATTATTATTATGCTCATTGAAGACAAGATTGTTTGTTATTATTCAGATAGCATACGCTGAAGGAGAGGACGTGGTTTTTGGTACAGAGCACATCAACGTTCCAACATTATGCCCTGATAAAATGTCGAAATGCGATGAAAAGAGCACTTGCTGCGAAACTGTTCACGGCCAGTGGGCTTGCTGTAAATTTTTATGAACAATTTGCTGCAAGCATTTATGAATAATATAATAATGCATATTTAAAATTGGCTACTTTGACAGGCTCTCTTTCCAAAGCTGTCTGCTGTTCTGATAAGTTGCATTGTTGTCCTGAAGGAACTCAGTGTGATATGAAGCACAATCGTTGCACTCAAGTAAATTTAATTTTCCAACATATTGCAGTTGATATTTTTTTAATTGCAGGAAAATGACTCGTCATTTGACAATTCTACCACACCACTGTACGGACTGAATATTGACATCGGTATTCCAAAGTATTTAATCCGAAAGAGCAAGATCATAATAGGTTGTCCAGAAAAATCACAGCTTTGCCGGGGAAAACATTCAACTGGATGTTGTCCACTGAAAAACGTAAGTTTAATCTGAAACGGCAAACTGTCTTCTTATCAAATATATTTCAGGGCGTTTGCTGTGATGATAACCTAAGTTGCTGTCCAGAAGGCTATGAGTGCTCTAAAAATGGGAAGTGCCGAAAGTTAGAAGTTTGAAGAAAAATATCTTATCCCTGACCCGCAGTGTGGGTATACAATTAAGAAAGCTTCATAGTTATGAAATTATGATTACTAATGCAATAATTGATCTAAATTTGGTAGTTTCAGAATATAAAACTTCTGGAATTTTATAATTCTTTAAGCATTTCAATCAAATCAACTCATTCTCATCAAGTAGAATGATACTTTGCATTGCAAAAGTAGTACTTACTATTTATTAGCTGGCTAGCTTTGAAAATGAAGAATTTGAAAATGTTTCGTTTTGCTTTCTCAGAAAATGAAAAATAAAAATTTCTGAACCACAGACGTCGTCTACCCGCGCCGCTTCGACGAAAAAAGCACACTTAATTACAAGGCAATTTATATGTTTGGAAATTTACAAAAAGAATTTAAAAAATTTTGATTTCTCATCAGCTGTGCTCACTTAATAATTGCTGAATATCAGGATTCCATGCAAAATGCATGGATTGATTAAATTGCAATTCCAAAGCTTTGAATATTTCCATTGAAATTTGTAATTTGCAAATTTTGCAATAAATGGTTTTCAATTATAATGCGATTCCAAAACAGCGACGATATTATATGGAGGAATTATTATACGCCGTTGTATCACAGCTTTCAAAGCATTTGGCAACATTAAAATTTTGTACATTAACTAACTTTACATGCTAATAATGAATGCATTTCGCAGCTAAAGTTTAATATGAAGTATTTTTTGTATAATATGATAACGTAATTAACACTGCAATAAATGTGAAGTATTGAAAATGATCAGAGTTACTAATAATAGAAATTACCTCAGGTTAGCTGAGCAAAGACAGCAGACTACTACTTGTTAAATATGCATGCGTACTATTTTATAATTTATAATTTATTATTAACTACTCCCTGCCATAAGTTCACTAAAGTGATACGAAAAAAGCACTTGTTGCGCAAGTTTGAAGATTATTTTAGTAGCACAGGAAAGCATGCATCATCACAATCTTCGACTTGTTACTAAAATAATCTTTAAACTTTGACTAATTTTAACGCTACTTTATTTATTATCTAAAATTATCCAATTAAAAAATTCTAATAAAAATAGCACAGAGTCGCTTATATGAGAACTCTGGTGAGTTTGATTAATGAATGTCACGGGAATGAATAAAATAAGACAGACCTCTGAAACGCAAGCAACTGTTTGAATGCCGCAACATCAATTTTATGCTATGCTATTATGTAATACTGCAGTGTCAGTTAATTTATTTTTGTTTTTGCGAAAAACACTTTTCGTGGAAATGGCATATTTATTGTTATATTTAAAATGAAGCTATACCCTATTATATCGTGCGATTTAGAACAAACAGTGCACGGCATTTGCTTTCCTTTTAGCTTTCTTTGCATTTGTTTATCGTGAGTAGCAAAAGCAAAACAATGAATTTGTAACCGTGTAATTTGACTTACTTTAAATGATATTAAAGTATTATTTCCTTTCAGCATGGAACAAGTGAGAAATGGAAAAAAACATGATCTTAGTTACAAAAAATACTTTACATAAAAATTTTCGTAAATATGAGCTTTTGCATTATTCTTTTAGAATATAATGAAAAAGTTTAATTTTTATGTATTGCTTTTTATTTATGTTTATTTGCATTTAATTGTAAATTCAAAATTGCACCAAAATATGTTTGTACTTAAATTTCTCATTTCTGATGGTATAAAGTACTTTTATTATTTTGCATATTCATTTATTAGGTTTCAGTTGTTAATTTGAAGTATATGTATTGTTAATGCAAATCAACTTACTGTAACCACGCTTATAATGAATGTCGTTTCCAAATTAATAATTGATGCACAATGTTTCTTTGTGGTTTTGCAATTACAAATTTCTGATCTCATCTTGGCTGCATTGCGTGCAGTGCATTGTTCGAATTTTGTATAGCACTTCTACGGACCATGTTTACAATCATAGTATAGAGAATAAAAGATAAAAGCTGACCATCATCAGTAAGCTATGCATCAAAGATAGAAAGCGTTAAAAATTGATAACAATTTCTAGATTGGAAAGGTTAGCTTCCGCCTCAATGAATTCATGGTCAATTTATTTTACAAAGCGTGCATGCTGCGAACTGATGAAACACAGAAACAGCATATTTTATAAATGAGCAATTTGCACTGTATTAACATTTTCACTGTAAAGTGATTAGAAATTTCAATTTTCATCTATTGCGAATGGTACGTGAAAGTTCAATATTTGTATTGAGTCGTTCATAAAGTTTAAAATTGTACTGTATTTCATCAATTAAACTTTCAATATTCTATTATAGTTTTAAATCTGAATGAATAATAGATTTAACACAATGAACCCGCAATTAAGGCAATTACCTATGAAAATACGTTGAAATTCATGGTATGAAAAAGGAAATTACTGCTGATTTTGAAAAGAATGAAATTAATAATGTATTCGAATCATCAAAATGAAATAGATGAATTGTAATAGTAAACATTCAGGCTTCATAAAATGCAAAATATTTTGTCTGATAATTGGATTCTTTAAATTATTTTTATATTTAAAGTTAAAGTTTTTATCCAAAATTGCATTGCAAACTGTAAAGTGATTGTCTAAAGTTAGCATATTAGTGCTCTGCATATGCATGCAAATAATTTCAAAATTAAGATGCACCAAGCACATAGTTGTTTACTTTTGATATTCTGAGTAAGTAAATGAAAGCCTGAATTTTTCATATGTTTCAAAGCTTTTCATGCAATAATGCACAAGCGAATATGGTCATTTATAGATAAAAGCTTGATATAAATATTAGGCAAGATAATGATTTGTTGAAAGATAAATAAGGATCATCTTTTGATCTTTTCTTATTCAAGTGTTTCAGACGTGCTTTCCCAATGTCATGAATATTGATTTGAACACGAAGATGTAATGTTTATCAATTATAAGCAATGATCATTTCAACAGAGAATTCGGCCTCTTTTTCTCACGTTAAAAAATTAATATTAATGCTTTTCAGCAATACTTAACCAAGCCCAGTTGTTATCAAATTCAAGGCATTTGTATTAAAACATTGTATTAGTAAATTTTTTCTGAACAAAGTTTGAACCGCTATGAAATAAATTTCTAATTGTGATCAGGTGAAATTATCAGGCTATAATTATTGAATATTTACTGTTGAAAATATTATTGAATAATTCAAATGTAAGAGATTATGTTTCCTTTAATAAATAGTTTACACAGTGTTTCTTTAAAATGCGCAATCCAATGAAAAAATATGGATAGCACAACAACAATGTTTACCTCATGCTGTTTATAACAGAAATGTTCAACTTTTTGAAACAACATTATCATTTATAGATATTTAGATTATTTTTAATAACGTAGGGTTTTATGAAAATAATAATACTTCAGAATTTGTCTTATGGGGCAGTTGCATATGCAGATAAGTGGAATCATTACGTTCGTCATGTATATCTTTATTTGGCAGCAATGGATTAACACTTAATCCATTTTATGACTGAAATCAATAATTTTAAATGAGTCACGTAGCATTAAATCAACTTATTTTATTTTATTAAACTGAAAGCTGATTTTTAAGAATTGTGCTATTTAAATGTGGTAAGCTAATTTCAAATAATTCACTCATGATGAAGAAAAATTTCTTTCAAACATAATTCTGAACTATTTTATTAGATCATCAATTTCAACAACACCTCGTGTGATTTCAGCTATACACAAAAACATTTCATCATTCCAGCTTTATTTGTCAAGGGAAAGCTAGATCATCAGTTGAAAAAAGCCTAATCAAAGCATGAAATGCAAACTGCGATCTAAGTATTTTTTGAGGCATGTTTGTTTGCATGTTTTGAAATAAAAAATTGTTGCACATATTACACTTGCCACATTTATAATAAAAACTGTAATTTATATTCATATTTATAGTACTGTTTTAAGTCAACAAAATTGGTTTTGTTGATTCATTTAATTAACATGTACCATAAAAATTGACATTCAACCATATTTCTTGAGAATTTTTCCAGTCGATTAATATGGAAGTTAATCAGTTGGTATAATATTTGCGAAACAAGGCTACAGCACTTGCTATATATATTGCCTGCCTATTTTATACTCTATTTTCATGGAATAAATACAACAAATGATCTGCTTCATCTGCTGCAATTAAGAATATTTAAAATTGCACTGTTTCTTTACAATTGTAAGATCATTTATTTGTTAATATTTGTTTGGCATTATAGTAAATTGTGGTAAAACTTTCAATTCAACTGATGAAAATGACTTCAAGTAGACAAAAAACCATAAACAGAAATGTTATTACTCTTAATTCGTCTTATTGTAAGCAAGTGATGACAAGTTGCAAAGCAAATATTATTAGCTACGTTGTTTCTGCATAAAACTGTTTTATTATTTGCAGTTAAAAGTGTTCAAATGCGTGTAAGTTATAGTTAATTATCTTTGGTTTCAATGACGTGAATCAAACCGCTGTTTGCACAAAGAATGCAAATTCTCCGCTTTGTTTAACATTCATATCAGTAAAGACGAAGATTTTATTGTTTGTCTTTCACTTTATGCCATGACACAGAAGCAGAATGCGGGACTACTGGAGAACAGCAGGAAATGAGCTGTAATTATTTATGCTAGTTTGAATTTTTATCGCAGACGTTTGCTACAAAATGTGCTACTAAAATGCATATTCAATGAAGCCCATCAAACAAACAACAAGCAAATGATCATTAAACATATATATTTATGCGGAAGTAAGATTTAAATTTTATACTTTACTAAAAAGTTATAGTGTAAGCGGTGCTTATCAACAGCTTAATCAGCATTGTTAAAACACATATCATGAAATTAAAGAAAATAAGTTTTTCTGAAACAACACGCGTCGACATTTTAATAAAAATAAAATTCTGTTTATTTATCTAGACAAAATATTTTTAACAAAAAAGTAATAGTTTTGCAAGAACATAGCTTACTGTAATGCTAAAATTCATGTTTGTTTTATAACGACCTCGTTTTAAATTTACTTTTTAAAAAATTTCGTCTAACATTAATGACTTGTAAATTTCTTACAAAAGCTTTGAATGCACATTTAAGTTGTCATCGTTATTGAAGATTTAAAAGAAAAAATTATACCTTTATTTGATTGATAAATTGCAGCTTTAGAAAGAAATTGAAAGATGCAAAGCTTGTTCCGTTTCAAGAAGCATAAATAATAAATCAGTTGCACATTTTTAATAAATTCTGAAATCGGCCACTTTAAAGATCACATCATCCGCATTCTCATCTCATCTATCCGCATGTAACCAAATAATTCTATAAAGGTAAGCAATCATTATTATATTTCCAATAAATCAGAAATTTTTTATCAATGCAATTCTAAATTTTATTGAAACCAAATTCTTGCAATTTTATGATCCAGTTTGAACATGTTTTCTGTAGTTCTAACAATGAGTTGCTCGTGGAAAATTAATTAAAATAAATCTGAATTACATTCTCATGCAACAGTACGAAAAGGCCAAAGCAAGCACTACTGCTAGAAACTTCACCTTAACACCTTATAAATGTTTAAGCAAGAAACAGTTGTTTGTCTACGGGTTTTCAATTTATGAAAATGCCACATCTCTTTGTAATTTCAATACAAAATAACTTTTTTTCTTATTGTTCACGGGCTAAGCACACATCAGTAATGAAATTTCACTAAAGCAAATAGAAAGATAAAACCTTTGCACTTAAAATAAAAATTCATATTCTAGAAATGAAATTTTATAATTGTTTACGCTTGAACTTTAAATATGATTAGTCAACTAAATTTTTTCTTACGGAAGTACACCTGAAATAGCTAATGATTTCTTTAAAATATAATGGCACAGTTTGATTTTTAATCTTAGATAATGCTTTTAAATTTCAACACCTGACAACTAACTGCGCTTTTAATTATATGCATATAAAAATGTACAGCCTATCAGTACAACAGTAACACTTTCCTTCCTTGAACTGGATAGTTCTACAGTATTTTTACAAGTAATAACTACAGAATACTGTGTCAGTGTATTAGGACATGTGCTTTGATATTTTCAAAAATTATTGGAAACAATTTTCTGTTCATCTGTCTCTTTTTGTAAAGTTATTTTTACAAGGTTTTAATTGCCTTAGAAAGCAATGTTCTGGCTTTAAATTTGCATCGTTGAAATCATTACCAAATACTTATTCGACTTTGAGGACTTTTGCAGATTATTCTTTACTCTAGGTCAAATTAAACTACTGAGAATGTATGCTGAAGGAAATTTCTTTGAATAATGACATGAATATAAGTCGAAAACGCAAGCAAAAGTAACACAAGTATAAAGCATTAAAGACAGGAAGTGAAGCATGTAAGTTGCGCTGATGGCAAACTTTCTGAAAACAGAGAAAAATCAAATTTTTTTATTTTTAGTAAGTTGCGCTTTTGCAAAACTTATATGCTCATATATTTCGTATGATTAAGTAGTTCCCAAAGCACGTTCATCAATCTTAATAACTTCAGCCAATTGTTTGACAAGGTTTAACTGATAAAGTAATTATGCTGTTTGCCACAACATATAATTTAACTTTAAACAAACGCTATTAATAAAAATGGAGTAGAGTAAATAACATGTTAACAATATTTTGAAATTTTTTGTTCACATCAATAAGGAAACAAATGAAAAGAACGGAAAACAAACATGCATGGACCCAAAATGAATGAAAACCATTTTATTTACATTGTCAATTCGCCCAATTGAACATTTCATCAGCAATTTATTGAAAAACACGCTGAAATTTACTATATGGTAAATTTTTCTTTGTTTTAAAGCTTTTAATTAGATCGTCTTGGGTTTGCTTGACTTCTAGTTTGTTCGAGATTGTAAAATCGTGTAATACATTTTAATAGCCAATGACAATTGACAATGGCTATAATCATGGACTGTTTTCCAGTAAATCCCGAGTCGGTTACCCGAGGCGTACTTCATTTGGCCAGCGAGGCATCAGCTCTGATCGATTCATACAAGAGCGCTTAATAAAGTTAGAGAGCAGTAGATGAAAACAGCAAATAGAAGGCGCAAACTATAGGCAATTAATAGGTGATATTTGGAGGAAAATATTTTAAATATAAAAAGCTGAATAAACATGGTTGAAAGTCTGTTGCTTCACCTGTTTGCGAAAAAGACTGAAATATCAGCTTTGCGAAATAATATTGCCGTTCTGGTTTAGACTGATAAGCAAAGCAAGCCTTCTTCGTAACGGCACTATTGACGAAATTTGACTCCTTTGCGAAACTTGATGGTAACGAAGAGCCCACGAGTGGACGTCATTTGAGTGGCGCCAGTATGAATGCTGCAGGTAGCGCTGCAGATTGTTGCCAATCAGCAAATAAACGCCAGCCACGCCCTACTCCGGCTGAGCATAATTATTGAAAAGTAGCCTAATCTGCCTAGTGAGAGAAAGCCGTTTAGATCGGCTGAGCACGGTCGGAATTTATTTGGCCGGCCAAAAGTGCTTCACAGTTAGGATCTGGATGAATCAGTCTAACATTACAGAAGAACTGGAAGTGCTGAAATGGCGTCAACAAGCTTACAGTGTTGCTGTGCCTGTTTTTGTTGCAATATGCATTCTAGTGATGGTGGCGAATCTTTGCGTACTTGTCACATTAAGATGGCTTCATACAAAACTAACGCCTACACTTAGGCTCACTGTTAGCTTAGCCATTTCAGATGTGTGGACGTCAACTGTGGTTGCTGTCAGCATGGTATTTAACAGCTATCTTGTAGTGGTGATGCACGTTCCGGTTAGCACTTGTGTTGCTCTGACGTTCGAAGGAATTCGCATGGGCGGTCTGTTAACTGGATGCTTTCATCTACTGGCTTTGTCGGTTAATCATTATCTGCTCATCGTGAAGCCATTTTTATATCCGAAATTATTAAGCAGCAGACGTACAATTGTGGTGATTGTATTGTTATGGCTTGTGCCACCCACTGTTATGCTCACTTTTTTTGCATCGCTTGAAGGCCAAGGCTATCGATCTGAAGAAGGCTATTGTTTGAATGTAGCTTTCTTTCACAGACTGGAATTTCGTCTGGTTATATTTTTGCTCATCTGTTTGTTGTTGGTTATCATGTCAGTGTTGTATTTGCTTATATTCTGCATGCTTAATCGGCTGGAGAAGCGGTTTTCTAAAACAAGACGATCTGACCCATGCAGCCAGCAGCAGCAGTTGAGTAAAAAGCGTAAAGTACTGACGACAAGCTTAATCATATGGGGAACATTTTTGCTTGGATGGGTACCAAGCAGTGTTATTTTTGTACTTACTTGCGCCACCTGCCCTTATCCATACTCAAAGTCATCAGCAATTAGCGTCGTATTTGCTACCAGTGTACTGGCCAACTTTTGCATTCTCATCAAGAGTTTGATCAATCCAGTAATTTATGCGGTCCGCATTCCTGAAATACGTGGCGTTCTGCTTAATTGGGTTCATCGTGGAACCGGGTCTGATTCTAAAGCACCTGTTGTTGGTGAAGATGCTCGTCGAATCACTGACAGAGGAGATCAGAGATCTCTGTTAGAGTCACGTCTAGCACCCTGATTGCATTGTTTGATAGCGCTTTTTGTTTTCTGCCTTTCCTGACCAGTGCTGCTTTTGTTTCCCATATTACTCTGCAATTTCTGCTATTGCCGCTGCAGTTAGTAAGCCATACACGCTTGCGAAGTTTTGCGCATTTGTTTACTATATATATATATATATGTGTGTGTGTGTGTGAAGTGAAGAAAAAAAATTTTTTTGTGTTCAGTCGTTTTTTATTTTTAATTTCTTTAGTTTTGGTAGGAACATTGGGTGACGTAAAGCAGTGTTTTGTGCAAAGTAAATATTCTGTTCTTAAAACAATCTTTTCAAAATGCATGCTAAGGCTGTTTTTTTACTTTTTCCGGTAGTTATCAGAATATCCATGGAAATTTTACGATTTTAAGTGATTTTAAAATTTGTGAGGATTATGTGCGATGATGTGTCGCTGCATGGAAAAAGCAAATAATGCATTGAATTTGACATGTCGAGTAACAGTGGTATTTCCAAACTGAATTAGGCTAAGGAAATGGCTGTAGTTCGTCTATTGCAAGTTTCATTGCTAGAGCAACTTACTTGAAAGTGCAGTGCAGTGATCACTCAGTTGTCTAAACATTGTTGAGTTCTAAGCTGAATTACACGCATAAACAAATGTTCGCTTTGTTAAATTGCACTCTGTTTGCCTTGCAAAGTATCTTGTGTTCAATGAAAGGAAAAGAGATAACAATTACGCCATAAGGCCATAAGGAAAGTATGATAAGTGCAGCTGTTTTAATGCATGTTTGATTAGTTTTTCTCTCAGTTTTAAAACTATATGAAAGTTTTACAGTTATTTATAATTTACTGTTTTGTTTTCATTATGAAATATATTATGTCTATTGGAAATTCAGACACTTTTATGCTATGATATTTGTAGCAATAAAGCAGATTTGCATTCACTATTTACTTTAATGCCATGTCAATTTTTATCAGAAGAAAGACCATTAATTTTTCAGTAATAAAAATTTATTATTTTTAATAAAACAACTTTTTATGACAAAATAATGTTGTTTGTTTTTTTTATTTTCAATCATTATGCCTGTAATGTTTTACAGGTAGCAATCTATTGCATACTGAATGATAAAGTTGTATCTAAGGTCAAAAGCAGCTGATGAAAAGTGAAAAATGTAATTTAGCAGGTCAAGAGATTAATCTTAGAGGATAAAATTGCCAACATACGTGGGAAAAATTACTACAAATGGTTATCTGAAATATAGCATGGTTTAAGTGAATAACAGTGAAATAAATAAATTTTCATCTATTCTTGCTAGTATCATATAATATTTCAAGAAAGTGACACTAGTTTAGAAAAATTTTTGATTAGAATCTTGTCTATCAGTTTTTGCTAAACAGTTCATTAAGTTTTATGCTTGTACAGCTTTTACTCTGTAAACGGCAATGCCTTTAAATATAACGACGACAAAGCATGTGATATCATATTTTCAGTTGAACGAATGGAAATTTTAAAGTTATTTACCAAACAATGTTTTTATTGGTTTTATTATAAAAAGCAAGTGATGAATCGTTTTGATGCTTAAAATTACATGGTAGAATTCAGCATAATTTTATTTACATCCTGATGGCAATTTATGATTTATTTTGCTCTGATTTTAAACATGCAAGATGTATACTTGCATTTTGTTTTGTAACAAAATTTGTATTTTACCCAGAAGAAAAATTACATTAAAGCTATCGTCACCTTTTGAACATGCATTATTTAAACAGTTGCGAAATATTTAAGTTTCGTAAAAATTGCCTCAGTACGTAATTTAGAAGTGTACAAAATCGATTTGTCTTCTTTTGGAGAATCAGCGACAGATTCATTAGTGTTCCGGTCTTAAGCTTTCTTAATTGAATATGCTCATGAATCATTTCTACAGCATACTAACTGGGAATTGAAAACTGCGTATTTTTAGTCTGAAAGTAAAATGTAACATCTGAAGAAGAGAGCTGCTTAAAAATATTCACAATAGTAGTTTCTTTGTGCATCCAGAAAAAGGTGTTGAATTTTTCAAACAAGCAGCAAACAATTCTTGCTATGTGCATTATCCCATTAGTGGTGTATATTTTTACATAAAACATTTCATTGTGCACTTGCATTGGAAATTTTATTCCATTAAATTACGTAGACGATTGATGTTTTAATGCTTTTTGATAATGATACTCAATGTATAGAGTGGATTATCACTGTTTTTTGAGTAGGCGTGATTGTTTGTAATCAATAAATTTGAGATTTGTGTTTTCAGATGTTGCATGGCAAGGTTATGCCGATAAAACAATGCTTCACTTGACTCATTGCAAAACACTAAATATTGCAATTGACGTATCAGATTTCCTATACTTGATAACTAACTGTTAAATTGTTCAAGAAAATATAAGCATAATTAGTAATGTAAATTCTGTATTTACTAGTGCTTTAAATAGCTTGGAAATTATTGGCAAGTGGAATTGCACTGGGCGTGCAATCTTTCGAATAAGCAATAATCATGGACAGCCTGGCACCTATATAATATGCAGTAAATCCTATAAAGTCGATTCGAGAGTCTGCTAAACATTAACATTTATATTTCATGGTGCAGATTGCAAAGGGCAAATATTTTGTTTATGATGTTTCAGCACAAACGCAATAAAAGACAAAACCGAGTGTGAATTGGAATTGTTCATTGACTATCGTCTCAGTGACCAATCCATTATAAATGATAAATAACCTCCTTTCATTTCACAATTTTTCACACATCCACGAAGCTGTTAAGTTGACAGCAACTGCTGATATTATTAATTTCATTGCTGGACAGAGATTTAGATGGAATCTTCTGATCCCACTGCAACAGGACAGCTGACAGCGTATTTTAAGCATTATTATGCATAGGAATTACATTTGTGAAGTATTTGCTTGTTATGTTCGTTAGCATAATGTTGTTTTCAAAGATTGCTTGCTTTGCGCAGACGTTATAGCAAGCCCTTATAGTTCAGTTTTCAAAATGTATATTCATCATTTGAAGTTGTTCTTTAGTGCATCTTTTTATTGCAAACATTTTATTGATTGTTACTTAGCTTTAAGATATAAAACAGCTGCAACAGAACTAATTACGTCGAAGAATGTTGCTAAATAATTTTGCTAAAATTATTCAATAATCCAATTGGGGTAAAAAGTTAATTAACCATTAAGTACAGTAAAGTTATTCATTGTTTAAATTTGAAAATTTCAACATATGAAATGTTTGCTGAAGGCATTTTTGCAAGCGTTTTTGCATATTGCACCTATATTTAACCACGCATCACAGAACTGTAACGATATTAATTCACACTGCTTTGACAGTTTGCCTTGAGAAACAAACAAAGAAAATTTACTAATCATCTAACTGGTCGAGAACAGCAAGTTAATTATAAGCTGTAAAATTTAGTTTCACTATATGCATAACAGTTTAAAATAGCAAAAATTACAAATTTAGCGCTTTGACTTCCTTGTTCTGCTTTCCAAATCTGCTTTCCTTATGTGAAATAAACGTTTGTTTGCTTTTTGTATGGAAACCATTATAAAAGTATAACATGAGCAAAAATCTGCTTTTACTTTGCATTATGCATACAAATCTGAAAACTATCAGTTCGCATATAATTTTCACACACAGTTTAAGAGAAAATAAAAGCGAAAAGCACAATTAAATAAACAAAGCAAAGTTCAATCAAATGTAATTCAAACAGAAAAACACTATTGTTAATCCAGCAGCTCAATCAAATTTTCAAAGACATGATTGCAAGGGTTACAAACTGTGAATAAGCTTCCTTTGAACTAAACGAAAAATCAATGGCGGCTAACCGTAAGCTACAAACAAGCCGCTGACATAATGTTATCGGGCACTCTGAATTTGAAGCATCGCTCCAATATGAACAGTGCACTGTGAATTTCAAAAAAGAAAAAAATTAAATTATGTTGGATCAACAAAATAAACAATCTTATCTGACAATCAGAAAAATAACACACATGCAAGATAAACCAAAGTGAAATTGAGTATGTGATATAATTTTGTCAAAGCCAAGTATATCTAGCAAGCACAACAAGCAGGCATTGAATCAGTTAAATTTGATTGGAAAGTTCTTCGACTTCTCCACAAATGTTTTTTCTTGCATTCTGTTCAAATTTTTCGCTAAACAACTTTGTATGAAATATGTTTGGTATTTGCAAAAACGTTTTCAATACCTAAAATGGTTTGCTGTTAAATGAAAAATTTTCCATATAATTATAGTTTGGTTGCAGTTATACTGACATTGCTTCCCATATTAAAAAAGTTTACATCTTTTACAGTTCAAAGAAATTTGATTGGCAAATTTTTGAATTTTCTTAAACATGTAAAATTGATCGTTTCCTTCTTTGAAAAATGTAAAATTTTCTGTAAATGATAAATAAATTTTCACTTAATAATTACCGTATGCTGCATAAAAATTTTTAATATATTGGATCAAGACACTTTTATAGCATAACCCAGAATATTAATTTTTATGACGCTCCTTTAAATATGTTTCAAGCTTTAAACTCACGCTCAAACGCTTTGTACGATAAGCCTCATCAGACATTCGTGAATATTCTTGTCTGGTTTGACTCTTGTAATCTGCGTAATCTAAAAAATTTTAATTACGAGTTTTAAAAATAAAACAACTTTAGGAATCATTCCGCTTTTTCTGCTCCGCTAGCTATTTCTGCAACTGTTTCTTCCTGATTGCCAAATTTTTACTTTTAATTTTCTTTCATTTTTAATTTAATAATCGAATTAGTACACGATAATTACGTATCATTTGCAATATTAGTGACATATGAATATGCTACAGTATTATGCGTAAAATGAATTAATTTAAATTAATAACTACCTGAACTGCTCGAGCCAAGAATTGCCAATTCAATATCATAAAAATAATATGCATCTTCCATTTTGAACATTGACAGTGAATCTGCTTTTTGAAGATTTTTATGTACAATCATATCAAAAACTATGTTAGCCTAAAATTTAACATTTAACAAGAAATCAAATAGCATATATTAAAAGAAACTTGCATCTTCATAGTGAGCTTCGTCAGCAAACTCTTGAAATATCACTGCACTTTCTTGTTCATTGGAATTGGAATTCGGATTGTAACAAATGCTAAAATTTTAATATAGATAAATATTAAAAATAGATTCTAAAAATTAAATTAAGCATCCCTGAAGAAAAATTAAATGCACATCAAAGCATTAAATCACATTATTCTAGTTCAAAAACTGAAGCATTTTAATTAATTCAGTTGCTAGTTTTCTTCAGAGAAAAACATTTTTTAAACAGAAATTTCAATTATAAATTTTTTTTCATACTGTGTTACATAAAATTATAATTAGGATATTTAGGCTAGAGAAAAAACTGATTTCAACTTTATTAGCATATGTGTTTGATCAATATGAGGTATTTGATAACAGTGCAGACATATGGATTTGTCGCAATTTCAAAAACATTAATTCATTAAATTTGTGACACTGTGCAATGTTGTTGCACATCAGAGTAATAATATCTGTGAATTTCGAAACTTCATAATGTTTTTGCAATTAAAATTTATTAAGTATCAAGTTGTTCATATGTATTCAACTATTTCAGTTTCCAGTAATTATGTTAATTATATTATTTAAAAAGTATCACATTCCTTGAAGCGCATCATTTAACATTTTTTCAGTCATTTCAAATGAATTTTGTTTCTAGCAAGATAAATCTGCAAAATTTGGAAACTATTTATAAACAAAGTTAACAAAACAACTTTCTTTTTTATTACTTTTCTTAGAAACGGCTGTGCAGCAATTATGCATGTACTTATGAGACATTTATAGCATTCTTTTGGTTGAATGCATTTTCTGTGTTTAGTTATTATACAGATAACTCAAGCAGTAGCTTCAGTAAGTGTGCAACAATTTACTCTGTTTTAATTGTATGACATCAATGTACTGCAAGCAAAAAAGGCTTTATAACGAACATCAGTTGGCCAATATACTTCCGGTTTCCAATTAGTAATTATTAACAGAACTAATAGAACAGTGATTCATTGCAATATGGAAAAGCAAAAGCAATTTTTCACAACTGCTTTGCAAAGTTTTCATACAATTCGATTTAAAAATAATGTTAAAAATTCTAATATTTTTGAATTTTATATAAATAACTTGCTTTATTGTTCATTCTGTCTCTTCAATGCTATACAGATACAACATTTGCTAAAAAATCAATTATACTAAAATATCGTGCCTTGTTAATGCAATATCGATTGACAGCCAAGCGCAGATGCTAGAAAAACCAAATTCTTACATTCATTTTGTCTCAGAGCACATCAGAAAACAAACCAGCGCATTTCAGAAAGAAAATGGAAACTTAATAAATCACTTGCGTAGCATAAATGCGAAGTCACCTTAACAGGGAACAATGGGAACACCATTAGTTCATTTAATATCAAGCATCAGATGTCAACTTTATCCAAAATTTAGGATTACTAGAGGAAAAATCCTTTTCAGCATTCATTAAATTTCATGCAAAATTACTGCAAAAGTTCAAGTTGCTGTTTAACACTCAAGAAAAGAATAATGAGACGATCGTAAAATATACGTCAATGGTATCGAACATTAAAGTCATACAATAGATGCAGTTATTTCGCTTTTGATGTAACATGCCGATTTCAGTACATTAAATTTTAAAAAAATTATCAAAGCAATTTCTTACTGTTACGGCAAATGAGTGCTGATTGAAAATGGAAAAAATCATACTTATGAAAAAAAATTGAAAAAGCAACTGCTTTAGCATTTGAAAGCAAATGGCGGCATTGATCATAATATTTAAACAATTGCCAAATCCTTTTCAGAGTATGATATTGTCGTAAGGGATGATTATAAGCGTTGCAAATTCTCTCCCACCATTTTATTTTCACATTATGGTCCGTAAAGTCGGTTAATTCAAACCATATTAACTTTAATTCCTCTTCTTGATTATTCATTTTTTTTTGCAAAACTCATCTGCCTGTCGAAATATATAATAGTGTAAATCACAAATTTACAGTCCCTTATTGACTAAAATTACAGGACTAAAATAAAGATTTTCAAGTGATTTCATCCTTTTTTTCAATCTTATTGTTGACAGCCTGATGCTACAGTCAGAAATTAGCCATTAAACGTGATCATTCAAAGAACAACGGTAAAACGTAATTACTTTCATAATAACACTGTTTATAGGGTAGGCATATTTTTTTTATTAAATTTCTCGAACTTCACTGTGGGTTATAAATTGCAAATAAATGCAAAGCATCTGAATTTTAATTAAAGTGATATCAGTCACGGTCATTTCATCAAGTTTTACACTAAAATGAATGTTTTCTGAAAGCGTTTTAACGTACAAAATATATTCTTGACCGATACAGGCTACTTTAGTGGATTTACAACAGTACAATTGCATTTCTATACGACAATAAACTACTACGCGACTATCAAACAAATATTTTACTCTAAATACTTTCCTAATAACATTTTACTTTATATTACTTATATTTTCTGATTATCACTATTGAATTGTTTCGTAAGCTTTAAATTGTATATAATAATTTAGTTCGTTATATTTATGGCAATGCCATTCATATTTGCATTTCTTCAAAGCAAACATGCCTTAAACGTTAATAAGTTTTCCAAATAAACCTTTCACCTAGTCGAGATGCCTATAGTAATAATTTTTAGACACACACTGACATCATATGTAAAAATATATACATAAAAGTGGTGAAGCACCGTATTTTTCCATTTTCCATTTTCATTTTCTTGCTGTTAAATAATTTTGAACTACCTGAGTTTCAAATAAATATAAATGAAATTTGTGTTATATATTTCACGATATATTTTATATACTGCGACATCTTTATTGTTTTATGGAATTATTGTAACTGTAAGAAATAATGCATATGATTACGTGATAGTAAAAATTATACCTGATTTATGTATACTGTAATCTATTTCTATTTCCCTGTAATGAGCACATAAATAAGGAATGACTTGTTGAGTAAACCTTAGTTTGTTTTCATGTTTAAAGAAATGGAAAATCAAGGTAGCAGCAGGAAGAATCTGTTGATTGAGTCGTTCTCTGATTCAGATTCCGATGTTCCTGACTTAGAATTGGTACCCCCAAATTCTGCGAAAGTGTTTAAACCTGCTCGTTGGATGTGAATCAGATTTTTAAAAAGCTTCCCAAAAAATTTATTTAAATTTCAACTCGTTTTAGGAGGGATGTTTTGAATAATAGGCCGAAGAATCGTGAAATTAATGTTATCTATGAAAATGCATTACTTTCATCTCATATGCGGATTTGCCTGTTTACCTTGATGGCTGTGGTGCTAATTGTTTTGAGTGTGCTGACATTCTATGTCATAACTCTTCATTCAGAAATTAACGCCATAAAAGAATCACTCAAAGGTAAATGCGCATTACATTGCTTGTTATTATTTTCATGTAATATCTTCTAGACATCAACGTGTTGTTCTTAAATATTTTAGTATTATGCTTATCTTTAAAATTTGTTTTGCAAGTTCTGATTTCATTATTCTTTGATCAAAATTAGTTTTGTAGATTTAAATTTTAAAACTGTGCAGCATTGGATGGAATTTTTGTGAGAAAATTTGATAAAAGCCGTCTTTATAATATAATCAGTTAAAACTTATGATATTGTTGACAGCCAAACAGATTGCATTTTTTGAATACTTTCAGTTTCAGACATGATAAATGTAATGTGCAGAGTGTTCTGTATATGTTGAATTTTTAATAAATGTTAGCATTAGATGTTTGATTTAAGCAATGACAATTCATATGCGCATTTTTTTATTTTGGTGCATTTCTTTAATAGTTTGGTAATATTTTTATTGATGATTTTTATGTTTTTGATTAACAGGATCTCCTAAGTTGGCTGCTGTTGATACTCAGGCTACAGATCAACCACTTTTGCTCGGTCCTCGCTCATTTTTACCTTCAAATCTAACTTTGAATTTAGCTGGCATAAGTGATACTGATGTAATGCTGCTTATATTTTTTTCTGTTTTTCCCTTTTATTGTAAATGTTTTTTGTTTAAATTTCTAGAACTCTGAATTAACGACAGCTGATAAACCGATGACTACAGTAATGAATTCTTATGTATATTATTTAATATAACTAAAAATTCTGATATAATTTGTCACCACTTTAGTTCAGCTTTTGTTTACAACACATCTTTTTAGGTTGAACGCAGTACCGCAGTGCAAGACAACGTACGCTACCGGAAAGCTTTTCCTTCAGATACTTCAGTAAGTAATTATGTGTCGTGAAAGCTGTAGGATTCATCTGTTTTTGCAAACATGTTTAAAACAACTTTTTCAGCATTAATTATTTTTTAAATTGTTTATCTAGTTTTCTGCTGTATCTGAAAATACTGGAACTCCGCTTCTTGAAGAAAATTTAAGGAAAAAGGCTACAATGAGCATAAAGAACGTGATTTTTCGTTAAGCAGCGATTCCTTGGACACAAACACCGTAGGCGTGCTTCTGTAATATTCAATTATACGTTTATGTAAAAAAAGGGAAAGAAATATTTTTGTTTTATAGAAAAGTAGTCCGTGCTTTCCTAATTCGAAGTCTTGCCTCTGGATGAATTTCAATTTAAAAAATTTTTTGCATAGTTTTCTTCGATTTTTTACCATCTATGCAGTAAATTGTGACGCTACATGCTTTCCTAAGTGTTGACGACTGAATAAGATAGGTAAATTTAATAGATAAATTTGAATGAAATAAATAAATATGCAAAGTATGTGGCAATTTGGACCACTGTCATTGTAAGGACAAGCCAGGTAATGCAACTATCAGGGAATACTGTTGATTCCAGAGATGTGCTGTTGTAAATAACTTCTTAAGAGGCAACAACCGATGACACTAGATGGAAATAACCTTTGTTCTGATCATCATGGAAATTTCATACCACCACTACGGATAAGCTCGCTATGTGCCGCTTTGTCAAAAATTGTGAGCGAATAGATCTTTGCCAAGTTGAAGCTATCGTTTCCCAAGTGGAATCAATTTCTGGATGAATGGTGACTGCTTCAATCTTCCGGTTGTCTGAGTGGACCGAACTTTTTGTGTTCCTGCTACGCAGGAGTACAGTACGTAAGTCATTGATGCAGCAATGCCATGTGAACCTGACATTGATTATGTAACTGTTAGTTTAGAATCCAACCTGCATTTCATCATTACTGTATTTCAAAAAAACAGCGGAAGGGAAGTGCTTCGAGAGAAATCCATGTACTTGTGCGTATGTGTTTTGGTCTTATTGTTTATTGTTTGGGCGTTACTATTTATTAAATAAAGCAATTTATTTATTTCACGGTGATTTATTGTTGAAACACTGTCATCGTCGTTGCATCTTGAATTGAAAGTAAACAGTGCTCTTGTCAATTTGCATTATCACTGTTGTTGTCACTGTTTTGAGTCGTATAGTCTGTCCGGTCATTACTGATTATCACATGCTATGAAGCATTGGCATGCAGTCTGTTAGCTGCAAGCTAGGGTGAATGTAAGCATTCATCAGGTCATGAGATTTAATTTATATAGCAAAATGCGTTTGAAATTTTAAATTTGTTCTTTTACATGCAAACGTTATTTAATTATGTATATTTAAATTTATAAATGAAATTGAAATTGCATAAGTAAAGTATAATAATGATATGTTACATATAGCTAATTGCTTGACACTGTTTATCTTTTTTTAAACAGTTAAAGTATGAAAATATTACAGTATAAAAGAGAGCTTAAAGTTATTCACTAGATCATTTTACATCAGCTACAAAAAACAAAGAGATAGCCAAAAATGAAACCAACAGAAAAGAGGAAGCCAACTGTTTGTTGAAACGTATGTTTTGTTTGATGAGCAGTTTCAAAGATGCAATGGATGAAATTTAAAAATTTTGAAAGTAATGTTCATTATTATTAATTACTATTTTAAGCACAGTGACAATTTAAAAAATAATTGAATTTTTATTTCACCAGTCTGCAAATGTAAAAGAGGTAAAAAAATTTATCCGAACAAATATTTATATTCTGAATTTTTGACAGTACTTTTTTCATTTACTCTTTGGTTATCATTTTTTGAAATAGCGGTGGTATACATTGATTAATTTTTCATTTTTAGTAAAATTCGATCTCTGATCGAGTATGCTTTGACAAATGCAAAGAATTCAGTTAAAAGTTGAACTGTCAGTGGTAATTTGTTGTTAAGTTTCATAAAAATTTTAGAAAAAGATTGATTGATTGATGAAGAGTTGAGTTGAGTTGAGTTGGGATGATTTTCAAGTAGCGTCTCTTGTTTCACAGCTAGCCAGCTAATGTTGAAGAATATATTCGGTGCAGAGTTGTGAAAAGATGGCACACATGTTTTTCAAATTGCTGACGTTCCAGAATGCAGTCCCTCACGGCATGTGTGCTTTTCTTTTCACTATCGTATGGGATTTATGAGACTCGAGTGAAGAAGGTTCTTTCTTTTGCCCAGATCACTTGCTTCACAGCCGCTTCAGCCATCTTGGCTTGCAAATGTGTAAGAGTGATTGTGCTGCTACTGCTGCTGTTGCTTGCTTCATACGTACATTTCAACAGCGAACTGGTTGTTGTTTCATCAATGACAACCAGTCCATTATTGAAGAGCATAGAATTTTCTGTTCAAAGTGATCTGCTTGACACAAGTGAACATCAACTGCGTACGAAAATGGCCCTTCGACTTCTGCTTCAATATACTTTGTTGGTTTGTACTGGCTGATTCGATAATTATAATCAGCTTTCTCCTTCTTCTTCACCTCTAATCAAATATCACGTTGCATTTATTCTCAGTAATGCAAATTTAAATTTTTAACAGTTGTGTTTCCTTACACAACTAGCAGAAATATTTCATTTCACCATTTGCATTCTCCTTTTATTCGTCAATGATAAATAAGCTAAAGCAAAATTGTTTTAATAATCACAGTATTACGTAGGATTAAGAAAATTTCTCTCTCTCTCTCTCTCTCTCTTGGTTTGATCAGAGAAAAGTGTTACAAGTGTGCTTTGTTTCGTTTCAGAGGCAAGGGTCATGGCCGTAATGGCTTTTGTTCATTTTCTAGAATTTCCGCATTTCTGCTGTGCAAGCGAGGTTCTTGAGCTTTACTCAATTCTGAGCAAAAGTTGCACCGCTGCTGAACATTTCGAATCGAAGAAAATATTCTTCCCCTGCATTATTTGCTTTTTCTAGCCCCACCCCCTCTTTTATTTTGAAATGATGATTTCAAAAATGTGTCATCACTTTGATCAAGGTTGATGATCAATTTTTCATCTAAATACCATTTAATTTTCTTGCACACCAATGAAAGCCAATTTCAAATAGCCGAACAATTTGCTTGTGCTTTCTTTTCCACTATAATGTAGCGTGAAGGAAGTTGGCAAAGAACAGATGAGTGAAGCATCTGATTAGGGCTAGCTAGCGTTTAGTAATTCACACACTGTTTACTTAAGCTTAAGCTTCAAATCCAGTATTATATTGACAAAGCTTGCAGCTTTTGCTCGTTTCATATTTATATATATATGTTTTCATTGCAACCGCATCAGTCATTCATTCATTGCTACAATCTGCATCTGCACGTATGGTGGGTGCGTTTTTATTCTCGTTTTTTTTATTAGTAACGCTAGGTATGAGCCTGCTTTTTCTGTTTGTTTTGATAAGTTATTTCTGCAAGCCGTTCGAAAGCTTGTTCTTCTTTTTGCCAACCCGTGTGCATATTGGTCATCTCTAAGTAAGATTTGTCAATTGTGACATTCAAAAGTCAAACGATAAATGATAAATGCATAATTGCACATAACGGACCAGTTTGCACTTGTTCTCAAAAAATTATTAGCTATTAGATTTCAAGTGGCAATCTTGCCTTGCATAGCTTGGACTGGTTTTGCTTCTTTTTCAAGCAGTTTCATCAAGGAGAGGTTTGTTTGTTTGTTTGTTTGTTTGTTTCACATTAGCAATTTTTTGTCCAAAGGGATTTTTATTTGTTCTTTATGTCGTAAAAATAGACCGACCGTCAAGCATTGCGCGTTTGTTTTTTTCATTGTTGCTGTTCCTATTGCAAATGCATGCAAGTTGGTCAGTTTGCTTGAAATGCTTTTTAGTTGAACATTTGCAATGTACAATTCTCCAGATCGAATAAATTATGCGCATTTGTGCTATTGCTGTCATAATATATGCACATTTAAAAATTTGGATCACATCGTTGCTATTTATGATGGTTTCTTCTACAGTGACCTTTTCAGTGTTGAAATGTGTGCATATTTTTTTTTGGTTCTCTTCAACGTGCATTTCGCTTTCGAAGCGTTGACAATTCCGAACAGCAGTTTGGAATCGTTTGCATCGCATGGACAGTGAGCAAGTGAAAATGATAAGCTTTCACTGAAGCAACTGCTTTATCTCTGCAGCAGCAGTAATAATAATAGGAATAATAAAATTAGAATTTGTCAAAAAATTTTCTACATTCTTCTCGAGAAAAATATTGAAAAACCCAGCATTCTAGTCCTTCAAAGCGCAGCTTTTGTTTGCATTGAATTGAGCATGCGATTGTTACATGCTGATTCAGTCAGGTTGATACTTTTATGTAAATATTGATGCAATTTTCTCCAAATGAAGCTTCGTTCAAATTAATTCAGTATGATTTATTATAAGGAAGTTTGTTTGACTGGTTTTCAATGAGAGTTTGTCCATTTTTATTCAACTTGTAATAATTGATGATCATCATAATCTCGATCCGTGTGATAATTTGTAATATTGTTTGACTTGGTTATTTTTGCAGTGAAAGTAATTTTACATGGCGAAGCATCCGTTTTGGAGGTATTTTCAGTGACCTGTTGGAAAATAACTTACATTGAACAGCTGCATTCATTTCAATTATAGGCACATGATAGATTTACTGCGTTCAAAGTTTGTTATTCACTTTTTAACTTTTACACTTTTATTACATATATTCTACTTTATCACGTTCTTCACAAGCCTGTCACAATAATTCGAGCATATTGTGGTGCCATGGTATTAATTTGCACTTTACTTTGCTTGTTGGCTAGGTAAATTTATTGCGCTCATTTTTACAATCACGATAAAACTGTTCAACCGTTTCCGTTCACAGATATCTACCATTCAAAGTTCTAATATGTGCGTTGAAATTACTGACAATTCTAATCTCTTATTAAGAATGTTCTTACGTGAAGTAATTATAAATTATGAAAAGTTGCATACAAAATTAAATTATTTTACCTCATTGTCAAGCAGACTACTTTGCTTTTATCATGCGCATGGGTTTTTCTTTTTCTCTTTTTTTCAATTTTAACTAGCTAAATTTCGAATTGAATGGAAAGCATCAGAGCTTATTTTCTGCTTGAAAGGGCGTTGTAACAAATCAAACTGAACTCTTTTTCACACATTTTCATTGTATTAGTTGTTTTTTTCGTTTCGTAATTTTTAATCATAAAATATGTAATTTTTGAAATTAAAATAAACAATTTCTCTGTTTCCTCTTCTTCTAATTCGGATAATAGAAGTTGCTTTTTGCTTGCAATCAATTGCCCATTTTATGCGTTATTGAAGTTCTAGTTTCGCAAAGAGAAAGCCCGTCGAAAAGTAAATATTATAATATTAACAGTTCATTTCAGACCGAAAACGGACGCTTTTTCCGTTTAATAATAGCATTGCTCGTTAATAAGCAAATAATAATCGCCGTTAGTTGATCAGTTTGTCGTTAGATGATCTCTGAGGCATTAGCTAGCTAGCAAGCGAGCTAGGTTATTATTATGCCTATTCCGTTTTGCGTTGCTTATTCATTTTCAGATTATGATCTCGTATGAAAGAGTAAAAAAATTTGGTGAGCACTACATCATTGACGTGATCAGTTTAATCCTTTTCGAACTGCTGAACATTTGTTCACAGCCTTCAATTTTTTTACAAAGCTCCATATCTTTCATCATCGGCTTTTGGTGAATGTTGAAAAGTAGTTTTTTTCATGCGATCGAAAAAAGTGAATAAAGAGATATTTTTTCCGCATGCTCTACATCTTCAGTAATAAATTAAAACGATCACATTTCCGGTGTTTCTAGGCAAATATTATGATTCAGCTGAACTTGTCCGTTGATGCATTTAATTTCAGCTTGTTTTAAAGGAAATTGTTGGCTACGTTGTTTGCTCAAGCAATTAGCATTACGAATCGGTTGAATTTAGCATTATGCGTTCTACTTGTGCAGTATTTTTTGTAATATTAATTCAGAATTGTCATTCATTTTCGCGTCACTAATCTATCATTTGTTTTCGTTAAATTTTCCATTGCTGTAATGTCATTAATTATTTCAGAATAATTTCAGAATAACAAGAAACGCATCGAGATAGGTAGTGAGCAGAGAAAAAGATTTGGTTTTTTTCTTTTCTTTTATATTTCACATTTACACCTTCCTGTCAGCAGCTCTGTTCTGTTTTGCGTTGAACGAAACGCGACCCGCTGCTGCTCTGTGTCTGTGTCTGTAGTTGTAACCATTTTGCAAGCGCAACTAGATTAATCATCAAGAATGTTTGCACATCACTTGGGGGCAGGCCGAAAATTGTGAAACGTCGTCTGACGTGGCTGCGGAATGCAGAGAACATAGGCTAGTCGGTTGTTTGGCTTAGGTGATGAGCAGTGGCTTCTCGTCACAGCTTCGTCACCAAAGCGCTCATATTCTGATCCACGCACGCATAACCGGCGCGGCGTATTTTCACTTCAGGATATATGTTTAAATTTGTTGCGTTGTCTGTTGCCAAGTTCTACTGTTGTTTTCAGTGATTTGTGAATTTTGATTTCAATTTTTAGCATTTTTGATCGAGGTGCCGTTCAAGAATCCAACGGCTGCGAATATGTCTGCTTCGGCGGCGACGAATAATCCGAACAGCAGCGTTGCTGTAACAAATCCGAACGTGAACGCAACGATCCATACGAATAATAATAGCCATGTTTCGAATTTACCAAGTAACAATAGCGGCCGTGGTGTTCGCGTTAATGCACAACCCGGAGCGGCCGTTCTTGGCAATGCGCACTTTGTGAACGTTGCTCCAACCAGTGACAGTACTAACAAAACTAATAATACCAACGCCAACAGCAACATCACCAACACCAGCAGTGGTAGCAGTGGTGGCAACAACACCACCAACAACATTAACAACACTAGAACAAAGCCTCGCCCACTGGAATTATCTATAAATAGTACAGCTCGAGGAAATCGTTACAACGAATACCATTACAGTACGACATCCACACCGGTAACTACTGACGATATGTCATTGTGTAAGTCAAACAAACAAACATTACTTGCTATTGTTGACTGATTTTCATTTATTTATTTATTTTTTTAGAGCAATTTATTAAATTTATTTAAAGTAGTTTTAAGATGTTCAATTTGTGATATAATTTTCCAATTTATTACTGTAATCATTCATTCTTACTGTTTTTTATGACAAGTTATATTTCTTTGTTTTTTTCCCCAACCAAATCTTTATTTGTTCATGTCCACGCTGATTTCTTATGTGCATTTTCTAATGCAAATTACGTATCAATCATCTGAAGTGAAATTTTGTTCTGAAACTAAACTTTAGTAGAAATGATTTTTCACGACTATTCAGTTTTCATTGCGAAGAAAAATTAATGATATGCACACATATCATCATCACATTCATCAATTTGTAATTTATAACAGGATTACTAATTTATGCAATATAATTACGCTTCAAAAGGTGTGGAATTAATTTCGATGCTGATTTGTGTTTTTGCAATTTCTCTGTTGAATTTCTGCTCACTGTTAGAAGTTGCATCATGGTTTGGCATTATATTTAATGACTAGTACAAATTAGCTGACATGAAATGGAGAACTTTGTTGTTTCTTTGTTTTTATTATCTTAGCAAATGCAGGCTACTTGTTTATTCGATCATTTATTGTTCCGTAATTGAAGTGAAATCAAAATTTAAGCTTGGAATATCTTTCAGTGCTGACAATGATATGTTTTTTATGCATTTCCTACCATAGGAAACAGTGATTTGCAAGTGATATTTGTGTATGAAATTAAGGCTTTTAAAACAGAATATTTTATGTAAAAAATGAATCGAATCTAATTTTTCATTTATTAGGATTTTCTGCACTGAGCAGAACTTCTTTCAGAAGATGACAGAAAGTAGCAGTTGAATGGCAGGCAATCGAAATGCTTGCTTTTTTGCATTTACGTAATAAATAGTTTGTATTGTTGCGCATTTGCGTTTGTAAGTGATATGCTATTTCCTGTTTTGTTTTGCTAAATTGTTATGTTTCAAATGTTTGACAGGGAAGCAAATGTTCAAGAGAATGACTCACTGTGTTGTTAGTTTATGTTTACGCAGCGTAAAATTAAAGAATGTTCGAATGAATTGCATTGAAGAATAATAATCAGGAAAAACGATTTTCTTGTTTGCATCAACAGTGAATAGTTAATCAGTCACTTACTGGCTATTAAACAGTCGTGAAATTATTTAAAATATTAGTATGAAAAATAATTCAGTAAATATGTTCAAATTCCTCCTTGTAATTTCAGTTCAACTTGTATTGTCAGTTATAAATCAGCTAAATCCGCCATTTTACAATTATAAAACTATTGTATTGTTTTTAGTGGAAATATTAGACTTGATGGAGCAAGTCAACAGAGCGGTGAAGGGTGGAGAATTTAGCGCATTCTTGGGAACTCAGATTTTGCGCTTAATTACCCAGTTGAAGAAGTACGGCTCATCCATGGAAAATTCCCACCAACGTGAGTACTTTTCGTAAGCACCAACGTGCTGCTCGCTATAGATTCTCAAACAATGCTGTATTTAAATAATGACATTTTGTTTGTATGCAGAAATTAATTTATTGCATTTCTCGGAAAGCTTTTACTATTTCATAAAGATATGCACTTGCATAATGTGTGTAACGAAGGATGTTTAAATCATTATTATAAAAAGTTATTTAAATGCATTTTTTAGAAGAATTGAATAATGTCTTTATATCTCTTCGTCAAGCTTGTTGCCGTGACAGCGGACAGCTAGGAACGATGTGTCGTTTGGAAATTATGGAATTGATTGAGTTTCGAGCTATGGGTTGGCGGCCAAACTTGGCTCATTCAAGGTATTATATGAAACGATCGTGTGGATCGATTGCAAATCAGGATCTCAATTACAACGAAAATGCTGCCACAAATGAGACTGATCATTTGCCGACTGCTCCTGAATCTGCTCCGCCGTTTGGGACAGTTACCATTAATCCATTTGCTTTCAACTTTCCTGGTGGCGCTCAGATTGCATCTACGGCAGATTTGAGCAGTCGTAACAAATGCATTTACTTTTATTGGCAAATGATTTGATTAATAAGTACAGCCTGTTGGTTTAGTTTCAGCTACTCCTGCTATGGCAGGTGCGACGCCGTATTTTCTCATACCAGCTTCACCTTTGTCGCATCCTCAAACTGGCATTGCATTCATCTCTCCAACTGCGAATGTTATTGCACCAGCAATTGCTACCAAACCGCTTGCATCTGGACTTAGCCATCCTAATATTTATCAGAAAGGCACTCCGATAAATAATCCTAGTCCACCGTTAACAAGTAACAAAATGGTTTCAAAAACAACTTCAAAACCGAATCGTCCTTTGAAGTAATTAGTACACATCAGTTTTTTTCAGTTTGGGTTTGTTAAAGTTGTACTTTATTGTTTGTAGATCTTCTGGAAAGAATCTATGCCGATCTGATATAGTAATACGTAATGCAGATTCTGGAAAAGGTTTGTCATTTAAATATTTGAGAAAGCGTGTGTTTAAAATTCAATAGCGAAATAAAATTCCATTTCGTTTTGTAATAAATTTGTAAAAAATGTGATTTTAACTCTTTTAGTAATGGGAGTGAAAGGAAGACGTGTTGCCGTAATAGAGGAAATGAGCAACACTATTGTCTCATTTCAGAAGGGTAAGAAAACATTTTACATCGTTAGATTATATTCCATAATTCGGAAAGGTTGCACGTCATGTATTGGCTTTTCAGTAACTCCAAATAGTAAAGATAGAACAATTACTATCAACGGTCCGAATGAAGAAGCGATCGAATTAGCAACAAGTTTAATCGAAGAAACTATTAGACGAAATGTTTCACCTGATCGAGCTAAGGTAATCAGCCTTTTGGCGCCTTTCACAAACATTATAATACACTGGCACTTTAGTCGTCAGAAACTGGTAGCGTGGATAATCGTCAGAATTTGTCACCAGGCAAAGTATGAAAATTATTGGAAATAAATATATGTATATATATATTTATTTATTTATTCAAGTTTTCTTCATACGTTTAGGTGGTGCATCGTGGAGGCACATGTTCAGGAATAATTCGCTCCGGTTCAGAAGAGCACGTAGGAAACGTGAAATTGCGCAACTCAAAAAGAGAATCTGAAATGGAAATTATGACTGGAGATAACGGTGAGATGTTGAAATTAATTAGCGCAAATCCGAAGCTTTTGCAGACTGCTCGTAAGGCGCTGGATGTTTACTTTAAATCTCAGAGAGTATCAGAATTTTATTCAAATTTTTTTTCGAAGTAAAATTAGCTGATTGAAACAATTGCTTTCTTTCTAGGGTAACCATGAGCAGAATAGTTCTAGAAATTTAGAAAGACATAATAATTCATCGTGGAGCTTCAATCGTCGAAAATCTTTGTCATCTTTAAATGAAAATTTAAAAAATCTCATAATGGAAACCGTTCCTGAATTGGAAAAGGATCTTATCCAAGAAAATATCACGTGAGAAGAAAAAATAATTTATTTCCAATTATTAATTCTTCTATAACTTTGTAACTTTTTCTTTTCTTATGCCTAGATCTTACATTGGTGGAAATATGAGCACGCAACAGAAGCTATTGTCTGCTCGTAGCACTCCAAATTTGGCAGATAAGTTTGGAGAGATGAACTTAAATTGTGAAATGAATAACTGCGTTGGATCTGTTGGTTGTAAAGTAGCGTGATTTGCTCTTATATTCATTGTAATTTATTTCCAGTTTGAAGCTAGTTCGATCATGTTACCATCTAGTAAATGTATAGACTTTTTAATGTTTTGAAGTAATTTCATTAGAATTTGAAATAAAAGAGAGTTGTTTTTCAATTCCTATTATCAGTGATGCTAAAACCATTTTTTTAGTTTAAATTGGACATTTATTTAAATGACAATGTCATTGGTTTTGTATATTTGATTATACTTGGCTTATGTTCTTTCAATATGTTGCTAATTAATGTTTTTTATTCAACAGGTAGATATAAATGGCGAAACAGTGTCCAGATTGGACCGTACTCGTTTAACATGCATTCAAGGTAAAATAACGAATAATCATTTTTTAGCAATCAGATAATGAGTGTGTTGATTTTTTATTTTATAATTATTTTGTCGTAAACGTAGCAATAAAAAAAATCTGTTCCGGTATTATGATTAAGCAAAATTTTGACATCAGTAGCTTGCATATATATGTAATTTGACTTTTTAGAAGATAACAGTCACCAGATTCGGTACTATAGTCGTGAAGAGTTCATTAAGCTTTCACAGAGTCCCCACGTCAAAGGGACGTCCACAATTTTGCAAGCAGTTGCCAGAGCAGCACCAGAAATTTTATGCGCAGTAAAAATTTGTTTTTACATTTTTGAAAACGTTGTTGTGTGTAAAATAGTTGTCAATTTGTTGTTAAATGTGCGCTTTTTATTTAACGAGAACAAATCATCTGCTTGCATATAATGTCTATTTATTGTTATGATTATAATATTGCCATTATTATTATTATCATTGTTGTTTATAGGAATTGTAAAGTGCTTGTTTTTTGCTTTAGCCATACAATGAGAAATCAGTTGAAGGTGGAAGCGAAGGAACTCGAACTGATCCCTGAATGCGCAGTTGTTGGAAAAGCAAATTTGTACATATTTCTCCTAAGTAGTTTTTCTTATATTTTTTTGAATAATATATTGATATTCATGTTATTATTATTATTATTATTATGAAGTGTGCATTTGCCGCTGTTCTTTGTTTTTATGCGCTTCAATATTCATGTTATTATTGTCTCTTAGCAAATATTTTCGAAAAAAGTGCATGAATTCTTTTTTTCCGGCTCATTTTTAAGTTGACTTTGCTTTTCAAAATTTGAAGGAAATTTTATTTTTGATTATTATGTACAATATTCCCCTATAATATTTATTTGTGAGGTAAAATTTATTCGTTTATTTTAACATTCTGTTTCATTTGTCCCAGTCGTTAGAGCAGTATTTCTTCGGTGCTTAAGGTGACATGTAGAAGCATTTTATCATTTTTTTTCAGCAGTGAGTTTTTAAACTTTTTCTACACTTTAATCTATGCTGCAGTGATTTGTTTTTTTTTATTTTAATTTTTTCTTTTTCTTTTTTGATAGTATTTGTATATAGAGGTAACTTTCACAATATAGTTCCTGCTTCAATATTTTTATTTTTTATCATTAGATAAAGGCTACTGATCCAAGTGAAAAACAGTCATCTTGGATGAAGATTGTTTTATGCTTTCTACTCACACTTGTGTATGTTTTTTATTCATTGCAATACTTACTTGAGTAGACAATGCTAATTTTGTTTAGTTATTTATCCTTCTACAGAAAAGCGAAAAGTTTTCTGTTTTTTTCCACGATTTTTGTAATTTTTTTTTTGAATTCAACATTTGTTGATTTCAGTGCCTTTCTAAAAATTTTCATCATAGCTTCTTTTGTAATTCTGTGTAATGTATCGGTTGAAGTTAGTCTACTTTCACTTGGAGTCTACTTTCTGGATGTTATTGTTCTAGTGTTTTCCGTGCTTGTTGATTGTGATATAGCAGTATTGCCTGCTGAAAAATATATTTAATAAATATATATATGTTTGTAAAGATTGCTTTGTTTATTCTTGTTCTGTATTATCATGCTCATTGCTTTTTGATGCACCTGGAAAGAAAATCCCATTACCTTTTCCACGTTTTTCTGAATATTTTGGTCCTGAAATTTATACAAACGTCTTTACCACTGATGTCAGAGGTTAATTAATTTATTTATTTAATTGGTGGCTGTTGCTTTGTTGTTTTTTGAGCAAACTTATGAACTGCATGAAATTATGTATCTGTTTTATTGGGAAATTTATTAATTTGAGTTGTCGAGATGGGATGTATTATTTTCAAGAGAATTCACTCTTCTTATTCAGGATAGAGCTGCTTGAATAAAGCCGTGAATAAGCAAGCGGTTAATTCATGGTTATGATTTTGTTTTAAACAAGAAATTAGATGATTTCGTTAATATTATTTAAATGTTCATCATGTCAGTAATTGATTTTTTTTGAAAATTATTTTTACGTGTCAGATGACAGTTGAATTTAATGAAAGTTATTTAAAATGAAATAGAAATCATCAATTTGTATCATTCGACCTACCACTGATCGATCTATTATTTTGTACTGAAGAAAAGTTTTACAACGTATGCATTTTTTTAGAAAGCAAAATTGAGGATGTGTTCACAAAATTTGCTTTATAAATACGTAAACAGAATTTATTTTGGCAAGAGGTCAAACACCGCTTGAGCAAATGAAACGTCATATAACCCATTTCCCATTTTCCAGTCATCATGGGTGATTGTGCCAAGGCTGTGTTGGCAACCTTGTGCAATCATTTCATTGTTTACCAATTAAGGCAACCAATATTTCGATTGGAAATAATTCAATCGCATAATTGCTCATCTTGAACAATTTGATTAAGATTGAACTCTGCAATGTAGTTTCAGGGTATCGCCACAGCTGTAGGGGACAGATTGAAAATTCCAATCAGTTTCAATAAACTGTCCCTGCAATTTGAAAACGACGTCTCCGCTTGATCTCCACTCTTTGAAGAGAAAAAGAAATTAATGAGATTCAGATATTTGATAACCAACAGAATGAATAATTTCAACGGACCATTTTAATATTGTTGATATTTAAATTTGTAACAGAAAATATTTCTTTGAATTTTCAAAAATCTGGCAATCAGATCGAATTAAGTCTTGCAAATTTGTTCGAAAACTTTTTTAATTTTTCCATATTTTGTATTGCATTTTGAAAAATAATGAAATGTTATTTTGAAGAGAGCTGTGTACAATTAATTGTTTGTCACAAATTAATCTGATGTTGTTTTTTTTTGTAATTTCTAATCATATTCCACCTCTCTAAAACTTTGTTTAAACTTTCAGTACATTAAGATTAAAAAATATGCGAAAATACAACAATTTCATTTCAGTTTATTTGCTTCTTGTTTTTTTAGGAACATGATACTGTAAGAACAGACAATTAGCACTTAAAGTTCAATGGATCTCTTTTTAAAACTGACGAACAAAATGCGTAGTTGTTAATAAGAGGTGACTCATTAACAGATGAATTTGTTCTGTGTTCCAGTTGAAAGAAGAGAAAAAAACATATTTTCCATCGAAAATTCAAACCAGTAAAAACAGAAGCTCAGTAATGCATGTTTCGATTTAGTTGACATTGACTCGCTCGGATGCGTTATGCTGTGCAGTGCCTGGAAGTGTGACCGATGAAACCACCGAACGGGTCAAGGTAATGGAATGTTCCTGCAAGACGACGATGTGTCAATGACCACATCCCGTGTCTTTTATAAACATTTAACTTTCTTTACTTTTAATAAGACTAATCAGTTCAGCAGAAATAGTGAATCTGCATTGTGTGCTCCATCAGTAAAACTCTTCACTGCTGCTGCTGCTGCTGCTGCTGTATCACTGCCGCTTATTGAGCATCCCAGCGGTGGACTTCTCCATCACGATGAGGGATTATACGAAGTTGTTGGCTATTTTTGTCGCTCTTTTTGCATCTTTTAGTGGAATTAATTCACAAACAAGCAATGTTCACACTCAAGCCATGGCAACTACCTTGCTCAGCGATGAAATTCGTATGTTCTTTTTTGTGTATTCCTTATAATATGATAAACCAAACTCATATGTATGATAAGTTAAAATGTTTTAATTATCATCTGACAGGTAGCAAGTTTTTAAATTTTGCATTATTCCTTTCTTTCATTTTCACGCAAAAACATCTTAATGAGTGGATTCTCACTAATTTCGGACATGCCAAATATGGCGTAAACATTGTTTAGTGGAAAGATAAAAATTACGCATTTCGTATGGAGCTGTCATTTTTTGAAGACATTGGCTTCATACCATATGCAAAAGTAGTAATACTATTCCGCTGTTTTTACTGCAAAATGATTAAGTGCGTTTGTGCTTGGAAACAGTTGCTTATCAACATTCAGAATTGCTTTTTCTAGTTATAAACTAACAGACCAATTAATAATACCTTAATTATGTGAAGAACGAAAGTACTGAGAGTTATTGAATGGTTCGACTAATAACGACAGTAGATTTAAATGTAAACTGGCTAAAACCTCACAAAAGTTTAAGATATGCTTTAAATTGTTTCACTTTTTATCGAAATCCACAGTGAAAACTGCCGTTGCAATGATAGATGTGGTCAAATATTCACAGCTTTAATTTCAATAAACGAAATCATTTGTGATCATTGGCAACACGATACAGAAGTTAGCTTTTTTTATCTGATGTAATTTTGATAATTCATCACATTACGCAGTGCCTGGAAGTACTGGCTGTGCAGCTGTTGGTAAGGTCAAAGTGATAAATGCCCCTTCAATTCACAGCTGTGTCAATGACCATGTTTGATGTCTTTTGTAAACTTTTAACCTTTCCTGCAGTTTGCTTCAAAAGAATTTGAAACGTTGCAAAGAGTTTTGTTGAGCAAGTTAAAGATTTGTCAAAAACGTCTCAAGTCTTTTTCATTGTTACAGAAATGATAAACATGAAAAAAAACCTTAAAATTACCGTTATTCCCATGAATACTATTTTTAGCGTGAATTTTTTTCTTAAATTATTGTTCTTTCTGAACTAATAATATTTCCGCTCCCACTTTAGCAAAGAGACTAACATTTAGTAATAAAATTTTTAGTAACTGTTTGAAAGATGAAAAACAAATTCCATACTGACCACAAATCATTATGCGCACCATTAACTGGTTTTAGGAATAAATAAATCTGAAGTTTATAATCCAAAATGGACAGAAGTTTCATTAGTATAATGCATTTTAAAATCTGCAAAATTTCAGCATCCATCACATCATGCTTGAATGGTGCTAAGCCGATGTTTATTTTGCATATGGGTAAAATGCTTTCCACTGGAAATGTTGTTCGCACGGAAAGTAGAAGAACCATCGAAGAGTGCAGCTACTTTTGCGAAACTAACAAGGTTTATTATTTGGTGTAGATAATTTGATCTTGTTATGAATCCATTATTTCAGGATAGTTCTGACGGTTCATTTCCTTGTGCTGGGTATGAATATGATAGTGAAGCATCAATGTGCCGTTTAGTGAGCAAATTTCAATCTCAGCAGCTACAAACTTCTACCGGACCAAGCTTTTATCAGAAATCATGCGTTGAATGTAAGTACATTTATTAGCAATGTTTTTGAAATTTGTTTTGTAACTGCTTAACAATTTCAGTTTGGAAAATACTCAGTAACTAACTTTATTGTATTTTTCAGCCAGCCATGTCTGCACTTCTCCTTATACATTTGAAATGGTGCCACAAAAAATATTAGTTGGATATGCAAAGCAAGTAGTTTCATCGGCTTCAGTGAGCGAATGCTGGAAGGTACGGGTTTTTAACTTTTTGAAATATTTACCAATTGTTATTTTAAAATTTAAGAGTTGCCTTGAAAGCATCCAAAACTTTGGATTCGAGTGCCGTTCAGCCATGTTTTACACTGCCGACAAAGACTGCATTTTGAATACTGAAACTCGATTCCAACGTCCTGATTTATTCGTTGAAGAAACCAGTGATAGCGTAATCTACTTTGACAATAACTGCGCCGGTTGTAAGTATATTTCAATTTCAAGTATAAGTTTTTCAGTATATTTTTTCTCATGCATTTGAAAAAATCTTTATCACAAGTAAATCAGTAATAAGTCTTAGAAATTAAATTGAATAAATAACTTTTATAATTTTAGCTACATGTTCTGGAGATACTGTAATGCAATATACAAAAAGTGAAAATACAAAAATTTACCAAGGAATCACACTGCATGGATATTCATTGCAAGCTTGCTCATACTTATGCACACACGGAATTGGTCCGAAAGGACACTACAATTGCAAATCATTCAGCTATAATGCGGCTGAAAAGAAATGTCATTTGTCAGATGATCGCTTAGAGCCAATGGGTCGATCAAAACTAGTGGAACAGGCCGGATTCGACTATTATGAAAAGCAGTGTTATGCAGGTAAAAATATACAGTATCGTGGTCAAAATTTTCAAACAGACATTTATTTAAAATTTCAAATCTCAAAATTCTTTTTCTATTCTTAAAGCTTAATACTTCATTTATTTGCATATAATTTCATGAAATAATGCTTATTCATAATTGTACAAATATGAAACTATCCATACCAACCAACCAATAATAATGTATTTATAATAGTAATATCATACCGATGTATATATGTAATTTATCTTTATTTATATATGTTATTATTATTATTTAGCAAAATCAGTGTGTCGTTCTTTTCCATCCTTTATTCGATATCCACAGCAACTTTTGGTTGGTTATGCTGCATTTGTCATCGAAAACGTGCCATCAGTAACTAAATGTCAAGATTTATGCCTGAAGTAAATTCATTTATTGTGATAATTTAAATTGAACACTGTTTTTATCTTTTATAATTTGCATACCTGGATAACGTTTCATCATTTTAATCTGAAATTGAATTTAGTCCTCCAAAAGAAGCCGGATCTGATTTTAAATGCATCTCTCTGATGTACTATTACGACGAACAAGACTGCATACTCAATACAGAAACGCAGAAAAATAAGCCAGACATTTTTGTTCCAGAAACTGAAGGATTCAAGGTGGATTACTTTGACATCACTTGTTTAGACAGTACGTTAAAAATTGCTTCTTTTTGTTTGCTTCTAAAGCTACAAATGATTTTTGCTTCAGAAGATGAAGATCGTTGCTATGAAGGAACAACTAGCACAAGTATTAGAATTGCAAACGCAGCAATATTTGGAACTGTAAATAATACAATTCGCAAATTTTCTGGCTCAGCTGCTAGTTGCTTGCAACAGTAAAACTATACAAATATGAAAAAAGTGAAATAAATTACAATTTCTGATTTTAAGATGTAGAGAAAGCTTCCCTGAAACCTGTCGCTCTGTCACCCACGACAGTGACAGTGGACAGTGTCATCTGATGTTTGTAAACAGTTTGAGTTCTCCAGTTGAAAGCAAAACAAACTCTGATTATTACGAGCTTCAGTGCATTCCTGGTAAGTCATTCTACTTACAATGGCAATGCAATTATATGCAAAAGCCTAATTTCTGAAATTATTTATATTCTTGCAGGAGATGTGAGCAACTGTGTATTTGCTTTTGATCAACAGACTAACAAAGAAAGTAGTGGAACTGTGTTGAAAGCCTATACTCATCCTGTAGCACTACCAGACTGTCTGTCCGAGTGTCTCAACACTCAAGAGTATACTTGACATGCTTTGCATTTATGATTTTCAATTTGCATATTCATAATGGTGATAATTATCAATTTGATTTAGTTGCAATGGGGCAAATTATGATCATGAGAATGGTCATTGTGAATTGCTTAAGGAATTGGCCATGAGCAAGGAAAGTGCAACAAAAAGTACTTTCACAAGAGTCTGTGGGGCTGGTGAAATACAAACTATTTGCAACTTTGATGGAATGAAAGTGAAAGTAAGGAAATATGAAAAATATTCTTTGAACTAGACTTGAAAATTCCATTTCAGGTGACAAAAGAATCACCTTTCACTGGCGCTGTTTTCGTTAAAATGAAGTATGATACCTGCAGAGTTGAAGTTAAGGATTCCAATATGGCCATGTTGCATCTCGGTTTCCCATTGTCTGCCGCTGAAGCGCACAAAGTAGCACAACCGTGTCCTGGAGGTGCTTGTGAGTCTAACTTGAGAGACAAAAGACAAACCTATACCAGTCCGCCACTGCCTTCTACACCACAGCTCCAGCCTACTGTCTCTACAGCTTACGGTTTCAAATCTACCCAACCACCTCTCCCTAATACAAATAGTTTGAAGCCAAATATGCATCGTCTGAAAGGACAGCACAAACTTTTGCCTCCTCCAACATTGCCTATACGTGACTGCGGCTTGGTTGAATTCGTAAGTTTTATAAACGTAATTTTCAATAAGTAGATAATTATTTATTTATTATTATTTAGAACAATGGAACATACAAAGCGACAATTGTCGTTCAAAGCAACAACCTTGGAATTCCTGGACTTGTCACTTCCCAAGATGATATTTATGAAGTGTCATGTGATTACAGTAGTGTTCAAGCAAAGAAGGTTCAGACGCAAGCTAAACTGCGTGTTGAGTAAGTAGTGATAACTGAAACATTTTTACATAACTGAAAATTTCTTGACATTTCATAATTTCATTACGAAAAATGCAAATAATGAAACTTTGCAGAGGTCCGACGCCAACGCATATTCACCCACGTGGTAAAGTTGAATTGTCCAGTCCTGTAGTGATGAATATGGCTGGAAACGGACAATCTGTACTTCAAGCTAAACTTGGTGAAATGTTAGAACTGAAATGGGAAATGATGGTTCAAGAATCCAATTTGGATTTCTTTGTCAAGCAATGCGTCGCTGAGAGAGGAGGCAGTCCTAAAAGTCCATACACTACAAAAGAAGGTAATTCTTTTTTCACCGTGTACTCAAAGTAATGTTTTGTTTATGATTACTTATTCAGATGGAACAAAAGAATTTACCCCAGGTTATGGATTTGGTCATTCCAATTGCCCTAACCCACCGTGTGATTCTCCAAAATGCACCGCAGAATCATGTCCTGTAGACAAGCAACCAACCGTAACATACTTAAAACTGATTGAAGACGGCTGCCCAACTCCCGCTGTGGCGTCAAAGCTTATGCCCGGAGTTGTGAAACGTGTAAATAATTCAACAAAGGTAGCTCCACTTCAGGCCTTCCGATTTGATGGAAGCAGAACCGTTAGAATTATTTGTCAGTTGGATATTTGCCAAGGCCCATGCAAACCGGTAAGCAATTTTTCTCCCTGAAAACAAATATGGCAAAATAGTTTATATATTTATACACTTTGTATTATGAATTTGCCGAATTGTTTATTTATGGAACTTGACGTTTGATAAAGAAAAAATGTTTTAACTAAATTTTAGGCTGTATGCAATGTGCATGGATCTGATGAAGCTTCTTATGGAAGAAGGAAACGTCAAGCTTCTGAAAAAATGCCAAATAACCTCGTTTATACTGAACAACTTCAAAACAGTAAATAAAGCTTTTAACTTTTACAAGAAATACAATAAATAATAGTTTTGATAACGTTAATAATTTTGAATCATCAAATTCATTTTAAACGACTCAATTTAATATGAACTAATTTAGTTGAAACTGATGAATACATTGTGCCAAGACGCTCATCTGCTTTGACGACATTCGTCATTGTTGATCCACAGGAAGAAGAAATTGCCAAAACTGCAGCTAGGCAATGGGTATCGCAGGAAGTTGACGACACTGATTTTACAGGTACATTAAAATAGTCTAACATTTATGCATAAATATAATTACAAGTTTTCATGATGCATTTAGATGTGAAACGCACATCACAAAACAAACTACGTGTCTGCTTTCCAAAGTCTACCTTTATTGGAGTTTCATCATTTCTTAGCATTGTTGCCTTAACTCAGTGTATAGCTATCGGTATAATTATGTCGAAACGACTCAGACCAAGCAAGACTGATCTCCTGATGTGAAGTTTTTGTCACTTTTGGAATGCTTGCTTGACTTCTGATTATAAGTTGTTGCCCAGCATTTTTTGTCCCAAATAAAAATTGTAATTATAAAAACTTTCAACCTGGCAATGTATAATCAATAAGCGTGCGAATGAACAGCGGTTTATGCTTCACAGCAGTGCCAATGATAGGTCTGAAATTTCAGCCAACTTTTCCTACAAAAAGAAACTTCTTACAAACTTCACTTTATCTACTTTTGAGCAAAAAGAATCTGCAAAATAATCCATACATTTATATGGATTTAAATATTGATCAGTCAATTTGTGGTAAACAAATGAATTTCAAGAAATAGTTGAAATAGAATAAAGAAAGACATTTTCTAGTCTGTCCCACCTTTCCAGTGAACCCTAATCAGTCCTCCTACATGATCAAATATACAACAAAAGTATACATTCAATCGAAACAGACCCTGGCATTACGTCTCCGTTTATCCTCAATAAGATGATATTAAATATCAGCTGTGCTCTACGGTAAACACATATAAAAACATAAATAAGCAATCAAACTAGCACAAGGAATTCTCACACAAGATTAGACGTAGATAACTTTCAACCAATCAATTGTCGACCATTTGCTGAAAAATCATCTGAAGCGGCCAATTAAAAAATTCGAAAGTTATGAAACAAGAAAACGACATTAGATCAAACGTTGAATCGAAGATCATTATGTATCTAGAAATTAGTCTAATTTTTGAAAAAATAAATATCAAACAGAAATGCATAAATAAAAAATTAATTTGAAAGATGCTGTAGAGCATAAATGAAAAAAGCGGGAGCAGTTGTTATTACACTAATAAATTTGGACCATGGAATATTTGAACAAATAAAATGTAAAAATATTACAGCTAATCAAACTGAAATCCTGTGATGGTTTGTTTTTCTTGTCAGTGGTGAGCTTTTGTCTAATCGTTGAATGCGATTACTTTTTTAATAAAAAATTTTTATATTTATTTTCTTGAACAAATATGAGGCTTAAATTTATTTGTGTAATTTTTAGCTAAATGTTTTAGTAATCTATCTTCGCTTTATTACACGTCATGCAACAAATAATAAGTAGGTAGTATTACTGTATTGGCTTACTGTCATTGTTAGTAGGTCATTTGTGTTCCAAGTTTGGTTGTGTTTGGTGTTGTCTCTGTCGATTGGTGCATTTGATTTAAATTTATTTTTTTTATCTTTCACATTTCGACTAGTAACAACGAACAATGGACGTTAGAGAGCAGCAAAGACGTAAAAAGAACTCTCCGCAGTCGTTATCTTTCTACAACACCGGTCAACGCATGCAAATGCTCGATCAAACTCAAGATTCTGAATTAGATTATCTTGATTATAGTTCGGATAATGACACAACGCTGAAATCGGTATTGAAAATTGCGGTTCGTTATACTTTTACCATTTATATATTTACTTTTTTTAGACGAACGCGATTACGCAGCTTTCTGAAGAAGAACTGCCCGTCGTCTTGCCCGAGCACGCATGCCGCTATTGTGGCTATCACGAACCGAGTTCAGTTGTTCTTTGTAATTATTGCAAAAAATGGTTTTGTAATGGACGTCTCACTAATTCAGCTGGAAGGTGCGATTATGTTTTTTTTTTATTTTTGGGCATGAAATCGGTGATTTTTATTTGGGAAATTTAGTCATATTGTTACTCATTTGGTTCGTTCTCGACACAAAGAAGTGACTTTGCACAGCATGGGACCTCTGGGAGAAACAGTGTTGGAGTGTTACAATTGTGGCTGTAGAAATGTGTTTTTGTTGGGTTTTGTTTCCGCTACAACGGAAAGTGTTGTGGTATTGCTGTGCCGACAGCCGTGCGCTAATCAAAATTCGTTAAAAGATTTGGATTGGTAAGAATTTTTGTCATCTATATACTTTACTTATTTTTTAATTACTTTCAGGGATCATAAACAGTGGAAGCCGTTGATCTGTGACAAAGCATTTATCTCTTGGTTGGTCAGCATTCCAACTTTGAAAGAAATGAAAAATACGCGTCGTATTGCACCAGCAGACATGGTGAAATTGGAAGAGTTATGGAAGGTGAGTGTTGTTTTATTTTAATTTTAATGTATTAATTTCTTTTTTTATAGGAAAATCCAGAAGGTACTTTGGAAGATTTGGAAAATCCACAAAATGAAGCGGAGCCGGAAGCAGTTTCTTTACGGTAACGTTTTCATCGATATTTATACGTACTTTTATTAAAGATTGGTACTTTTTGCCAATTTTTTAAAATTTATTCTTAAGCTATGTTAAATCTTTTGTAATTTTGGCAGTAATATCTTAAAGTAGGATTAAAATGTGACTTGATTTAGCATTTTTTAGTATTTGGTTGAAATTTTTTTGTTTTGGAAAATTTTACATAGCATGGTAACTCTCATTAAAGCAGATTCTGATTCAGTTTTCTTAAAATAATTTGAGTTTAATCGTGTGTGATACAATATATTTTTCCATTGCAGTTTATTATTTTTTATTATGTATAAATGACTGCAAAATCATGGTAGTGCACTATCATAGTTGTACGGTATGAATAATGCTTGGGAAGTGAAAGGTGAGATTGTAAAGTGAAAGATGTGTTTCATTCCTAGAAAAATAATTTGATCAGATATCAGAAATTACATTTTGGTTACTGTATATTATACTGTAATTTTCAAGATCAAGGGTTGAATGAACTTTTTGATTACTGGGGTATGTTGTATTGAATAATGTTGTCATTAAATTACTTAATTTCGTACCTGTTTTAAATATTTCTAAATTTTTATTGTCATCAATACTTTTTTTAGTTATGACAATGCTGAGCATTATAAAAGCGTATTCGGACCGTTGATTTTCATGGAAGCTGATTATGAATGTCGCTTAAAGGAAGCACAGAGTCAGCAGAATATTACAGTTCGTTGGGACGTTGGTTTGAATAAGAAACGCATTGCCTATTTTTCACTGAACAAAATTAGCGACACCGGTAGGGTATCACATAAAAGTTATATGCAACATCTTAATGTATGTGGTTATTTTTAAAGAAGTTAAGTTGATGACTGGTGATGAACTGCGTTTGAATTCAAACTTTGACGGCAAGGTCTGGAGGGCAAGCGGACACGTTATAAAAGTTCCAGATAGTATGTGTTTATATTAAAATTAAATTTTTCTTTTCAAAATGAAGTTCTTTTAGATTTTGGCGAAGAGGTTGGGATTGAGTTGATAAATGCCCATGACGCTCCTCCACCTGATGTTACTTATGGCTATTCAGTGGATTTTGTTTGGAAATCAACTTCTTTTGATCGGTATATTTTTGTTATGATTTTAATTTTGATTTTCCTTCAACTGCAGAATTGAATTTCTGGTGTTTCTTGATGTATTTGTGAATGTCAATTAATGGGTTATTTTTCAGAATGTTCATAGCATTGAGAAAATTGACTGATGATGGTTTTGTTTCCCATGCAATTCATCGTAAAATTTTGGGGCATGATTATGAAGCACCGCCGTTGAATATTTTATATCCAAAGCATTATTCGGCGCCAGGTTTGCCTGAGTTGAACCACAGTCAAGTTATGGCAGTGCGGGAGGTTTTGACACGCAGTATCAGCTTAATTCAGGTATGTTATTGATAAGTTTCATTTTATGGACTTTGACTCTTCATGGTGTTTTTTAAGGGTCCCCCTGGAACGGGGAAGACGGTAACATCTGCATCGATTGTTTACCATTTGGCCAAGGCAGGTGGAACACCGATATTAGTTTGCGCTCCAAGCAATGTAGCCGTTGATCAGTTGGCTGAAAAAATAAATCGCACTGGTTTGAAGGTTATTCGCATGTGCGCGAAATCTAGAGAGGCAATAGATTCTCCGGTCAGTTTTCTCGCTCTGCACAACCAAGTCCGATATTTAGAAGGGTAATTGTTATTTCTGGTTTGTTTCAGATTGTTCAGATTCGAGCTTATTTTAGTTGATTTCATTCTATATATTTGTTCAGCTTTATCAATTTTAATATTTCAGAGAAGAGGAACTGGACAAATTGTGGCAGTTGAAGGAGGAGACCGGCGAGTTGAGCAGTTTGGACGAGTATCGATTCCGTTTTTTGAGATCAAAGTGTGAACGTGATTTACTTAAACATGCGGACGTTGTATGCTGCACATGTGTGGCTGCAGGTGATCCGAGGTTTAATCATATCAGATTCCGAGCTGTATTGATCGACGAATCTACGCAAGCAACGGAACCTGAATGTCTCATACCGATAATGACAGGAGCTAGACAGGTATGCATTTAATTTAATTTAATTCTTGGTTTCGCCTGCTGTACATTTTGTTTTCAATAATAGGTAATATTAGTTGGTGATCATTGTCAACTTGGTCCTGTAGTGATGTGTAAGAAAGCTGCACGAGCTGGTTTGAATCAGTCTTTATTTGAACGTTTGGTAATTCTTGGTAATCGGCCGATACGTTTGCAAGTACAGTATCGAATGCATCCATTGTTGTCGTCGCTTCCAAGCAATCTGTTTTACGAAGGCACCTTGCAAAATGGTGTCACGGAGCGTAATTGAATTATTCAGTTTTTCATTTTTAAAAAAAATAATGATGATGATGTTATAGAAGAGAGAATTTTGGAAGGAGTTGATTTTCGATGGCCAAATCCTACTGTGCCAATGTTTTTTTGGTGTACTGCTAGTCAAGAAGAGATATCTAGTTCAGGCACATCGTTTTTGAATCGCGCTGAAGCGGCACATATTGAAAAAATTGCGACAAAATTTTTGCGCTCTGGTATCCGTGCTGATCAGATCGGCATAATTACTCCTTATGAAGGACAGCGTGCCTATATTGTTCAACATATGTTACTCAGCGGCCCGTTGAACAACAAGCTTTACCAAGAAATTGAAGTAGCTAGTGTTGATGCATTTCAGGTATTGATAATAATACTCTTCTAATACATATTTATTTATTTGTTCATATATTTAGGGGCGAGAGAAGGATATTATTTTGCTGTCATGTGTACGATCGAACGAACACAGTGGAATTGGTTTTCTGAATGACCCACGTCGTTTGAATGTTGCACTGACTCGTGCACGCTACGGCTTGATTATTGTTGGAAATCCGAAAGTTCTGTCCCGTCAACCAATGTGGCACAGTCTGCTGAGATTCTGTAGAGAAAATCATTGTTTGCTTGATGGTCCTTTGAATGCACTGAAAGAGTATAAAGTTGATTTTAATAAAGGAAAATCCAATTTACCTGTCATGGTAGGTTTTAACTCATTTTCAACTGTAAATTTATAACTAATTTGTTTGTTTTAGAAAACAATTACAGTCAAGGATATGTTGCTTAACAGTTACAATCAGAATCGAAATAAACTGCCTTGTAAGTGTTGAAAATTTTGCACAGTTGAAATATTTCATAGCTGGATTAATGTTTTCAGGTCGCCCGAAAGTGAGCAGTTCATACAGAGATGAACTGAGTTTGATATCTGTGGGGCGTTCTCAAGCTGCGTCATCACTTTTGAACTCTTTTGACCCTCCCATTCCATACAACATGTTTATGCTACCTACATCTTCACGTATGTTCAATTCGTTGTTTTATTTTTGTTACTTTTCTATTTTACTTACTAAGTTTCTGTAATGTATTTTTTGTGTAACTGACTATCTCAGATAGTATTAACATGCTTTGAAATTTTTGTTATGAATTGTTTTTGTAGAAAGAAATGCCAAAGAGGGTGGTGAAATGCGTGATCGCCGAAGGCGGAAAATGCGATCTGCGTCGGGACGCCGACTGGTGCCATCTGACGAAGCATCTGCATCCTCTAGTCAGTCAATGGCATTTCAGTCTCAAAGTGATTTCACTCAGGTAGAATGCTTTGTATTTTTAATTTATTATATTATTATCGTATGTAATATTATGTGAAATGTTTGCTTTGTTTGAAAGAAACTGATGTTTTAGGAGGTGGAAGTTGATGAATCTTTGCGAATTCAGCTCGAATCAATGATGTTGTCGCAGGATACAAATTATGAACATAGCGAAGAAGTTTCAAGCTCATCTAGTATGGATGATGGATCTTCGAGTGGTTTCTATCCTGCTTCGCAGCAGTAACACTTGAAGACGAATAATGATTCAAGTACATGTATATGCATGCATACATATAATATATGTATATATTATTAGATAACTTTTTCTGCCTTTGACAATAGTGAAGACAGATAATGCGTTTCTATTTTTGCTCATCAGATGATATTCGTTGTTCATTATTATATTTTTATACGTTTAATGTTATCAATTTTTAGTTTAATGAGTAAGATGAAGTTTTGCGTGAGAAACTGAGGCGAAAGACGTGATATATGATGAGTGTGAATGAAATTATAATTATTTCAACCAATTTTGGACAAATTATCGCAGGGATTTTAAGTCCCACTGATGCGTTGACAATGTTTATTGGCATTGTGAAAGATGCATTGATATGGTTTTTTACTGTTCAACAAATCAAAAATAATTGTAGCTATGGAATGGCATTTCATTAATAGTGCAGTTGGACAGCTGCAGTAGAAAACTTGAATAACTGATGAGAAATGCTGCCCAAATGACCAAGTGATTTGCATACTCATCTTGTCTTGGACTATTCATTCACTACGACTCGTTGGTCTTTCAGTCAAAGCCTTCAGTTTTTTACGTCTGTGAAAGCCAGTATGGACATGAATGTTGTTCTGTTTTTGGGGTGATGGTAATTTTCACAATAGCTTCGACTTCTTCTGGGTTAATTTCGACGTTGCTTATCTGTTGGTTTTTTCTTCTTTTTATTGTGATGTGGTGTTGGGAGCAAAATAAATTTTTATTTTGTTTTTGAAATAATGGAGAAAATGAATTCATAGGAAAAGTATTTGCATTGTGTGCATGCATGCAGTTCGTTGTGGAAACATTTCTTGCACGACTTTTGAACCGAATAATTGGAAATTCAGAAAATTTGTCATTTTAATTTTCTACTATAATATTAGACTTAGTGAATAATATTATATTTAAATTGTATAACAGTGGACTGGATAAGCTGTAGATGAATGCAGATTTACGCTGACGTTTGTTTTTTTCCATTGAAACTTTTCAAGTACGGTAGTGAAGTTATTTATGTGATGATCATTATTATGGCAGCTTTTACGAACAAAACATACTTGCGTGTTAAACACTGTTCATCCCTCTTGAATATAGTAGGGTCATTTTTGTTTTTCTGCTAATTGGCACGTGCGAGTGTGTAGATGTTTTGTGATTTGAGTTCTGTCTGCTGTGTACAGTTCTGAATAAAATTGATTTAACCAGGCATTTGTTGCGTTGGTTTGATTTTGACGTAAGATGTGGAAAAACGCTGAACACACAGTTATGAATTTTGATGATGATTTTCAGGAAGTCGATATGTCGACTAGTTGTGAATCGTCGTTTTGGAAATAAATTACTATCCAATAGCCCGATTTTATGAACAGTTCAGTTTGGAAACATGAAGCAGTAAACATCATCGGAAAGGAAAAATTGCATTGTGCAAATGTGGTAGCTTTGGATAACAAACACTCTATGTTAGTTTGTGTGATTTTAAAGATAATACAGTCCGTCCTAATTATCATTGTACTGATAATAATAAATAGAATTTATGCCTCGCATATTTTTATATTTATATGAAATATGTTTTTACCACATATATATTTAACTGCTGTTTTTTATTTTTAGTGTATATCATGCAATTTGCATATGTTGAGTTATTTGCCATGTAGATTTTGCACAGCCGTGAGCACGTTGTCAGGTAAATTCCAAACCGGAAAGCTTATCAGCATTTTGACCTAAAATCATAACTGAAGCGGGGATGTGCACTGTTTATTTATTAGTGGAGCGTTGCCTTCTATAGCTTTAGGCAGATTTGTAGCAATCGAATTAACAGCAGCGTTACAATGATTGGTTGAATAAAAAGCAAGCGCCATGCACGAAAATGCACATTTCAGTACATGGGTCAACTGATCGTCCGATTATTTGCTTTATTAGCTTTTCCGCTTCTTTCATTTGCACAGATTAGATTGTTGTTCATCGCTAACTTTCTTACGGTGAAAATGGTCAGTACTAACGTTGAATTGGCAGAACTATTTGCGAAACCACTGGTATTGGTTCAAACTGCATCACAGAATACAAAGTCACAAAACTGTAAGTAATAATGAAGACAACTTTTGTATCATCATATTGCGTATAATATTGTTCTTTCTAAACTTTATAAACTTCTAAAATCTAATTTGCTAAACATAAAGTAGAAGTATAAAATGCACTTCAGCTAAGCAGTTATATGGTTAGCCTGTGTGTGTGTGTGTGTGTGTGTGTGTGTGTGTGTGTGTGTGTGTGTGTGTGTGTGTGTGGTTTTAAATACAAATTTACTGAGTTAAAAGTATACTTTGAAACAACTATAAAAATACTCATTTTCTCTTATACATACACATACTTGTATGTTGTCAAACGGATAAAGTAAACATTTGATTATGCTGAAAAGATGAAATGCTGACTAAAATAAAAATTTTAATTAGTGCAAAAGCATTGCAGCTTTTACAGTGTATAGTTTGCCTGCGCGTGTGTGTTGGGTGATTTCGCACTGATTTTAATATTTACATAGTTATTTGATTATGTTATCAAATATAGTACATGTTTATCCTGAGCTCACACTATTAACAGCAACATAATACATATATTTGTTTCTTTATTTTAAAAAATAATGGATTAAAATAATACTTAGAAATGAATAATTATGCATTGTTTGACTTTTCAATACTTTCCGTTCTTCTTATTCTTTTTCTTATTCCGCTGATTTAAATTTAATTTCCAGTAACACTGGAATATGATCAGAAGGACAGGCAGCAGATGGAATAGCTTTATGCTGCCTTACTGCCACATCTGAGTAACCTGGATATATTTTACTCAACCGCAGTTCTTCATTCACGTAGATGTAATCCAAACATGCAGAAAAATTAACAGTAACATTAGTGAACGTTCTTACATCCGATACGCAAGTTAATGTTAAGGGCATGTTCACCTCAGTTGCAATTGTACTTTCTTCGTCATCAGCTAAAATATTAGCAGTAAACAGATATTTCTATAAAACAACAACATGTCTGCAATGCACCTTTAATTCTCCAATCTGTGCGTTGACTAGAAACGGTCCCTTTTTCAATTAATTCATGCAAAGCGGCATCTGGAGTACTGTTCATATCTCCACAAAGGCATAGTGCTATTCTGGATTCAGGAAACTGAAACATTAATTAGCGCAGATCAATTTATAAAACAAATAAATATTCAACATGAAATGCAAATTTGTACACCACATAATACAGTTTCTAGTTCAGCAAGAGTTTGGTAAATCAAACTTACCTTCTCTTTCAGTGATTTAAATACATTATTAAGGTGTAAAATACAGATTGCAGTTTGCAGAAGTCTTATATAATCATGCTCGCCTTTGGAATGTAAATGTGTATTGGCAATGCAAATCAATTTATCTGGCAATAAAATGCTTCGAAATGCCGTAACCTGAAATTTAAAAAATCCTTTCCAATAATAAAAGAATTAACTGTTAATATGTTTTTGCAAAACGTTCAAGTGAGAAATAAAGAAGATTTTTATAACTTAATCACCAGTTTACAAGCCTAATTAGCAACAAAAAGGAGCACATCTAAACAAATCTAAGCATTAAATAAAAATCAGATATATAAAGACCTCACTACATTATGTAAAATAAATCATTCATATTTAATTTGCATTGGGTTCACCTGCAATGCTTGTGGCCGTGACATGAAATATTTCAAAGCTTCTTGATTCTTATTTAAGCAGTTTGGAATCCATTTAAATTCTTGTTTATCACTTTTCGCTAAATCACTTAACAAAGCATCAAATGAATCGATGTATCTAAAATTTTACAACTCATCATTGAGACGCCATTAATGTATTTTCAGTGCTACATACATGAATTTTTCCTTGTTAAAAAATGTGGCCAAACCTTCTGCAACTTCTCCACCCTTCAGTTTAAACACACCACTGTAGCCAGCTTTATCAAAATATGGTCCCCATAAAACAGAAAATAGCTTCTTCTCTACTTCTTGCAAGCACATAATATCAGCTTTGTAACCTTAAAATAAATAATTCGCATTGACTAAAAATCAAGTGAAAGAATGTTATTCAGAGAAAAGGAAGGAAAAAGTACTGCCTGAAATGAAAGTAAGCAATAAAAATACCTGGTATTTGCTTCATCAGAAGTGGAATTCGATAATCATCACGTTGATACTCAACTGGACAGTAAGGAAAATACAGCTGATCTTTCGGTAACTTTAACGCTAAGTATGATCCAGCCAAAATATTGTATGATAACAGTCGAAAACTAAAAGATGAAATGAAACAGAAGTATAATATAATTAACACTTACATATCATTTTCTATCACTGGAGTTTTGCATAAAAGCTGGCCGTCCTTCCAGATAACTTCTTTTGGAGCTTCTTCTACAGCATATTTAAGAAAATATACTTCAGGTACTCCTGATCGCTCTTTGCTGCGGGGAAGACAAATGAAACACACATTTTTTCCAACATCTCCCATCTGAGGAACGAATACGTAACCTTTGAAACGTAAGATCCAATTTCCAGGTAACAAATTAGCAAATTCATCAGAATCGTTAGTTGACAGGGTTTCTTTCTCCTCTACGTACCAAAGAAAATCGGATTTCTCAATTTCGCCATTAAGAATCATAATTTTTGGATGAACAGGATAATCAACAAACACGCGATAATCCCAGTTAATGTACTTCACGTACGGCACTTGGTTAACAATTCGATAATTTTTCTCTGCTATTGCAAGAGTAAATCCTGAGGACTTCCAAAAAGCTTCTTCCGTAGTTACATTATCAGCATCCACAACTTCCCCATTGTCATTATACAATTTCACATTTGTAAAGCATTGTGCATTCATTTTATCATTTGCATCATTGTCGTCATCAACAGCTTTGTTTGCTTTTATCATGTCTATTTTCCCAGCGAATTTGCTGAGCTTCTTTGATAAACGATTCAACGTCTGCGAAAGCGGATCATCTCGCTCACGAATCAGCGTCAACTTCTCCTCACGATTTTTCAGTGGATATTTAAAAATTATTTGAAGCTTGTCTTCGCAATTGCTGCCCAAAACGTAAACAACAAATTGTTTCAAAAGGTGCATTTGGATTTTTCTGCTTATACGAGAATATGATGAAAATGTCGAAAAAGAAAACAACCAAAATAATTTCGAAGTTACTGAATATCTACTAAAAGACATTTGTCCTTAACCATAATGTCAGAAACTGCTTCAGAAAAACCTAAAGAAATATTGCAGTTCAAGTATGTTATTTATTAATTAAACGTAAGCTTTTTTGAGACATCTTGAACAACAAGAAAAATGAATTTAAATCATTTGAAATGAATTAAACAACAAGACCGTTTGAAGAAGCAAATAATTTTAAATAATAATCCCACTACTTATATATTTAATGGAGAAACAAATTCTACATTTATTTAATTGCTGCACCTGCCATTAATGTGAAATCATTTAGTGTATACTATATTACAAAATGATTTGCAGGAACGATAATAATATATCAGCAACTTGAATTGAAATAGTCATAACATCATGATTACTACAAACTTGTAGAAAAATTTAAGAGTATAAAGTTAATTAAGTAAGCAATATATTAAATAAAAAGTTTAATCACAACGGGCTGTGAATATATAAAGCGTTCAAAAATAAAAAATTAATGATTAATCAAGTTTGTATAAATTGCTGTTTGATGGAAAATGTGTTTAGGTGTAACTTTAAAATGTTCAAGGTTATGCCTCTCACTGCATATGTCGTGAAAATACGTACAGAGTATCATCCGTATTGGTAATATCAAGTCATCATCAGATTTAAGATTCAAAGAAATTTTGTAAAAGGTAAGATCACAATGTTTTACATTTCGTTATGTTCCATACTTATGTATAATGGTTATGTTATACTCGTTATGACCAATTATACATCTTCTTAATGAACTGTATTTTACAGCAAATTTTTATTTTCAAGTGATGTTTCAAAATATGCAGCTAGCTACATTAGTTAATTAATCTACTTAAGGCACTCTCTGGTACATAGAACTATCTAGTTTATAGGTTACCTTCAGTTCATATGTAGAAAGCGGAACGACTTTTGATTGTGCCTAACAAATAATTACCATAGGATGATGGACATTGGTGAGGTCATTTAAATGAGAGAGTGGAATGAGAGTTCCATATTAGCGGAATTGCTCCGGGAATGAGTATGTGTGCATGCTGAGCTTGTTGATATATTGATTGTTTATTGTTTGAATTTATTTGTCGTGGAATCAAACTCAATCCAGAATTAAGCGACTGTCGATTCTGACAGACTATAATATTAGCAACTGAACATCTGGATAAGCAATCACATCATATCATATCATCCAAACAGACAAAACATGCATTGTTCAGCACTTAAGGTTGAACTGTTGGTGTTGATGGACTTTTTTAAATTCTTCTAACATTAGAAAAGTGTAATATATTTTGAAATTAAAATTATAACACTCTAGATCACAAATTGCCTCATTTGTTGAAAATTCTAATAGAAATCACAAAATGGCAATATTATTTTATTTAAAAAATTACGTTTGAAAATAAAAAACTATTCAGATTCCTGAAATAGATAAAGTAATAATGTATAAATGTTAGACTATGCAAACCTGTCTTATTTTCAAATGTTTTCTTATTGAACCTTGATTTACTTTTGATACAGTAGGAGAGAATAGTGTTTTCGAATATTTTATTTTATTAAGAAATGAATATAAAAAATGAAATGGATGTTGATAATGTGAAAATTCAAAATTGCAATATGGTAATATATTTCAGTATTGTAAATCAGAGAGGTATTTGTAGTAGTTTGTGTCATAAAAATGGTTTGAAATTGCACAGCAGACGTCTAAAATTATATTCAGTTTACTATGATAATTTGATAATTTTAAATTCAGTTAAATTTAAATTAAACCTTATTCATTTTTATATTCTATCAATGAATATTTTTAAATTCATCTAGAAGCGTTTATATATCGTATGAGCTATTTTTTTCAATGTTTTGACAGGCGTTATTTGGTTTTTAGAGATCTCAGATTGGTGTAATACGGAAAAATGATTTTACTCGTGAACCCTGGGCATCGGCAAAATTGTATTTGGATGCAGAAAAGATTTCAATTGTCACTATTGAAAGTGCCAAAGAACTGGTAATTTGATATTATGTACTGTTACTGACATTTTCTATCTTTAATTTTTATATGAATGCTAAATTTGCTAAAACTAATACTGTAAATTTGATTTCAATTTATACTAGAGGACGAATTATGATTATTGCATTTATGAAATAACTGTAATTTTTGAGATGATGAAATAATTTGATATTTCAGTTTTTTTTTGATTTACTCGAAGATAATAAAGTGGAATGTATGCTTGTAACAGTTGCCAGGATACGAGAAAAATGTCCAGATGCTCTGTTAATAACTGTTGAAGATCAGACTGGTGAATAATTATGAATAAATCGCAAAAGTATTGACTGAATTTTTTTAGGAGAAATGGATGCTGTTGTGAAGTTTGACAAATTCTATTCTCCCCATAACTATTCATGTCTAATAACAGTAGGCAGTGTACTTTTTCTAGAAAAAGTAAATATCTTGTTTTAAAAAGCTTTAATTTTTTCAATTGTCAGTTTTACTTGATTCAGGTTTCTTTTTGTGGATTGTCAAAACTTTCTCCGTATGCAGTTATTTTGAAGCCTACAATACGTCGAATATATTGGATACAGTATGAAGAACTGAACAGTGCTGTTCAAATGGACTATTTTTCTACGCAGGCATGTTTGGGTAAAGATACAATAGCTGTACAAGTGTTTCATCAATCACCGGACAAAAGCAATCTTTGGTCGCTGAACGAAAATTTAATTGAGAAAAGAATTTTCGATAAAATGAGCGACTTGATAAACAGCGAAATAAAACATTTAAGAGAACGTTATGTCAACGCCAGTTTAAAGAAAAGTGATATGATGAATCGAACATTTCAAAGCGCTTATCATATGGAAAAACGCACGGAGTTGTTTTCCCGTTCAATGCAGAATCAGTTAGAAAAAAATAATGAAGAAAAGAGCTTACAGTGCGAGACACAGGATTCTCATACAAAATCAGAAATAGCTTTAAATTCTGCAACAGAAATGACAACAACAGTTGATGATGACTTGTTTCTTGCCACGCTTGAAGATGATTTTTTTAATGATATATTTTCGTAAATTTTACTTCTGATTCTTTATGAATGTTTATTGTTGACGTTTTTGCGAAAAACTCAAGTAAAATATTGACCCAAGGTTATTTGTTATCTGATTGGTTATTGTTTACTTTGTCTGGTACGTAACCTTGTATTTCATATGAAAAATTGATCATACAATTTGCTTGAATATTATCACATTGATAGTGCATTTAATGAGGCATTATTTACAAAATACGAACTGATGCAACATTACATTATATAATTATAATTTTAATGTAAAAGTAATAAACTTTTGTAAAAATAAATACATACTGTTTTTTTCCATTAACAGTTAAAAAAACGTGAACATCAGATTACTGTATAAATGTGACAGTCAAGTTATTTTTAATTTTTGCATAACTTATTAGAAGCTGTATATTTGTTCTGTCATAACAAAACCTGAAACTCTCATTAAAGTTTATAACCTAATATTCTCGGGCAGTTCTTATAATCAAAGCTACAGAGGCTGTATAACGTTGCAAGTTACATGGTTGTATGTTAAATAAGATTTGGAAATCTTGAATTGCATAAATTCTGCATTATATACATATATATAATTTTGATTATGTAAAAGTTTACATTTTTCAGTTTAATAAAATTAGAGATAAGGAATTTCCATAAATGCGAGCAGTAGTAAAGAATAATTAATATGAATAGATAATGCAATTTTATTTTCCGTAAAATGTTAGTAGCGTTTTACAAACAACAAAACAGCTAGTAATTTGCGTTGCTTGGGGAAATGAAGTTCCCTGTTATTAAATTAGCTTGATTTATTTTTACTGTATGAGTAAATGCATATTCTTCTCTTTTCTAGGGTATTCTCGTAAACACTTTTCAATACGCGAGTCAATCATCAAAGTGAAAATTGCAGCTTTTCATTAGAAAAAATAGTTATTCTTGAAGAAAGCATTTGGGTATTGCTGTTTATTGCTTCAATTCTATTATTGTGATTTTTAATAGAAAATGACAGCACTGATATTGCAAGATGATTATTGTTTGTTTACTACTTTTAATTGTTGTTGCTTGTTTGTTAATGAAACTTTTTGAATTTACTGTTTTGTAATATTTGCATTATGAGCTACATTATATTATGAGATCAGTATGTTTACAGTATTAATGATAAAACAAATACGAATTGCTTTACGTTCAGTGTAAAGAAGCTTTCTAAACTTGATGAAATCAAGCAACCAATGCTAAAGTTGGAAAGGAAAAAATAAATTAAGCTCAAAGTTCTCTCCAATTTTCATATTTTCAATTTATAAATCAATCAAGTCATTTTGTTTGTATATAACTTCACACGAAATTTCTTTCTTCATTTATTGTTTAGAACATTTTTTGTAGATCAGTCTAGAAATATGACAGATGCGATAAATGATGTGGTAAAAGTGGAATGTAATAATCTTTCATGCCCTTCAGAAAAATGTGTAGATCGTCTTTGTTTTGAAACGAGACAAACTTCACTGCAAAGCTTCGATAGATTGAATGTTTTTGCACAAAACTGTACTGGTGTTGGTAAGAATTCATCATGTGCTTGTAAGGATTAGTGTGATATACGTAAAGTTGTTATCGACAAGAGATTTTTTGTTTTATATTTGTTTAATGTTAAGGTAGCTGCAGTAGAGGATGCTTAAAATGCGATAGTGCGCAACATACTGCGGTAAGATTTGTTTATGTCAGTTGCAATTAACTGGTGAATTTTTGTATTGCATGATTGTGTGATTTTCAAGATGAATTGTATAATTTTGCACTTTATAATGTGATTATATTGTGCTGAATAATGCTTTAAATTTTTTTTGAAAAAAATTAATGAAATAAAAGAAACTAGGTAATTTTTATTTGATTATTATTTTGTTTTATTTACTTTTAAGTGTGAAGAACGTTTCAAGCATTTACCATTTCGGCGTGAAAACGGTAACAAAGTTGCTTCTTTGTCAAAGAATAGTGGTTTTGGAAGTGGATTTTTTCGCGCACGTTCTCGAACTTCAAGTTTTGATTCAGCTGTTGTGGCTTTCGATTCTGAAGGCAGTGCGATGTCAAAATCAAAGTCAAATCAATTTATATTAGAAAGTTGCGAGCATGACACTGGCATCTTAAATAATTCCAGTCATTGTTTGGATATGCAAGTTAGTTGTCATGATCCGAATATTTATCTTCTCGAATTATTATTTCGTATATGTAACTGCGCAGTATTTATATTTACAATTGTTACATTGCTTATTTGTGGAATTTATATCGTCGCATTTTGAGTCGTTTAACAAGTGCATTTATTTATTTAGGCTCAAAGTACTGGAAATATTTTCAGACGCAGGCAGAATTTGGAATCATTCCGGAAGGCTTTACCGAGATCGAAAATTAACGGCATTAATATAAAGGTTTGATTTTTAAAATGTTAACAGTTATCAGTAAAATTAAGTTCTTTTATTGGCTAACTTATTGCGAATGTATGCGTGCGAATATCAACAGAATATGCACTACAATCTGATTGAATTCTGCAAACAGTTAGTATAATGAGAAGCTTGGCACTTTTACATTTATTAATATATAAACATTATTTATGTGCATGTTTTGTTGTGTTTATATAAATATGTTTGAACTCTAATTGTTTTGTTTTGTTTTTACTTTAGCTTGAAGATGATTGCCCTCAAGGAAATGATGAGACGAGACTTTTTGTTTTAACAAATCTTGGCGATCATAAGCGACGTACTGTGACATGCATTATTTGTCAGTCTTTACTTCCGGTATATGATCGTTATCCATTAATCGATGGCACATTTTTTTTATCACCGATAAATCACGAAAATTTAGGTGTTATGGTAAGTGAAAAAGAAAAAGAAAATAATTTCCTTGAATTGCTTCATTCATTTTTTAGATAATAATTTCTATTTTAAGGTCAATTACGAGGGAAGTAGCTTATATCTTTTATCTTTGTGCATGTACTGTATGGAAAGTGCACCAAAGTTGATGTGCATCCTGTGTGGCTCAGAGGGTTGGTTTATTGGTAATAAGTTAATTTATGGAACTTTGTACACATATGATGTATTGGCTGCTGTCCATTGCTGCTTTCCACGTTGCTACAGTTGTTATGGTACTATTCCAACTGCAGAAGAAAAAAATTCATTTTTTCGTTTCTCTGAAATGTCTGCCTGTCCTCATTGTAGTGTGAATGGTTATCACTTCATTCGACGTGTTAACACTGTTGTAATGAAGAAGTAAAATGAAAGTGTGAAAAATAATTATTCTGCTAAAAATTATTTTAATGAAGCTTGTTGATTCTGGAAGATACAAATTATGATGTTGATTGGCATTTCAATAAAAATTCGGCCAACATTATAACAGGCAAAAGTTAATGAAATTTAATAAGGATTTAAACTAATAAGGTATGATGTATCATCTTCATTGTAATTTGTGCAACAGTGGTATGCAATCACTAATAAAAGAAATAAACTGGATTGAATACAAATAAAAAGTACAATACACAGTTCAATCTAACAAAAAGTATAATATTTGATAATAATATAAATAATTATTTTATTTTATTTTATTTTATTTTTGGTATAATTTTTTCACGAACCAATTGCTTTTTAGTAATGTTGCCGGAATTTGCTTCCTTTTGAATTAGTACTTAACTTTCATTTTTGTAGCTCGCCTTACGTTCTCTGCCTTATTGTGACACTGTTTTGCCTTATTGTTTGGTGAGGAGTGTTATTTAATTATTCTCTTGCGAATACTTTTGAAGCAAAAATGGGTAAGTGACTAGATGCACTTTAATTTATATAATATTTTTCTTTGTTATCATTGTTTTTATATTTGCATGTAGTATTTGTCTTGTGTTATGCGCCTTGTATCTCTGTTGTAAGTTTACTAAATGCAAATAATTGCCTTTAGAAACTGTAAAAATTGAAGATATTGCGCAACAGTTTTCCTATCTTGGATTTATGTTCAACTCTGCAGATGATGTACAAGTATGCAACAACATTTTGCGTATTTGCTCTAATCTTAAATGGAAGGCGGAAGAATTTGTTGATCAATGGATTTCATTTTCATTGTCAAATTCTATGACAGAAATGAGTGTGGAAAATTTAAACATAATGGAGCGCAATTTTTTGAGAAACAGACGCCAGGAACATTGTGGACAGTTGAGTCCAAGAAAAACTTTTCTGAATGATTCGAAAATCTCTGAAATTTCCAACACATCCTTTGAAATGTCAAAGGAATTATTATCAGCATATATCAGTGATCATCAGGATGATTCAGCAATAGAGGACGTGATGGAAAACTCTCAACAGATAGAATTGTCTTCACCATGTGCAGCAATTTTGAAACGCAGTAGTAGTGTGAAATTGATTTTTTCATTTCAACCAAATGTTACACTGGAATGGATTGTGCCGGAAATGGATCGAAATATAACTGTTCAACCATTTAATTGTAAACAATTTTTGTACAAGTCTTATCGTTACATGTATGAAAAGCTGGAGGACAGAATGGAAACGTTGGGTAAAATGATTGATTCCATTGGTGGTGCAGTGATGAGAAGTGTTGGGGAGGGAAAGGAATTATTGCCAGTTGATAGTGTTTCTGACGAGATGATTTATATTTGTGGTCAAGTGTATTCATTTAGTGGATTATTAAAGAGCAGCAAAGATGTACATTTGCAAGGCAAGTCAGATCACGGATTTTCAGAGGTAACTCTTGATCTTAGTTCAGTGAAACAATATGCAATCTTTCCTGGACAAATCATAGTTGCTAAAGGATTTGGACTGCATTCTCATATTTTTGCAGCAGATGAAATTTATTCTGGTGAATTGGCGCCAATACCTGTCAAAACTTTTGATGAAGTTGTACAATGCAATTTATTATTTGTTATTGCTTGTGGACCATTTTGTTATACCGATGACAATAATTTTACAGCTTTACAGGAATTAGTAAATTACTGCCTGCAAGTGAAAGCTTCAAGTTTAATTTTAATTGGTCCCTTCTTCTACAATGAAAATATTAAACCTCTATCCCAAGATGACGTCAGTTATGAAGAGCTGTTGTGTAAGATGTTATTCAACATCTGTGAAACTTTGAGTGCAAACTTTACGAATGTTATTATTGTTGCTTCTCCAAAGGATACATTTTCGTCACAGATTTATCCATGTCCACCATATCGTCTGAAATGGCGTGCATTCATAGGTGAAAATGTGGAACAGCCTGACAATCTGTTTTTCGCACCAGATCCTTGTCTGTTAAATGTTGGTGGTGTTATTGTTGGTATCACTTCTACTGACATTTTGTGGCACTTGAAAAATGAAGAATTAGTCGAAGGCATCCAGCAAGGGGAACGAGTGAATCGCATGATTACTCACTTGTTAATGCAGCGTAGTTTTTACCCACTTTGTCCCTCTGGTGATGCAACCGTAGAATATAGCAAACTGAAACTTTATGGTGAATTAAGCGTTCGGCCAGATATTCTTATTTTGCCTTCTAAATTTCACCATTTCATCAAATCGATTCACAAAACGGTTTGTGTAAATCCTGGGAATTTTGTGAAAGCCAAGTCGACAGGTACGTTTGCCACAATGAAAATTTTTATGAATCAGCTTCTTCAGAGAACCGATGATTTCGAAAACTGCGTTTTGGGTGAAATTCTTCGACTATAACTGAAATTTGAAAATTTACTTAAAATTACATATTAATTAATAAACATTTTGAAAAAAAATTTTGTGTCATTCATTACCTAGCACTTTTTCTCGATGTAATGTTATCATTTCACAGTACATTTTCATTACTCAAATGGATTCCAAGGTTTTTCTCGCAAATTGCGAAATTTCAACGGCATTGTAACTGTTTCCTTTCGTGAAAAGCAAACATTTCATGGAATGCGATCCTAATTGCCATGTTTTTCAACGATTACGCAACTGATTCATACCACATGTGTGGCTATTTCAATTCACTTTCGCTAAGTAGCTACGATACAATGCCAATTTGCATAATTAGCATAATGTGATGTCGCCCAGAGTGGAAATTCCTTACATAGGTTATGAAATTAAATAAATTCACAATTCATGTCAAATTACTGGGCTCATGCATGGTATTCGTACGAAACTGTACAGGAAACCACCAGTATGTACAATGAAAATTAAATCGAGCCTCTCAGAAGCTGCGGCGTATTGTAAAATATTTTTGTGTTAAGAACAAGCAATTCTGTGCTAATTAAAGGTATGTAAATTTTGAATAACCTGCAATCGATGATTTTTTGAGAAATTTGATAAAGTTTCTGGTTTGAACATTTATAATTTATAGAAAAAAAAAGACTGGCATATTGCACGAAAATATAGCTTTCCAATCTGATACTATTGGACATTTCTTATATCTGAATTGTAATCAATGAATAAATTCAGTTAACAGGGGTATTAAATTTTGAAAGCTTTTGTTACATTAATGAAAATCAAGAACAATTCTTGTAAAAAAAATCATTATTTTTTTAGGTAAAAAAATTCATGGTTCCGTTGTAAAATTTAATGAAACCACACCATATTCCCATTTACCTATGTTTCAGTTTTCACCATTTTTTATTTCGATTTGGTAAAATTCCTATTTTCAGTTTCACTTTTTCAGCGTATATCTCAAGAAATACACAATCACGAGGGGTCCGGATGCGTTTATAGCAATTAGCGTATAATTCTCGACCGATGTATATCAATAGCATTAATTTCTGGGCGAGAAAAGTTTCTTGAAAATTGCAAAATTTCATGGGCTATAGACTTGGTTGTTTATGCGAAATTTCGGCGAAGAAGGTTTTTTCAATGTTAGGATTTTTTTCATTTTTATAATTTTCTATTGATGACAATTAGGGTTTTGGAGATTTTGATTTTAAACAGTCCAGCATTTATGGAATAAATGGACTCAAAATTTGAGGTACTGATAATTTTAATACTTATGATAGTCGCACATCAGTAACTGCTTTTCAGCCGATGCAGTGACAGCCAATTTCTGCGCATGATACATTTTTGGCATCGAATATGTTCGATTTTTACTAATATATATTTTTTATGATCAATTTAATTGTATTTCTGAAATTTCTGCTGTTAAATTATCATTAATTGAGGCAAATCGAAACGAAAGCGTTGTAAGAGTTTACTTTTCAAAAAAGTAAACATTTCATTGCATCCAATCCCATTTATCATCTTTGTCATTGATTAAACTCGTTATATATCCCACATGTGTGGCTATTTGAATTTACTTTCGCTAAGTAACTACGATGCAATGCCGATTTGCATAATTAGTACAAAATGTAGACGCCCAGAGTTGAAATTCATTACAATTGCTTTGAAATTAAATAAATTCACAATTCATGTCAAATTATTCGGCGCATGCATGGTATTTGTTCGATACTTTATAGAAATGTACCAGGACGTAAAGTATAAGCTATTTCGAGCATCTCAGAAGCTGCGGCGTATTGTAAAATATTTTCCTGTTAAGAACAAGCAATTCTGTGCTAATTAAAGGTATGTAAATTTTGAATAACCTGCAATCGATGATTTTTTGAGAAATTTGATAAAGTTTCTGGTTTGAATATTTATAATTTATAGAAAAAAAAAGACTGGCATATTGCACGAAAATATAGCTTTCCAATCTGATACTATTGGACATTTCTTATATCTGAATTGTAATCAATGAATAAGTTCAGTTAACAGGGGTATTAAATTTTGAAAGCTTTTGTTACATTAATGAAAATCAAGAACAATTCTTGTAAAAAAACATTATTTTTTTAGGTAAAAAAATTCATGGTTCCGTTGTAAAATTTAATGAAACCACACCATATTCCCATTTACCTATGTTTCAGTTTTCACCATTTTTTATTTCGATTTGGTAAAATTCCTATTTTCAGTTTCACTTTTTCAGCGTATATCTCAAGAAATACACAATCACGAGGGGTCCGGATGCGTTTATAGCAATTAGCGTATAATTCTCGACCGATGTATATCAATAGCATTAATTTCTGGGCGAAAAAAGTTTCTTGAAAATTGCAAAATTTCATGGGCTATAGACTTGGTTGTTTATGCGAAATTTCGGCGAAGAAGGTTTTTTCAATGTTCGGATTTTTTTCATTTTTATAATTTTCTATTGATGACAATTAGGGTTTTGGAGATTTTGATTTTAAACTGCAAAGTATTTATGGAATAAATGGACTCAAAATTTGAGGTACTGCCAATTTTAATACATATGATAGTCGCACATCAGTAACTGCTTTTCAGCCGATGCAGTGACAGCCAATCTCTGCGCATGATACATTTTTGGCATCGAATATGTTCGATTTTTACTAATATATATTTTTTATGATCAATTTAATTGAATTTCTGAAATTTCTGCTGTTAAATTATCATTAATTGAGGCAAATCGAAACGAAAGCGTTGTAAGAGTTTACTTTTCAAAAAAGTAAACATTTCATTGCATCCAATCCCATTTATCATCTTTGTCATTGATTAAACTCGTTATATATC